>NC_134485.1:417030782-417332032 GCF_040206685.1 Ascaphus truei | reverse complement strand
CATGTCTGATTGAGGTACTGTATGTTGTCATTCCACTTTTCTCATTTCCCCCAAGAATCTCTGGGACATAACACCTGAGTCGCCCCAAAGGCATGGGTGCTGTCGTAGGTCAACCAAAGGGTGTCACCGTTTGCTGATGTTTGGCAATGTTACAGCTGCTCTTTTGCCTCTGAAACTCACCAGCCCTCTCATCTCCTGTTCCCAATGTCAACTCTTCGAACACATTGAAGGTCCATCCTACCTCTTCTAAAACCATTTTAATCCTGTCGGTAAATGTTACTTATGCCCATAATCATATCTCTGACTGTCCATGAGATATCTGTAAACTGAATGTGTATAACCTTTGTTCATTTAATGCAACCATTTATTTATTATAACTCAGACTTTTCTAGTCTGTCTCTCATGTAACAAAAATAACTGCATTTAATTGTAGTTCTCAAACTGACTGTAAAGTATTACAATGCCCCCTTAAGTGGAGGCCGGTATTAAATTAAGAAATAGATGATTATGAATGATGCTGATGATGGATAATCATCCATCATCATCATCATCATGGATGATGGTGATGAAGACCAGGAGTTGGCACAGACAAACCTCCCTCTCTATGTTCCTTCCTTATCTTTATTGGCCCTCAAGATAGTGTTGGAGGTTGGGTAAACACTTGCCAATCACTTTCTATTTAGAGGTCCAGAAAAACAAAATATTTAGTAAATTCTTTATTTATTGATGCATTTTAGTTATTTATACAGAAATAAAAAGAGACATACAGTACATACAGCTGCAGCCGCCAGTTCTAGACCACTTGCCATGGAAAATCTGTGGGTATCTCGCAGTAACGTTGTGAGATTTCTACAGCACGCTGCGAGATTTCTGCAGCCAGACTAATGGCCCATCGGGTTAACACAGCGGGGGTCCCTGCGTTTGAACGGGACTCATGCTGTGTGAGTTCTACCGGGCTGGGAGTCCCGTCAAATGCAGGGACCCCCTCTGTGTTAATCCGATGGGCCATTTCAGCCTGCTCTGGACCATCTCACGAGTTACTGAGAGATAGCCACTGAGTTTCCATGGCAAGTGGTCTAAAACTAGGCGGCTGGATCTGTAAATCAAGACAAACAGAATAGTCCTTATGAGACTAAATTACAATCTTTTGTATCCATCTGAATCCCGGACTAACAAATATTTCTGACAACACACCTATAAATACCAAAGAATATTAATACAGAAAAAAAAATCAATTAAGATAAGTGAAACAATATTCAGCACCTCGGTGATTGATATCCAACAACTGAATGTGCATTTCTTTACTGATCCATAGGGGAAAGTATATGATCCTACAATCTCGTTTTTTTTTTTTTATGATTGGTAGGTAATTGACTCTCCCCATCTACATACATCTATATAATCCAACTAAGGAGGAAGGGATTGGGCACGTAACCGCTCTGTTTGTCCTCTATCTATGTGTATGTGTGTTTATATATACATATATATATATATACATGGAGGATAGGACCCCCAGTCAAACTCCACCACCCATCGCATTCGTACTGTAAACCCTCTGGCTGATTACATCCCTCCAAGTCTCATTTACCTCTTTAAACTGTTCCGCAGCTCCACGGTTCCCAGGTGCTTTCATATTTACCCAATGTGTCCGTCCACAAGTGGATTAGCCTCTCCGTTATACATGTATCCCATACTCGGGCCGCCCATAATGTACCTCAATGCTAGGGGTAGCCACTAGTTTTCAAAAGCGTGAATAACCCCTCTACCCGCATTCAAGGATTCAAGAATTTCTTAAACTTGTATTTAGGAATTATATCCATGATCAGAAGTATTACCCATGGATCTTCTGGGACTTTAATCCACGTGAACTCCTTAATTGTATCTAGTACCGCTCTCAAGAAGTGATTCATGTTTGGGCAGTCCTACCATATATGCAGCAGTGAGCCCTTTCCCCCACACTTCATCTCCTGCACCTATCTGACACACTGGGGAACATTACTTTCAATCTGGCTGTAGTGTAGAACCACCTATATAATACTTTCTATACGCCTTCAAAAGTTCTAACTGATATTGAGGAGGTACTTGTTATCTCCCAGATCTTGTTCCAGTCAGCCTTCCCCACCACTAGGTTCAATTCTTTCTCCAACACCTTCACAAAACTTTTTCTTATGGCCATACTCCCCTAGCAACCTATAAATTCTGACACTGTATTATCAATCATTTTAAAATTTGACAGATCTAAATGTTTGAATTTCATTCATTACATCGGGCATTGATATTATCAGGTTAGTCAAGATAAATAGCATGTCATCTGCATATATCGAAAGTTTATGGGATCGAGGCCCAATGTGTACCCCAGTTATATCGGGGTTCTGTCTTATGCTTTGCCCAAGGAGCTCCACCACCAGCACAAAAATCAGAGGGGACAAAAGATATCCCTGTTTTATGCCATTTGTTATTGTAAAGCAGGGCTGTCCAACATTCGGCCTCCGGGTCACATTCTGCCAACAAGGTGTCGCCATGTGATACATCCTCGTTCACCAGACAGACATGTGCTGGAACTGGGAGGGGGGTGGGAGAGCTGGGAAAACTGTCCTGAGCCAGCGGCTGTGGGGGTCCAGCAGCGCTGGAAGTTGTGTCCAGCTGCCGGGCATCTGATGGCTGCCAGGCCTGGTGTTAGCCTCCTCCCCCCACTGTTGCACACCAGAAGTAGGGCACAATTTCCGGGACCGCGCAAAACTAGAGGTTCCTACCATGGTGAATAAAAAGTGTGTGTATTGTTTGGGATGTGGGGGAGGTGTGTATTGTGTGGGTATTGTGGGGGAGGAGGTAGTGTGTGTGTGTGTGTGTGTGTTGTGGGGGAGAGGGGGGATTGTGTGTGTATTGTGGGGGGTGAGAGTGGAGGAGAGGAAGACGGGTGGAAGAGGAAGAGGGGGGGAAAGAGAGAGAGGGGGGGGATAGAGGTACAGATAGAGACAGTCTCCCTCCCACTCTCTCAGGGCCACCAGGATTCTGTTTCCCCTTCACTGGAGACTTCTCTGGATAGGAAGATGGAATGGTGTGAAAAAGGGGGAGGATAGAGAAAGAGCTGATGGGCGAGAGAGAAAAGAGATTGGGATGGGGGGAGAGAAAAGGGATTGGGAGAGAGAGGGGTGGGGGAGAGAGGGATCGGGATGAAGGGAGAGAGGATGAACAAAAAGAGAGGGAATGTGGAGAGAGAGGTTAGTGGGATGGGGAGAGAGAGAGGGGATGGGGAAGGGGAGAGAAAGAGACGAGGGGTAAGGAGAGGTGGGAGAGGGATATCCAGCGACGTTTACATATTTTGAATAAAGAAAGCTCAAGAAAAAGTGTACGCATAGGTTATAGTGACTATTTGTTTTATTTTTTCCTGGTGCGGGCCAGTCTTGCAGTCAGACTTAAGAATTGGCCCCCAAGCCATTCTGAGTTTTGTGGGCCTGTTGTAAAGGGATCAGATAGCGCCCCATCCACCTTAACACTTGTTGTTGGTTTTTTACACAGGTCTTTAACATAATTATTAAATATAGGGCCCACTTCTATATGGTCACGGGCACAATCCATGAAAGTCCAACCTACCCTTGTCACGGGAGACCAGGACAAATACACCAGGGATCAACTCACCAGACAGAACTATAGAGTTAATAAAAATGTATTTATTGGAAAATTGTATCCACAACTGTCCAATACATGAAACACACACATCCAACCGGGCTAACTGGGGAACACCCTACAGGCCTCGGTGCGGGGACCTCCATGAGTGTGTCAAACAGGAACTAGACTGGACCTGGAACAGACTGGTTCTCATGCCTGGAACCGGCAATGGAATTAACTGGGACCACCCTCCCCACCTTTTATACCCCCATGGCACATTATAGATACACATAGGGAGGCATGTCAATGGCATGTGCCTCCAATGTTACTTGGCCCCCTGATTGGTGGGTTAAATGTAACATACGTTACATGAAAAGGGTTATATGAAACTCGCAAAATTCCCTCCTGAACTCAGAGGTAAACCCTGGTCCCTGAAGTGCTGGAACCAGGCTACACAACACATAAATATATACAACACAGCTATATTATTGACTGGTAGGGGTAATGGCGGCCTTAAGCTTTATTAAAAGCAACCACATTTATACCTTCTGTCATACCTCCCCCTTAAGCCGAGAGCTCTGGGGTAGCAATGACAATGAGTTGATCCCCAAGATTGCCACTTGAAGGTCTGAGCTTAGCTGGCCCCGGGTCATCATTAACAGGACCCGGGAAAGCCCCGGAAAACTCCATCTGCATTGCCGTGCTCACTCCCCTTCTTGAGCTATACGGTGAAGTCATACTCCTGTAGGGCCAGACTCCACCGCAGTAGCTTGGCATTATCCTCTGAGACCCGCAGCTCAGAGGATTGTGGTCCGTAATGACCGTGAAAGGGTGGCCTTATACATAAAGCTGGAGTTTCCAGAGTGCCCATACTTTGGCCAAGCACTCCTTTTCGATCATATCATAAGCCGCCTAATAACTTGCGGCTCAGGTACATGATTGGGTGTTCAACTCCATCGGCACCCACCTGACTCAGCACTGCACAATGCCAAAATTAGAGGCATCAGTCTGAATCAAGAACCACTTGCATAGTCGGGAGCTGCCAGAATCGCAGCGCTTGCCAGGGCAGCATTGAGAGCTGAGAAGGTGCTCTCACACCCCAGTGATCAGGTTACTGTGTGAGGGAGCTATTTTTTAGTCAGGTCGGTCAGGGGTTTGGCCAGGGCACTGCAGTGGGGTACAAACTTGTAGTAATACCTGGCAGTCCCCAGAAATGCTAGCACCTGGTTCTGGGTTTTGGGAACCGGCCACCCCACAATGGCTTCCACCTTGGAGGGCTGAGGCTTGAGATGCCCCCGCCTACCCTGTGCCCAAGGTATACAACCTCTGCCATCCCTATTTGGCACTTGGCTGGCCTCCTGGATGTGGGCTAGGACTGCAGCTACATGAGTAAGGTGTTCAGCCCAGGAGTTACAGACGGCCAGGTCATCTAAGTACGCACGGGCATATCCGTGTATTCCCTCGAGCAGGCGATTGACCAGACGCTGCACGGTAGCCAGTGCGTTCTTCATCCCAAATTGTTCCTGTAAGGGACTTATCCCACCCCGTTGGGATCCATTGCAGATGGAGGCGCTGTTACCAGACGAATCAAGTACACACCAGGCTCCCAGCAGCGGAGGTTCAGGCCTCCTATGAGCCACAGGTAACGCACCACAGACACCATAGCCGCCTATCTCCCATAGGGTGGAGGAAAGTGTGCTACAGATATATGTACATTTTCTGAACAACTTTATACATCATTTTTACATTCTTTTGTATTGTGAATACTGATTGTAATGGTCCTTTTTTTCAACTTTTCTTCATAGGGCCACCTCAGAGGCAACCACCAGTGTCAGAGGTGAGTGTTCAGAGATTAAAACATCACAGGTGACAAAGTGAGGAGGATTTTATTCTTATCCCCATAGAGGTGGATGATTCAGCTGTTACCCCTCCATCTAATGCTAAAGATCTTTATCTGCTCCTGTGGCCCCTCTGGCTGCACCTGTTGCCCCACCGGTGGCCCCTCCTGCTGCACCACCCAAGCACCTCCTGTTGCTACTGTGGAGTCCCAAATTCTCAGATACCAGTGGGAGCTGATATCTGTGCATCGCCATAACACGTGTTACCTACACTAGCTCTGCAAATAAGGGATCATTGCAAGGCTATGGCAGCGTACAGGGCATCAACAGAGGCCACACAACATGTTATCAGGAAGATAGTCACGATGATGCCATCGAAGTTTTCAGACCGGCCTCAGCAGTGATCATGACTACTGAGGCCCGTTGACTCCACCTCAGGGTGGGTCCGTTGACTCCACCTCAGGTGCCACAGGGTGCAAACGTGGAGTCAGAGCAAGCACTCCTGCTCGACAAAAAAAGACACCATCGCTTTTATTTCTCTCCCCCCCCTGTTATTTAGCCATTTGTGGCATGTTATTGTTTTTTGTTATATATTTGCATACTTAATACTGTAAAGTAACAGTAAAACTAAATGTCGTTTTCCTTACAATTTGTGTCTGTCATTATTTTCATTACTATATAATATATGGATATTTACATATTGTGATGCATCACTGTCTCTAGGTGCTGGAATAAGGGAGCTATGGGACTTTCCAGCGTACGTGGAGTTAATTTCCCCTGAATGAGCTACCCTCAGGTGCAGCTAAACAGCCTGAATGAACAAGGAAGTGTTTTAAGGTAGACACAGGGAGCTGGCATGCTGAGTGAGAGAGACTGATTTTTCCCCAGAGAAGGGTGGAGATAGAACGTGCTACCCAGCAAAAGAAAAGGGTAGCACCGTTCCTTAGACCCACTGGATGGTGGTCGCGGAATCTGCTGGGACTGCCTGGGTCTTAATCCCAGGAAGAGGAAGGAAGGACGTGAGACCGTGCTGAAGCAGGGATGTCCTGTCCTTAACATTGGACTTACAGAGGAGAGATACTCTGAGCTCTCGTGGGGCTGAGCTCCCCTTGGAAGGAAGGACGTGAGACTGTGCTGAAGCGGGGACGTCTGCTCCAAACCCTGGAGTAGCAGATAAGCTACACGCTTTATTGCTGTGTTCAGAGACCATATATGTTTACCTATAATAGTATCTGATTGGGGTGGTAACCAGCTTAGCTGCCCATCCAGTTAGTAAGGGTTGAAGCTGAGTGTGTAATTAGTCTCCTAGGAGGAGTAGGAGTTTATTTTATGGTTTTGATTTAAAGGGACGGTGGGCCTGTTAGTGTATTATTTATCCCTGTAAATAAAGCCCATATAGAGAAATACTACATTTCCTGCCTTAATCTGGGACTAAAAGATGCTGCAACGTGCTGTGTGCATCACAATGTGTATCATGTGCCGGTTTCTCTCCACAGTGATCCAGGGTCTAGTACTTTACTGGATCAGGGAGAAATAGTCCTTGTATCAGGGACATTTCTAGTTGTCTCCCTCTCTCACAGTTCCCTTGTTTGGCCACCGGTGTGCTACTGCTGCTGCTTCTGTCTTTTCTGGGATGTCCTCTGCTGTCCTCTTGGTTCTCTTATAGTTTCTTGTCTTCTGATTGACCTTGCCTTTGTTTTGTGTTCTGGTGACTCTTCTCTGCCATAGACCTGTTCTATTATCTGTTTTTGAGTCCTAGTTACAAATAAAGGTCCTTGCCTGTATTCGGCTTGTCCTGTTCCTTGCCTATGCCTTCTATCCCTGTTCCTGTCCTGTCTCTGTGTTCCCATCCTGTTCCTGCATCCTCACTGACGACTTCCGCACTGTGTAGATGTGTAGATGTGTAAAAGACCAGTGCTTCAGAATAAGCCAGTCCCTTAAGTTTACAGTATAAGAATCTGCGCTAGGACCACTCCAAATATGCTTGTATATAATGTAATTACCCTAATAGGGATGGGGGACTAGTACCTAGTGCTATTGAGCACCAATGAACAATACACAGATTGTCCCATACAGTGAAGGATAAGGGTATGGAAACCCACAGATACAACTCACTGTTAACTTCCAGGATCCATAGGAGCAGTCCCAAAGCAGCAATCAGCGGCGTGCAATCCACCAGGCAGGACAACAGTAGCAGATGAAAAAAAAAGGCAGTGCACTGCCTAAGAAGCAGGAGGAGGCTCACGGTAGCATAAAAACAATTTATTCCATTGAAGATCAGACATAGCCCCCCACAGCAGCAGCAGGTAACACACCTACGTGTTTCGGGATGAGAGATCGTGACGTCACTCGTTAGCGCGAACGGCGCTTGTATTTATATACCTGTTTATTTTTGGAGTATAGTACACCTTGATAAAGGGCACACGGCCCGAAACGCGTAGGTGTGTTACCTGCTGCTGCTGTGGGGGGCTATGTCTGATCCCTCAATGGAATAAATTGTTTTTATGCTACCGTGAGCCTCCTCCTGCTTCTTAGGCAGTGCACTGCCTTTTTTTCATCCACGACCTCCGCACCATAACCTGACAACGCTACCTTGCTGCCTGCCTCTGACCTCTGCCCATGACCTGACAATGCTACCTTGCCTCTGCTTGTGCCCCCGACTATGCCTTCGCTTACTTCCTGCTGTTCTGTCCACCGAGGTCCATCCTGCACCTGCAGTCCCATAACCAAAAAACAAAGGCCACTCCTGGACCTTGCCGGAACAAACTCCGTAGCCCACCTGCATCGCCCTGAGGAAAACACCCTACTCTTCGTGAGGAGGTAGATAAGTACTTTTTTTGTCGTTTGTAAATCCTATTGTGGATTCTAAAGGCTTTTGTTTGCTTTAATTCTTCTGCAGGGATGGCTTTTCCAGTCCCTAGAAGCAAACCTTTCATCGCACCCACTGTAAGGATAGGAACATGTGTTGTGTCTAAAATCTGTATTACTGATGCTACAGCTGTTGCATCAAAGACCAGTGTGCTTTTCTTTGAATCCCCTGCAGTACCTAATTTAACCCCTGCTGGTTCCAAGATTCCCTCTTCATAGACAAACTTGTCTTTCTCTGCAGTTCAAAAAAGAAAAATATAGGCGCTCTAGTGAGGAGTGAATAATTAAAACATAATTCGTGTGTGACTACTAATTAAAACTTGGTGAATAGTGCTCTGAAATAAATTGGCAAATGCCAGTGAATTATAAAATGAAACACAATGTGAAAAATACAATAAAAACACAATAATTGGTGCTCAGTGATAATTGGTGATTAAATGCAGTTCAAAAACTCATGGAAGATGGTCCAAACTCCTCCTCGGTTGATTGATGTAGCAAAACGAATTGGTGGTCACCACACATGAAAAACAAAATTAAACAACATAACACAATAACGTTTTTTCACTGGAGACGTTGCAGTTTTGCAGTATCTAAGAGATGGGGACTCATATTCCTTCTGAATTAAATTAGTCTTTCCCAAATCTTTGTTTGGTTAGAGGTGGATAGATGTTTAGCCTGGAGACTCTTATGATAATAATAATAATAATTGTTTGTTTGTTCTTGTATAGCGCTGCTAGTTTTATGTAGCGCTTTACAGAGACATTTTGCAGGCACAGGTCCCTTACAATCTATGTTTTTGGTGCCTGAGGCACAGGGAGATAAAGTGACTTGCCCAAGGTCACAAGGAGCCAACACTCAAACTCAGTGCCACTCTGTGTCTTTACTCACTGAGCCACTCCTTTTCCCTGTTATGAAGATCTACCAGAAGTTCCAATCTCATAGATACTGCAAAGCTGCAACATCTCCAGTGAAAAAACGTTATTGCACTACTACGTTGTTTAATTTTGGTTTTCATATGTGGTGACCACTGCGCTCTCCAATTCTTTTTGCTTTCTCTGCAGTACCTGGTATAACCACTGTAGATTTTCAGACTTACACTTCCAAAACAAACTTGTCTTCCCTGTGTCCCCTGCAGTGCTTGGTATAACCAGTGCTGGCTCAAGAGACGCTACTTCAGAGATAGATCTACAGTCTATTTCCCTGACTGCAGTGCTTGGTGTGACCACTGGAAGCAGGGGGTCTCCGGAGCTGGTTTTAATGCGTGTCAGCTCCGGAGAATCCCGGGTTCAATCCGATGCAGTAAAAATAAATGTTTTCTTCTAAATTATACCGCAAATCCCATCCGGCCACCCTTGAGTTCGCAAGCTGAGATCTGCTAGTTGAGTGCCTCGATGATCTCATCGGAGCTACTAGAATAGGGTGATTTCACTAAAAAATTGGATTTTGAGCTGTTTTTGCGCTCCCGCTCGGTGTGTCTGAGCTGAAGCGAGACAGCTCAGGGAGATGCTCTCCCCGAACGAGTTTGGCAGCCTATCTGAGATTTCTGACTAGCAACATTGCCAAATCATTCGAGAAGTACTCAAAATCCTCAATGAGTTAGTTATCAAAGTTTATACAATGGGCCTCAGTCACTTTTCACTGGTGCTTCTGGGGGTTTTGGTTCCCTATTTCTGATTCTATTTCTGCCACCTTAAAGACAAGATAGTCTCTTATTGACTCCTGTACAGAGCCCGATGTAATGGAATGGGGTAGCCGGCTTTCATAATAAAGGTGAAGCCCGGCTGGCTGCCCCTAAAAAACGTATGTCTAGGGCGGAGAGTGTCAGCTCTTGGGTCTAGTACTGCACCCTGTTATGTTTCCCTGTACCTCTGTCCATTATACTGCCCCCTGCAGGATTAAAAGCTGTAGATGTCATGTGTGGTTAGGGTTCCTCATAGGAACTAGCTGCAGGACCAGGACTTTGGGAGCGGGACTTTAATGGTAGATATCAGGGGGCAACTAGAGCTAAAATTGGTATAAAATTTTGCTGACCGGAGTTATCGGCAGTACTGGTATTTTACCACAAATCACGTATGATTTGCGGATACCCATCTGTTGATAAAGACGTGGTGTGTTGTGGATGTCCCATGTAATGTATAGCATAAACCTGACCTGTTTGGAGTTTTATATAAAGAAAAATAGAACCGCTCACCCAGGGAAAAATCCTAAATCTATAACAGGTAATAAAATGTAGGTGCAAGTGGGGAAAGTGACAAAACTATCTGCAGTAGGTACAGTAATGATCAGAAGAGGGATCAAAGAAACCCAAATTAAGCACTCAATACATACAGTATATAAACAGTAAACAGGACTGCAGTGGTCCCTTCTGATAGAATTTATCTCAGGCAGTCTGGTGACTAGTGCAATCAGCAGTGTAAAACCAAAAATAATACAACTTAATATTACACAATGAAATTAAGTATATACATAGAAGATGAAATAAAATCCTCATTGTGGTGTGGTAATTTAGAATCATAGGGATATATGCATTATAAGTAGCATGTAAACAAGTATGAATCCCAGGGATTCAAGGCGAAGCCTCAAAACCGGACAATATAAAATAAATAACTGTATGACGTCAAAATAAAATGCCTAAAAAGAGATGACCCTATTGGATCTTATCAATGTAGTGTCAGTAACTCTGCAGTACCCATGTATATACATCGAAACACACTGTATTCACCATTTAGGCGAAGTCCCGTCGGTTCCCCCAGGGGGACCAAGGGCTCATCGTGTCCAGGGGTTCCCCCGTTCAATGTGATCAAGGTTTTCAGTACAGCTGCAGTCCTTATCCCGACATGGTTAGTCTCCGTTGTGCAAAGGGTTAATTTAGCCTGCGCGTGATACACGCTGTCTACCAGGCTTGTAGCGTCGGGCTGGGAGGTCTTTTCCTCTGCTTCGCATTCACCATTTCTGGTAGTCTCAATTTAATGATATAATTATAAATAAAAAATAGGATGAAGTGCGGTTTACGCACGAAACGTACGTCGGTTAACAGAGCGTCACATCAATGATGCAGTGTTGTGGTGTGGTTACGCCTGCTGAAGCAACAATCATGGCTTGTATACCGGGTTTCCTTGCTGATCTCTCTAATGGTCCGCCGTGACCCTAACTGTATATTGTGGTATGTGCAATGATGACTAATAGCACATCACGCTGGTAAACGCCGGCGCTATAGCTACGTTTGTTTAAGCACCTATCACGATTAATATACCAGTCCTTTCTTGTGATTCCCCTTATGGTTTGCTGTGACATCATTGCATACTAACGTATAGACAATGTTATAATATACTGTACAATCTGCCTCTGTGTATGCTCAAACCCTATTTTTTATTTATAATAAGATCATCAAATTGAGACCGGAGAAGTCACAACTCAAGCACAGAACCACAGTGGCATCTCAATGACAGAGGCTATCATTGTACAGGTCTAAGCACTGACTGCAGTGACTGTAAATTGTATTGTATTGTATGTCTTTATTCATATAGCGCCATTAATATACATAGCGCTTCACAGTAGTAATACATGTGTTATCGAATAAATAACAGAGCATGGGAATAAGTGCTTTAGACATAAAAGTAACATTAAGGAAGAGGAGTCCCTGCCCCGAGGAGCTTACATTCTAATTGGTGGGTAGGGAGAACGTACAGAGACAGTAGGAGGGAGTTCTGGTAAGTGCGTCTGCAGGGGCCCAAGCTTTATGTATCATGTGTTCAGAATATCCACAGTGCTATTCATATGCTTCTTTAAGCAAGTGTGTCTTAAGGTGGGTCTTAAAGGTGGATAGAGAGGGTACTAGTCGGGTATTGAGGCAAAGGACATTCCAGAGGTGTGGGGCAGTCAGTGAAAAAGGTTTAAGGCGGGAGAGGGCTTTAGATACAAAGGGGGTAGAAAGAAGACATCCTTGAGAAGAACGCAAGAGTCTGGATGGTGCATAACGAGAAATTAGGGATGAGATGTAAGGAGGGGCAGAAGAGTGTAAAGCTTTAAAAGTGAAGAGAAGAATGGAGTGTGAGATGCGGGATTTGATCTGTAAAATCTGCAAAAACGGATCACAAACAACTGAAAAACCCTGGTCGGCAACAGTAGTTATACTCTTTCCCCACTCAGTGAGACGCCGACCGGTCTGAGGGAAAACAATACCTTCAATATGGGGCCATAGTCTGTCATGGAAGGGGGCATATTTCCACACATGACCCAGGCACAGTAATACTGTATGGTTGACTTCCAGCGATCGAGACCAACCCGTCGTTCCGTCGCGCTTACTACAACATAAGCGCACGCAACGGCGGCAATGCATTTGTTTTGAAGCAAAGTCGTGCCGCTTTTGCCATCGCCGGCACTTTAAGCGCAGCCTCAGTGGGGGGAGGGGGGTCACATTTGATTTTCATACACTTAGAGCCATACTTCTATTTCCTGGCTCTCAATGAAAAACACTTGCCTTACGTTTTTTCTCAAGCTTTTCATGCAGTTTCACTAAATCAGGTTACAGGCGCTTCAGGCACTTTGGCTTGTAACTGCCCCTCTATGTCTTATTTTGCTAACATTGCATATTCATGTATAAACAAATGAAACAATGGCATGGTTTGTACTGAAGTAAAACATTTGGATTCTACTGAATAGTTACACGTTACAATAGTACAAGAAATGCATGAGTCACAGATCTGGCATATAGACTCACACCGTCATTGGTTCTATCTTGTTGCTAATGACTATAACAACATTACAAATTTATGTCAGTTTATTTCGGGATTTTAGTCCAGGAACATCGCAGATAAAGACCACTTGTCCCCTAACCAGTCTGCCCATTTAAGAATGGGCTTATATCTTATATAATACCTGCATTTTTCTGTATTTAAACACCATTTTGTCTACAACTCTTTATGAATTCCATTGTTGTATTTGCTTATAACACCTCTGCTGAGAGGAAATTTCATGCATCCGCTATCATTTCACCACACTTCTCCAAAATCACCCTTCAGCTTCAATGTATCACTGTTTCTCTGTTTCTCTGACAAATGCTTCCTTTCTATACCTTGTGGATACCCTCTGTGTGTGTGTCTCACTCTCTCTCTCTTGTATGTATGTATGTATGTATGTATGTGTAGCCCTGTTTCCCCCCCCCTCCTCTGGGAGATTCTACAGTCTACTACATGGTCTGTATATGTATGGTGCTGAGGCATACCTGTTGGTCAGGAGAACTGAGTAGCCGCGATAGTAAGGGGCAACAAGACAGGCTTTTGGTGATCTCTGGGTTCTTTTGATCTGTGGTTCAGCGCGTCCAGCTGTGATGGGCTCCTGGGATGCAGGACATCAGCTCCCACCACAACACTCCTCACCCCTCCTGCCCAGGAACTGACACCCAGGCAGAGGTATATTGAACAGAGATGTTTATTGGACATTATTGCAGCTCTTGTTACAGCATAGATGGTGATCTCCGAAGTACCAGGAGGGTGCATACCCCGGTAGTATTGGGGTATTCAGTCTGGATGGTCCCCAGGCCTTTTAGCCTGGGGTGGGCCCACTCATCCACGCAATGGGAGAGACTCACAGCCCATGCTCTCTCTTCCAGCTCCAGAGCAAGACTCACTAAATCTGATACTCCCACTTGGACGTCTCTGGAAGGGGCGGGCTCATGGACTGTACCTATCCCTGATAGGCTTACACAGGCCATGAGTCACCACCTTACTTCCTTCACTTACAAGTGGAGCATAAGGGGGGGGTCACTGGCCCGTAGATTAACCCATTACTGCCCTGAACATACTAGGGGCTTACATAACAGATATACTATGGGGGAAAGAGAGGTATTATGGGACATACCCTGTTATCCTTGTATGTGCAGCCATGTGGCGCCTGGCTACAAAATTCTCTGACCTAGTATTGTAA
Source organism: Ascaphus truei (assembly GCF_040206685.1). Classification (NCBI taxonomy): domain Eukaryota; kingdom Metazoa; phylum Chordata; class Amphibia; order Anura; family Ascaphidae; genus Ascaphus; species Ascaphus truei. The sequence goes on along the minus strand of NC_134485.1, from coordinate 417,317,792 downwards.
GTCCTGGTAGGATCAGGCAGTGCTAGGGTTAATCTCCTCTCACATGGACCAGCATGTGAGTCTCTTCTCCGGGAAGTTAGTTTGTTGCAGTTTACAGTTGCCTGCCTGAAAATTGTTGCAGTCCCACCCCTCTGTTACGCCGGTGCTGCCCGCAGACCAGACCCATTCCTTTCACTGAGGTGAGGAACGTATAGAAGCACGCAACCGCAGCAAAGGGAGCGTGTCTGGAGTGTGGTGATTAGCGTTGCCAGGCCAGGTGTTATTTAGCTAGCAATACTTGCCGGTACCGGTGTAGAAATGCCGTTGTCGTTGCCGTTAGCCAAAGTCTGGGATTTGAGAATTCCGGAAGGTCGTTTGTCCAAGCAGGGGTCGAGAGCCAGAGAGAGACGTCCGCCAAGCCAAGTCGTAACCTGAGAGAATAAGAGAGAAAACGCCAGAGTAGTAATCCAAGTGAAAACTATGTCGAGCAATGAATGATAGGAAGGACTGGCATTATAAAGTGTGGCTGACCAATCAGAAGTGAAGGCAGACCTGGAGGACTGCGTGGAGCCATCCTGGATAGGTTCCCTTGATTGGCAGACAGGTGAGGACTCTTGTCTTGATAGGAGATCTTATTCCTGTGTTGGGGGCGGATCTTCACTGCCAGAGCAGTGAATAAATTAACTTCGCCCGGCGCGCGCTGTTCAGGCGCGCGCCCGGGCAACATGGCGGCCGCGTGAGGTACTGCTGGGGGACGGGGATGCTGAGGACGACGGGGAGCCCCCAGAACCACCGGAGGTGAGTGGCGCTGGCGAGGGACGCGCGCCACGGCAGCAGGGGTGAGTATAGGAGCAGAGGAACCAGGGCGCGGACGCCGCGATCCCTGATTCCTCACACCCTCCTATGCAACATGATTGTAGCAATTTACAGGCTCATGTCTGGGCTTGTAAGCTACTGGGACCAAATGACAGGAGGAGGGCTTGGCTGCAGTTTTGGTTCTGTCCATTCAGTGGTGTAGAGGTGTAGAGTAGCATGGTCCCTCCCCCTATATAAAAGATTTGGGTGTCCATCAAATTGTTGGTTCTTTCTTGCTGGCCTGCTCCTTAGGGAGTAGGTGGTGTGTTCTATCTTGCCCCATCAGGGGGTAAGGAGGTTTAGACTAGCCTAGGGGCCTCAAGTTCCTGGGAGGCCTAGTCAAGGAAGAAGGGTCCTTTGAGCCTGTCTCTAATCCTGGGAAGGAATGCAAGCTGCGAGGTGGCAGTAACCTGGATTGAGTGGTTCAGGGAATGCACCTCTCTTGCAAGTGATGGATATGAAGTATCTGATATTCCACCAATAAATCCTGTTGTACAGTTCCGGCTGGCTATTCCCTTATTCTAAAAGTTCCTGTGGGAATGAATCTCTGTCCCTGGCAGAGCCCTGCAGGATGGAGGCGCTGCACCATGACTAAATGCTATCCTGTGCCCCACTCCTGACAACATCGCAGAGACTCAGCCTTCTGTGAGCCAACAGGTGAGCACCACAGCAAAATGAACACCATAAGACCTACAAATCTCCCTTAGGGGGGGATAGAGGTGTTACATATGTATGTACTGTATGTCTTTATGAAACGCAAGGGGGGGAAGGAAAAAACACACTGTCGCTACTGTCTGTGAATGTCTTTATTTATATAGCGCCATTAATGTACATAGCGCTTCAAAGCAGTAATACACATGACAATCATATACATAACAAATAATATAAATAAAACATAAACGGGAGAAGTGCTTCAGACATAAAAGTAACATTTAGGAAAAGGAGTCCCTGCTCCGAAAAGCTTACAATCTAATTGGTTGGTAGGAAGAACAAACAGAGACAGTAGGAGGGCATTCTGGTAAGTGCGTCTGCAAGGGGCCACGGTTCATGTATGAGGTGTTAATTATCAGCAATGGAGCTACTCATACTGTATGTTTCCTTAAGCAAGTGTGTTTTAAGGTGGGTCTTAAAGGTGGATAGAGAGGGTGCTAGTCAGATTTTAAGGGGAAGGCCATTCCAGAGGTGTGGGGCAGTTAGTGAGAAAAGTTTAAGGCGGGAGAGGGCTTTAGATACAAAGGGGGTAGAGAGAAGACATCCTTGAGCAGAATGCAAGAGTCGGGATGGTGCATAACGAGAAATTAGGGCTGAGATGTAAGGAGGAGCAGAAGAGTATAAATCTTTAAAAGTGAGGACAATTGAGTGTGTGATACGGGACTTCATAGGAAGCCAGGAGAGATGTTTCAACAGGGGAGACGCTGAGGCAGATTTCGGAAATAGTAGAGTTATTCTGGCAGCAGCATTTAGGATTGATTATAGGGGAGACAGGTTAGAGGCAGGAAGGTCAGATAGCAGGAGGTTACTTTAGATGAGACAGGAGAGAATGAGGATCTGTTTCAGAGTTTATGCAGTCGAACAACAGAGGAAAGAGCGTATCTTGGTAATATTGAGGAGGAAAAAACAGCAGGTTTTAGTTACCTTTTGTTTGTCAGAAGAGAATGTGAGAGAGGAGCAGCGTGCTTGGACTACAGGGGGAATGATATTACTTCAAACAGTAATGTGGAAGGAGGTAGTAGGATAGAGGATGAGACACGCACTCAGTAACAATGGTAATAGAGGTGGGGTACTTAGCTGCCGGTGCGCTGGTCCTGGGGAGCTCCTGAAGTCCCAAAATGTTCCAGTACAATGAAGAAGCAGGCACACAGTCTTAATCAAAAGGAGGTTTAATATGTCATAGAGACCAACGTTTCGGCATATTCACCTTGAGAAAGGCAGTATTAGACTGCTGAAACGTTGGTCTCTATGGCATATTCAACCTCTTTTGATTAAGACCGTGTGCCTGCTTCTTCATCATTGTGAAGGAGGTAGTAGGGCCATGTTTGGGAGGAAGTATGATGAGCTTTGTTCTTGCCATGTCAAGTTTAAGTCGGCGGAAGGCTATCCAGGATGATATAGCAGAGAGACATTCAGAAACTATAGTCTGTACAGCAGGTTTAAGGTCAGGGGTAGAAAAGTAAATTTGTGTGTCATCAGCATAGAGGTGATATTTGAACCCAAGAGATGTGATTAGGTCACCTTGAGAGAGTGTGTAAAGAGAAAGAGAAGAGGTCCATAACACAGCCCTGGGGTACCCTCACAGAGAGATCAATAGAGGAGGAGGTGTTAGCAAAAGAGACACTGAAAGTACGATGGGAGAGGTAAGAGGAGATCCAGGATAGAGCTTTGTTACGGATTCCAAGAGTATGGAGAATGTGAAGTTGAAGAGGGTGGTCCACAGTATCAAATGCTGCAGAGAGGTCGAGTAATATGCGCAGAGTGTAATGACCTCTGTCTTTGGCAGCATGGAGGTCATTAGTTATTTTAGTGAGAGCTGTTTCAGTGGAGTGAGCAGTGCGGAAGCCAGATTGTAGATAATCTAGGAGTGATTAGGTGGTGAGAAAATGGAGCAAGCGAGAGAATTCAAGATGTTCAAGGAGTTTAGAGGGAAAAGGCAGGAGGGAGAAAGGCTGATAGCTAGAAAGACAGGTAGGGTCAAGCTTGCTCTTTTTAAGTAATGGTATAACAGTTGCATGTTTGAAGGAAGAGGGAAAGGTACCAGAGTAGAAGGAGAAGTTAAAAATGTGTGTGAGCATAGGGATTATAGTAGGAGCAAGAGGTTTTAGGAGATGGGAGGGAATGGGGTCAAGAGGGCAGGTGGTAGAAGGAGCAGAGGAGATCAGCAGTGACACATCCTCCTCTGTGACAGCGGAAAAAGAGTCAAGGAAGGCAAGAAGAAAGTTAGGAAGAGGTGTAGGATGGGAGGGGGATACAGAGGGGGTGTCCTGATGTATGGATTCCTTTTCCTTGAAATAGTCAGCAAAGTCCTGAGGTGAGAGGGAGGAAGAAGAACAGACAGCAGAGGGTGGTCTGAGTAGGGAGACAAAGACAGAGAAGAGTCAGCGTGGGTTCGATTTGTGCGTTTTGATTAGTGAAGAAAAGTAGGTTTGTTTAGCTTGAGAGAGGGCAGAGTTGAAAGAGGATAGCACAAATTTGTAGTGAATGAAGTCTGCGAGAGTGTGAGATTTCCTCCAGAGGCGTTTAGAGGAAAGAGTGCAGGAACACACTATGAGCGTGTGGGAATTTAGCCAGGGTCTGGGGTTAGAAGGGCGAAAACGGCAGAGAGAAAGCGGGGCATGTAGACCAAGACAGGAGGATAGGGCAGAGTGTCTTCCAGAATGTTCAATTTAAATGTCAGTATTTCTTGATAGGTTTTAAGATTACTTTTACTCATGCAGTGCCACTGACATCTTTCCTTGAGTCAAGGATTAGAGTTAGCACTGCCCCCCACCCCCATGTCTTGGCCTTGCCAGACCCCCTCACCCCCTATCTCTTATACCCCCATCTCTACCCTTCCTCTCATACTCTCTCAGTTGACTTCTGGTGTGGGAGCGGGGCCTGCATACTGTAGGAGGCCGGCGCCCACTGCAGGGAGGGAGAGAGAGGCCAGGGTCAAAATTCCAGAGCCGGCCAGCCGGTCCTCCCACAGCCGCCGGGCCTGGGACAGTAATCCCAGCTGTCCCCCTCTGCCGTCAGCCCTTCTCATATAAAGGTTACTATTCCAACATTATCTACTGCTACAGAGAAGATCACTCAAATAATATGAAGAGCACATCAAAGCAACACACCTGTTGAGATTACGGGATTTACCATGAAAGAGCCACATGATGTTAGCACTATTGGTTGTGTTGACTGTACTGTACTGTAGGTGTAAAAAACAAAACTTAAGCAAGTGGTTCAGAGTATGTAACTGAGTCATAGGAATAACAGAGCAAAAACAGATAAAGCACAGAACAGTAACAATGAGAGCAAGGAATTGGAGTATGAGGAACTATAAAAAGATTTACTGTATGGGACTCCGAGATGAGGGCAGACAAACTGGGCTCAGGACATAAAGTTAATAGAGAAACATTGAGGTTAGAAAAGAAGTCAAGACATCTGTCCAGAGAAGCACAGTGCAGACAGAATGGAGCATGTATCAGAAAACAGGTAGAGGAGACAAGAAGCAAGGAGAAACTAGCTGGGTGCAAATGATTAAATAGAAATGACTAATGGCTGGATCAAACAGGGGGAAATGAGAGCTTGTAGCAGGAGCTGGGATATAAGTCATGTATAAATAGTCAGCGCAGAATCAATGCTTATGCAAAACTTACATAAGTTGAATAGTTTAAGTCCTAGAAAACTCTGTGAAGTTATCTGTGAATGGAGTTACCGGCGAAAATGGCAATATATTATTAATAATAATAATAATAATAATAATAGCATGTTCTTGTATAGAGCTGCTAGTTTTACAATTTGTTTTTGGTGTCTGAGGCACAGGGAGATAAAATTGACTTTCCCAAGGTCACAAGGAGCCAACACAAGGTTCCCCCGGCTTCAAACTCAGTGCCAGTCAGTGTCTTTACTCACTGAGCCTTCTTTCAGATAAAAAAACTTTATTTTTGGACTTGCACTGGGGAGCTACAGATGCTGTTCCTGGTCCATATTTTGAAGTTAAACTTGAATTTCCTCTAATGTGGTTTATTCGTCACTGTTTAATTGATTTTGCTCCAAAAATTCAGATTTAGAAGATTCTCCTTGCTTGTGTCTCTTTGTGTTGTGCTGACATATACTTGGACTTCATTTCTCATTTATTTGTTCTGTGTCCAAGTTTTATGTCACAGCACAGTGGTTTTCAGCGCTCCTCTTCAGGGAACCCCAGGTACATTAGATCTTGTATGTATGTCTTTATCTATATAGCGCCATTAATGTACATAGCGCTTCACAACAGTAATACACGTGACAATTTAATTGGTTGGTAGGAATAATGTACAGAGGCAGTAGTAGGATTGATCAAGGAATTCCTGAAAATGAGATACAATCAAAGTGTTGCTGTTATCCCAAAACCATGGCTTGGTTGTGGTTCCCCATGGAGATGGTTGAAAACCGCTCTCCTATATTCCAGTGTAACTCTAAGTGTAAGTGTAAGTCACGGGGACTCAAAAGAGTAGTGTAACGGTGTTTCCCCCACCCGAAGGGAGATTATGCCATTACAGCGTGTGGTGCATGCTACCTGGGGGTAAGCAGGAGGGCTGAGTTGTCCACCGATGTTTGTGGGGACAAAGGACAGGCTTCTGCGGTACATATCCGACATAGATCTCTAGTGGTACAGCGCCTCCATCTGCCGTAGGCTCCAGATGTATGGAGGCGATCTCCTATGGTAGAACACAATTCCCTCTCCTTCCCCAGAAAGATCACACACCAGGCAGGAAGTATAATAACTGGAACAGTTTATTCTGTTCAGCTCAAGGCAGTCACGGCAGGCTTCTGCCCAATGCAGTCTCTGGGTTGGTATCCAGCTATAGGATGGTTCCTGGACCTGCACTACGGGTCAAGGACCCCTGCAGCAGTCCTTGCTCTTCCCTGATCCTCTTTCAGGACCTGGGGATAGGAACACACTCGCTCTCCCCCTAAGGGAAGAGGAACAGGAAAGGTCAGTATTCATGCAACCTGTGTGTTACCTGCCTCTCTCAAGTGGGGTGAGACACTGCTAAATTTGGGCGGCAATCGCCTTAAGTACAACCAGAAGGAGGGCACCAGGTCTGACCAAGGATTGGATAGAACCCTGGTCTGAGTCGACCTCCTCCCCTGCCACTCAAGAGTGCTGCTGGGAGTGGGGAAAACCTATGATGAGTACTGGCAGGCCTGCCCTTACCAGGACTTGTAGCCAATAACTTGTCCTGGCTACACTCTCCCTCTGGCGGAAACTCCCATGTCCTCACTGGGACCGAAATGTGCGGGTACCATCCTTCAGATGCATAACCTAAACAGAACAGAAGAATATACTGAATGGTAGTACATAATCATAACAATCCAATGATAGACATTTTGCTGTTACATCAGTACATAGAACATAATCACAGCATTCCTTTAATTGTATCCCGGTTCCTTCTAACATGGAGAACCTAGTATGAATCAGTAGTAATTCTCGGGGTCTGGTTTGCAGACACGTGCCCCAGTACTATAAGGCACAGTTACTGAAAATACCCTTTTAGGATGTCGTTCTGATACATACTCCACCCTGCCCATGTAAATAGATCTCCCTACCTTCCACACTCCTACAAGGTAGGCAACTCTCTCTTCTACATGGTAAAAGGTACTCCTACTATGAGCAGTAATGTAGGCCCTGATTACTTCTATCTGCCACTGTTCCCGATTCTCATCTATCGTGATAGGTTCCGAGACGTAAGGGTACTCAAAGCCATGTGACTGCCTATAACATTGTACTACATTTCTTTCTGCTCTATTGATCTTAGGGAGTGTACGCCCTTCAGCTTGGCCTGGCAGAACCCAGAATAAGGGCTCCTGTAAGGGTGTTTCACAATACCTTAGTATGACCCCCTTGGGCTGCACTATCCCTAGACGTATTTCATGTTCTCTGTGCCTAAGAGCCTCAGCAGTTTCCTCGGGGCCAAACTCTCCCTCGGCCCGCCAATGATCTGCTGTACAATAATCGCCCTCCTCCAACAGAAATCGGGTGCGCTGCATGTAAGGTACATACTCCTGAAATGTAGGCTCCCACAAGGGTGAGGACTTAACGGGGGCAGCCTTAGTAGAACCCGAACCAGATGTCATATGTGAAGAAAACGCTGAAGTGTCGGAGATCACCGACATTGCATACTGACGCCCCCCAGAGTTAACACTGTCGGCCGTATCATCCCAAACATGACCCCCAAAGTCCCAATCTGACCAGTCAGTGGAGATCTTCAGAGTCTTCGCAGCCCGTAGAATTCTCTTTTTCGAACAATAGTCCTGGGAGGCTCTTGCGGCCTCTCCTGATGGAGCACCACCCTGGCTGAGCTGGGGCTGGGAGCTCTCTAACCCCAAACTCCCCGGCAAAGGCAATGAATGTTTGCGGGCCAATTTAGAGTCTAGATAACAGGCCTGATCTGCAGGGGACATGGATGAGGTAATTCCCGGACTCACCAATTTCTGGCAGTCCAGGTGGGCCTGAACATGCTCCATAAAAGGTCGCACAACTGTTGGGGCTAAAGCGGTACTCACCAGAGCTGATATCCGCCATTCCTCATCCACCCAGTCGGTCTCATTGGTAGTGATGTCATCGCTGGAGTGTCTCACCAGATCCTCATACAAGCTCAGGTCCCGCACCGGAAGTACGTCCACATCAGATCCTTGAATGGGGGTATCGTCATCATCGGCTCCGTCTGCGTGGGCTTCGGCACCGGAAGGCACCTCCAAAGGCGTAATGGAATCACTGGCAAGGCCGCGGGGAACCTTCATGATCAGGATGCTCCTCCGCCACTCAGGTTTCACTGTCGCCATCATAACAACCAGATGCCGCCGTCGCTTGGAGCTACTGGTAAGGGTCTTTTCGTCTGCAGCATCGGTAGGGGTATTCAGACCCCTAGGAGCATTCCTCAGAGCACTTGGGCCCTCTTGAATCTGCAGGTTTGAGGTAGTTGGTGTTTCTTCCTCGACCCCCCAGGTCTTGGGGTCGGTCACGTCTTTCATAGCGAAAGCTGTAGGCCGCAGCAGCATCGGCTTTAAGAATCATGCTCCGCAACTCGCACACGTGGCGTCCCATATCAGGTCACCGCCCGGAAAGTCACACTTGGGACAATCAGTTGTGTGCAAATTCCATTTCACTGGCCATGATGATCAGGGTCCTTGATGGGCACGGAAGCAGTAGTTGTGGGATAGCTCCTCGCTCATGCCAGGCTCCGAAGAACAGAGGATGCGGTCGGGAACATCCGTTACCTCCCTTATCTTCAGTAGTCATTTGGGATTGGCTGTCACAATGCCCCCTCTCTCTGGTGGAAATCAGAGAAGGGGCATACTGGAACAGGGCATGACTCTGGTTCCTGTCTGAGCCTCTCACATCACTTGGGTGGGGTCCTGGCTTTCGCGCCAGACCCTTGCAGAGCTTTGCAAGAACAAAGCGTGCAAACTTCCACGCGGTTCCCAGTGTCGGCGGAAACCGCCATCTTAGATGGTGCGACTCACGTGGCACATTCCGGGGCAAAGAAACCTCCATTTTAGAGTGTCATACAGAAGAGTACATTGAACAGCTCCTTTTGTTTTTTAAAGACTGCATGGAGTAGAGGTTCAGGGTCTCCGGCGCAGCCTATGGGGCCCGTCCCCAACTTTCTTTTATGGAAGGGTATCCACGCTCCCTGGTCAGGCACCAGGGTATGCCCCAACTTAGTTCTTTGTGAATGATATGAAGGGTAGCCACAGTCCCTGCGGAGCCCAGAGTATGCCTGTAGGCGGACGCTCACAGAGGTATGCAAGGGAGACTGGTTATGGTAAAATTAAATAAGGCTTTTATTGCGCCTGTTTCCTTAACATCAGGAAACCATTCAAACAAGGGGTAAACAAAGCTTCTATTCACTTGGGAGTATTTCTAGTGAAATACTATGCAGTCCACAACTCCCTTAGATAAGCATGTCTCCCAGCCCCAAACATATAGCATGACATGAACAGATATAAAAAAAAGTCTTATAAATGAAAGTCTTATCTGTTCCTTGTGGTTTGTAGGGAAAATCTTCTCAGTCCCTGGTTGCTACCTTTTCTTCATGGTCTGTCAGTATTCAGGTTTAGAAGTTTCCCCTGTGTCTTGAAAGCAGCTCTGCTGTTTCTTCTGGCAGGGCTCAAGACAAGTGTCCCCATGTCAGTCTCACAAGTTGTGAGAGTCAAGGACAATCTCTGCTCTGTCTCCAAGTTCAGCTCAGGTGTGAGTTAAGGAGTCTCCCTTCCTGTCTCAAAAGACAGGCTTTTCTAAGCAATCTAATCAGGCAGGTGGTGTTTGTTAATTGACTACCAGCAGTTAACCACCACACTGCTGGATTAGAGGCACATTACCTGAACAGGGATAACTCCCCTGTTACAATGCCCCAACATATTTTCTCTTACGGTGCGGGTATCCATGCTCCCTGGTGAAGCCCAGGGTACGCCCAAGCATAGCATCAGTAATAATTCTATGAAGGCTATCCACACTCCCTGGCAGAGTCCAGAGTACGCCCCAACATATTTTCTCTTTAATGGCCAGGGTCTGGGTAAATCCCTCCCTGGTGTTGCCTCAGGGAGAGGTCCTCCACCCTTTCCTTACTTTTATAGCACTTGCTCTGGATGCATACCTTGTAATTTCCAGCCTTGTGTCGCTGAAAGCCTGTCTTGTTGAGCAGTATCTCAGCAGCACCTCCAAATGTAACGGTTTTCCCCACCCGATGGAAAGTTCTGCCATTACAGCATGTGGTACATGCTACCTGTGGGTAAGCAGGAGGGCTGAGTTGTCCGTCGATGTTTGTGGGGACACAGGACAGGCTTCTGGGGTACATACCCGACATAGATCTCTAGTGGTACAGCACCTCCATCTGCCACAGGCTCCAGATGTATGGAGGCGATCTCCTACTGTAGAACCCAATTCCCTCTCCTTCCCCAGAAAGATCACACACCAGGCAGGAAGTATAATAACTGGAACAGTTTATTCTGTTCAGCTCAAGGCAGTCACGGCAGGTTTCTGCCCAATGCAGTCTCTGGGTTGTTATCCAGCAGTAGGATGGTCCCTGGACCTGCACTACGGGTCAAGGACCCCCGCAGCAGTCCTTGCTCTTCTCTGATCCTCTATCAGGACCAGGGGAAGGTACACACTCACTCTCCCACTAAGAGAAGAGGAACAGGAAAGGCCAGTATTCAGGCAACCTGTGTGGGACCTGCCTCTCTCTCTCAAGTGGGGATAGGCACTGCTAAATTTGGGCGGCAATCCCTTTAAATACAACCAAGAGGAGGGCACCAGGTCTGACCCAGACCTGATTCCACCTCCTCTCCCGTCATTCATTAGTACTGCTGGGAGTGGGGAAAACCCATGTTGAGTACTGGCAGGCCTGCTCTTACCAGAACTTATGGCCAGGGAGGCAGAACGGTAGCCAAGATCCACTCCTGGCTTCAGTAGAATTGAGGAGAGTTGGTTGTTCAGCTGTTGAGGGGATTCATTGACAGTTGTGCATCTCACCTAGTACAGTTTTTGGCTGGCAGTGTAGGACCACACTATATGGAGGTAAGCAACCTTTACTTATAAATATATAACTTGAAAGGTGTATTCCCCAAAAAACAGGGTTTTTCTTTCATATTGTTTATACTCTAATTATTCAATGCATGTTGATGCCATGGTTACTAAGCATTTTACTATTTACCTGAATGCTACATTACCCTGTAGAATATCTCAGCATTTCTTGCTTGATTGCCTTTAATCAATTGTTCATTTTACCCAGTGTATCATTAACATGTTTGCTTGGATTTCAGACTGCATTGATCGATTTCCATGGCCTTTGCAGATAACAGTATAACATATTATAATGTATCACTCGTAACTGCACTAAATTATTTGCTCTGTGGTACACTGTATGTAACCCTACCTGCCCGGCTCCTAAGGAGATTACATCAGTGTGCAATGTTTGGCCCCTCAGTATGGGTTAACTTACCCCAGGGTGCTGGCTTCAGGCGGCTGGCGCTGAGGTAACAAAGATGGAAAATAATGGGCACCAGGAACATTTGTAGTACAACAGTCTTTTATTTGTGTCCCCGGGCACAGAGACGGCTCACACACACATGACAACGTTGTGCTGTGTTTTTATAGCAGACATACAGTACATGAATACGGTGCTTTCATTAGTGCCCACTCTTAACAATCAAATGGAAGTGTGTTCACTTAGTTGCTTTACCTGTGTGGGACCCTGCCCCCTATGTTGCTTTCGGGATCAACATCGATATTACACTAGGCCCATACAGGAATCCTGCTTGGTCTTTTGCATGTGACCCAATAACTTTTGGTCTGTTCATCAGATACGCTAAACCGGTGGTAGATAATGCGTTTTTGGACTGCATTATGCACCGTCGGAAAACGCATCCGACGGAAAGTGGAACGTCGTAAAGCGAGGACTACCTGTATACTGTAATCCGCATTCAAAATCAGGTCTACAACACACCCTATCCAGGTACAGCTGAGAGTGGTGGAGGCCACTGGAAGGTCACTGGGAAAAGGAACTGCAGACAGGACAAGAAACACAGAGGGCTTTCAGTGTAACCGCTTCAGCGCGGCACAGTCTGCCAGTAGCACAGAGGATCCAGCGCTTCAGCACAGAACAGCACCACCTAGCCGGGTACCACTGAGAGTGGTGGAGGACTCTGGAAGCAGGAAGATTACAGAAGGAATAGCACGGGGATTCAGCGCTTCAGCACAGAACAGCACCTCCTAGCCGGGTACAGCTGAGAGTGGTGCAGGCCACTGGAAGGTCACTGGGAACAGGAACTTCAGACAGGACAAGAAACACCGAGGGCTTCAGTGTAACTGCTTCAGCGTGGCGGAGTCTGCCAGAAACTAGGAGCTATGGCAAGAAGGCCAAGGCAGGCAAGCACAGTTACTTGAGAAAAGTCTATGTTCAGCAATGAGGAAATGGGAGAGCCCAGAATAAGAAGGTTGGGGAGCCAATCAAAGGACAGGGGTGTGAGGGAATTCCTCCAATGACAGAGCAGAGAGACAGAGCTGCACAGGAGGCATCCAGGCTGCAGTGATTGCAGGAGCAGGGGATGCTGATTGCAGAAACAAGGGGGGAGTTGACTAGAAGCTGCATACTGTAGTTCTGTAAGAAAAAGGTTTCAGCCAAACCCAGGAGCGGATTCCTTACAATTTCGAATTACAATTGATAACATTCTTGATTATATGTTTTGTATGAGTTTCCTGTGACTTGAAATCCAATGATTTCACTCCAAATGGACATGCCTTGCAATGACCACATCGGTGAAACCCTTCAGGACAATTAGCACTAGAAATCAGCACCTAAACCCTCCAATGAAGGTTTTAGAAAACCATTTGCCCAAATATTTTTTTATATTTAAAGTTCTTTTCATAGTTGGCTTTTCATAAATTACATCTTTTAAAATGGGATCTTGAAATAGGATACCCCAATATATAGAGAAGACATTGTTAATCCTCTTTCCATGACAGCTATATTTAGTAATTTTAAAAAAGTGTTTTAGAATCAAACTTCTGTTTGATCCCTTTATTCACAGTCGGTTGTATCTTCCTAATTTCTCTTTCTTTATTCTGTTTTACTGAATTCTTCTTATATCTCAATAAAACCACCCTTCCTTGTGATTTGAGCTTTCAAAAAAGCAAATTCAATTATTTTTTTTTAGAATCATGAGTCTTATCTTTAAGCTTTTTTAGCATTTTTTTTTTTTAACATGGGATGCTTGTTGATTGAATACCAGTAAGAAAACAGAAATTATTTTTAGAAGAAACAAAAGAAGCAGAGATCAATGTGTCCGATCTTTTTCCAAAAAGCAGATGACAATGTCAGAGGCATTCTGCTTACCACCAAAACCTAAGGGATGCTTATGTAGCCCTGGTAAGAAATAGGGCTATGTGTCTATCCTCCTACTGGTATAAGTCCTGCTAAGGGCTGGCTGCCAGTAGTTATCATGGGTTTCCCCCACATCAAGCCCTGCTCTGAGTGGTGGAAGTAGGTCACCTGACCCTGTGTGGAAGGCATAGACACAGGGGCGGTACCTGCTGATATCATGAAGAGGAGGGCTATCTCTATTTATAGTTGCCTGTTCCTGTCAGTGACAAGAGTTCTGTCCTGGGTTCAGTGCTGAGCAGTTATAGAGTATGTGAGCTAGCTAGGTTCCGCCTAGTTAGCTATAGGTGGACCAGTGCCTCTCACCCTGCCTAGGGGGTGAGGGAAGAGCTAGCTCAACCCTGAGCGCCCATGGCTTGGGGTGGTGGCAGGGACACAGAGACTATCCTGAGGGTGTGCAGTCTGGAGGGAGAGAAGACCTGTACCTGATTGACAGCGTGTTGCTGTTGCTGCTGTGTGCTGTGTGCTGTGAATAAAGAGAGCTGCTGCTACTTTTATGAAGACCGACTAAGACTGGAATCTCTCATCCCTGTGTGGGAAGTTCTCTGTAAGGGTTCCACCCCATATCCCTGGGGCTTCACAGAGATGGAAGCGTTGCATCACTGAGAAGAGATGAAGGCATTTACCCCAGAAACCTGGTCCTGTCCTCCCCCACACCATCGCAGGAGACTCAGGCCCTCCTGTTGCCAGCAGGTATGCACCACACCAAGACACGTAGCCAGACCTTAGTACACCCTAGGGGGTCCGATCTGCGATTGGGGGCGGGGGGGTCTCAGGGCTACACTTAAGATATGGCTCTTGTCCTCCATGTAAAAGGATTATAATAACAAACACTTTTCTGAATAGGTCAGAATCAAAATGTTTTCAAATTCAATCTTTTATAAAGAGTGGCAGAGTACAAGGCAGCAGTCACAAACAAGGAAGCACACCCGGTATAACAATACTTTGCACAGGCACTGGCTGGGAGCAAATGGTTGCTATTTAAAGCCCCGGAGAAGGTGCAGACAATCAGAGTCAGAGAGAGTCTGACTTCCTGCTTCGGCAGACATCTTAGTTGGGGCAGGAATGTCCCGGTCCGTCGCCCACCTTGGCTGCAGAGAGAATCCATACAACATCAGCATTTGATCATATAAATATGTAAATGTATTTGATCTGAATTGTGCATTAATGATCAAATAGACATGTATATGAATTTTACCATGACCCCCTTATCATCCCTTTCCTCATCCCTATAATTTTTTTTGTATCCTGCCCTTTTCACCTTCATAATTTATGAAAATGTTAAAAATATACAATTAAAAAAAAACATGCTGGATTCTCCTTTTACCATTACAATTAAAGAGATTTGCTAAAAGCTTATGGAACTAGATAACTTTTACCTTTTGCTTACCAGTTATATTATATGTAGGGCTGCAAAGAGCCCGTTTAACTTTCTCCGCTGCCGGGAAAAACTACAGAAATACCCCTCATGGTTTCCTGCGGCTCTTACCTTCCCTAAAACGACGTCACCATGTTTGTTTTGCGGCGGCCCTGGGGAAGGCAAGTCTGGCTGCAGCTGTGCATAAAGGTCCATACAAAGAGAGCAGAGTGCCAAAGAAGGAGGAAGAAAGGTGGGTGGTGGTTTCTGAAATTGGCTAGCAGCAGGTTGAAAAACACCTGGACTTTTGGGGAGGGATCCAGTTTTCATTTGGACTGTCCGTCTGCAGCAGAATAGACAGAAAGCTTGTACTTGAGGCGTTAGTCTCAAACACAGATTTTAGTGTTCCAAATGTATAATGATTTAACAGCCTCCAGCACCACAATGTCTAAAATCTGAACATTACATTATTACAGTGTTTTTCAACCGGGGTTTCTATGAAGCTTTGGGATCCCGGGGCATCCGTAAAGGGTTCCCTGCAATTTTCAGGTCATTTGAAAATTGTACCAAATACAGAAGAATTTACAATGCATCTGATCTCAGACACCCTATTAGAGAGGGTCAGGGTTCTGTACAATGCATCTGATCTCAGACACCCTATTAGAGAGGATTGGGGTTCCTTACAATGCATCTGATCTCAGACGCGCTATTAGAGAGGGTTAGGGTTCCTTACAATGCATCTGATCTCAGACGCGCTATTAGAGAGGGTTAGGGTTCCTTACAATGCATCTGATCTCAGACACCCTATTATAGAGGGTTGTGGTTCCTTACAATGCATCTGATCTCAGACATGCTATTAGAAAGGGTTGAGGTTCCTCAGAATTTCACAATATAATTATAGGTTTCCTTAACCAAAAAAAGGTTGAAAATGACTGCTTTATTCATTTGTCTCAGGATTCAGGGATAGAGCTGGTTATGGAATGAAAGACGACGATGATGATAATTGTTCCAACATATTTTAGAATCTATTCTGTGGTGTATAACCTCGGTGAACTATGGTGCACTCCTAGCCTTTGTGTGACACATTACTATGAGCAGTATCATTATTGGAATCCCTGTAATTACAGAGACCAACGAGTAATTAGCAGTGCACCAGTGAGTTTATTAATACAGTTACTCACTGTGCAAACCATACTACATCTGATATCTCAATCAATGAAAATGTTTCTAGTTCATATGTTTTAAAATCATTATGAAGTACTTACATCAATGCAGTGATTCTTTATAGGGAGGCTGTGACTGCAGGGGGACAACTGTCCTGGTATAGGGTACTTGGGCCACTTGAGTGGGAAATTAATTGATAGTCAATTGTGTGGGCTCCGGGGGAAATGTAAAGACCTCACACAATGGGGTCTATTTATTAAAGTCTCCTGGCTGCAAAAATATTGGGCAAAAAATTAACAATTGGCGAGCTCAGTGCAGAACAAAACTGATGATCTGATGATCAAGACGATGACCAATAAAATTTAGAGCGACGTGGAGAAGAGAGGCTTACAACCGCAGTACCCAAAAGATAATTTGGGAGGCCATCATCTACTGTAGTAGTGGATTGATAAGATGATGATATACTGTATATATAAACATACAATACCGTTGGCAAGGGAATCAGGAGAGAGAAAGAGAGCGAGAGCGAGAGATCTGTACCGTGTTAGCTGAGCGTAATAATCATAAACGATTAGACGATACCGTTCTGTGGCTAACAAAATGCTTTTATTTGTGCGAGCTTTCGAGATACACTGATCTCTTCTTCCGGCGGTGTTACAATGAATAAAGCACGAAATGGTATTACTTAAAAACAGGGCATCCTGGAATATAACTGTTACTGGAGCCTTATATTTACATACATACATACATACACACACACACACACACACACACACACACACACACACACACACACACACACACACACACACACACACACACACACACACACTCTTACATCACTAACATTCAGGGACCATTTAACACTTTAAGTCATAAATCGCATACTGCACAAGGGTGGGATAGCCTTCAGTAACAGATACATTCCAAGATGCCCTGTTTTTAAGTAATAACCTTTCGTGCTTTATTCATGGTAACACCGCCGGAAGAAGCGATCAGTGTATCTCGAAAGCTCGCACAAATTAAAGCATTTTGTTAGCCACAGAACGGTATCGTCTAATCGTTTTTGAGATTTTGAAATATAGATATATATACACACACACACTATAATATACTTTGGATTTCTTGTGAGTGTTGTGATTCATTGCAAATCCGACAGGTTGCAGGGTGACACCCTGTCATCAGGGAGAAACAGGGACTGGCAAGATGGACAACTCACATTATCATCAGGGGGTAACAGAAACAAGCAGCAAGACACTGCAGTGCAGGGGAGTGTGTGGCTGAACTGCATCCCTTATAACACAGGTCACATGGTTCATCTGCCGCCTGTTTTCTGCTTCTGGGGGAGAGGTTGTGACGGGAGGGGGTAACCGGCTATCTAATAAAGGTTTAAACCCTCTGGTTACCCCTAAACCTGTAGGGTCCCTGGTACCTCCATAAGCCAAGGATCAGGGATGATACATGTTAGGGAAAAAAACAGGGTAATTTTATTCTCCATTTCATGTTCCCTGTACCCCAGACTCATGAAACCTTCTGAGTGTGAGTTTTAGGTGGGATGTTGGGGTAAGAATGCACTTCTTTTCTTTGCAGGAGTTCGAGAACTGGGGCTACCGGTAGTACCTTAATTCTACCCGACGTGCAGGCATGATTTGCCGGTACACGAGTAGAATTGCACAGGGGCTGCCCTGTGTCCCCCAGACTCCTGCTTTTGGAGCCCTGATATCCTAGTCCTATAT
This sequence comes from Ascaphus truei, assembly GCF_040206685.1. Classification (NCBI taxonomy): domain Eukaryota; kingdom Metazoa; phylum Chordata; class Amphibia; order Anura; family Ascaphidae; genus Ascaphus; species Ascaphus truei. The sequence continues at coordinate 417,300,090 of NC_134485.1, read as the reverse complement.
CCAGCACAGACATGAGTCTCCTCAAGGTCCCCCATGTACTAAACTATGTGTTTAATGTTTCATACATTTATTATAAGGCTCTATCTAACTTGCCCGGCTGATCAGTTACGGTGCAAGCAATTCTACATAGGGTACGTGGTACAAAGGGAGAGGCTGTCCAGAGGTGTGAAAGCACTTGGTGAGCGATAAAAGGTGAATGGCCAGGTCCGGACTACAATAGGACACCCTTTTGTCAGTTCCAGACCTGGTGGAGCCGGCCCAGCAGGAGGCAATGAGTTAGCCAGAGAAGATGCAGCCATAGTCTGATCCTCTGGGCTAAAATCATATTTCCCGCTCACCCGGCTTTCAAGCCTCTGTGGCATGCCCACTCCTCTGATGTCAGGCGAGGGTCGAGCCCCTCTTTCTATTGACTGGCGGGGAGGGATTCCCCTTCTGCTCTTTCCCCCCTCCGTTCTAGGGATAGCCCAGCGAAGTGTATGTAAGGTGCTGACCAGGAGAGAGAGTAGCGCAACCAATCGGTAGTCGATGAAGCTATGGCGGGCATTTCAAAGTTGCTCTGTTCAAAATAGCAGAGCAGCCAGCTTCGTTTTGAAGCCTGAAAAGTTTGCCTCACAGAGACTAAGTCCCGTTTTTTGCGGCCAAGTTCTCACAATTGAACTAGTGGTCACGGTCAGAATTTTCGGCTGGATCTCAGTCCAGGACGGACGGAACAAGGTTCTATTTGGGGTAAGCCCATGCCAGCGGGTGCCCTGCACCTAGAAAAGGTAGATCTTATTACCCAGACCCCAGTAAGTGTGTATATTTTTGTATTTTGTCATTCTGTGTGTTTCCGAGGTCTTATCCAAAATAAACCTAATTTTATTTCACTGCCTTGTTTTGCCTATTGACTGATTCCTTAAATATAAATGTGTTAAGAGACCTGGTCTACCATGACAGGCTTTTTTTCTGGTGGCAGTGGTGGGATCATAGGGCTTTGACTATAACTTGCCATGGGGAATTATAGGACAAAGTGAGCTTGGAGATTGCAAGCTCTCAAAACATGTAGTGTCGAAAAACAAGTTTTTACAAAATCAGAAATCACACTTTCAAGTGTCACTTAAGTTTAGTGCCACAAAGCGAAGATGGGTTCCCGATCAGGACGGTATCGGTCCTGGAATCAAGAAGCAATCTCTGCCAAGTGCGAGACCTTCGGTCTGCAAATAGAGGGCCGCAGCAGAGCTGAGCTGGTAGTCATACTGGAGGAACACGAAGATGCCACTGTCAGTGCTAACCCAGCAGGAGATGTTGCTTTTGCGGAACGTGGGAGAATGGAGCCAGGGTACCGGTCCAGGTCGTTCCGATGGCTCAAGGGATACCCGTGGTCTATGAGACCCCAGTTCGATCGCCTGAGCATCTTGCGGCTATGTTAGCCTTCCTGGGGCCAGGAGTTACTGTTGCAGATAAAATACAGTTGATGCAGTCCCTGGAGCATCGCCCGGCAGCAACCGTGCCCAACATTCCTCGGGACTATACTCAGTACCATCCCTCAAGATAACTCATCAGAGTTTTGGGAAATTTATTGATGGGGTCACAGATATCAATGGGTACCTCCAGAGCTTAGAGAAGCAGAGCCAGCGGTACTCTCTCCCACTAGCCAAGTGAGTCAAGTTCCTGTCCCCAGAACTGACTGGATGGGCACAGGAGGCATACGAGGCGATCAACTCGGATGCCAGTGAAAGTTACGAGTACGTGAAGACGGTCCTACTCCGGCGGTACTGCATTAATCCCGAGACCTATCGGGAGCGGTTCCTGTCAGAGGAAAAGCCTGCCCGAGACACTCATGCGGACTATATACTCATATGGAAGATTTGTCAAATAGAAGATGTGAGAGACAGGGGAGCCCTAGAAAATGTAAAAAAGCCAACTGCAGGAGTGCTGCATGGGATGGCTGGATAATAGTACCTGTACCCTTGTGACAGGACAACAGACATGTGAGCGGAAGGGACTCTGGTACTTTAGGGTATGAGAGGCCCCAGGCTAGAGTGCCTGACAGGGATTCACTCTGCCCATACAATGGACGTTCAGTTAGGTCTTCCCAAACCCAGTTTTTCTGTAGCTCAGTAATAGCGAACTAGTTTGGGATAAGGTGACAACACCCACTGCTTGGTATTTCCCCTGCAAATGTGTTGTGGCGTATGACTCTGCTTGATAGTGGGGTCAGACATCCCAGTTGTACGTTTAGTGTTTGAGACTGTTTGAATATACTGGCAATGTTTTTTTCCCCTGTAAACGGCATACCCAAATTGCAACACAATCTAGCAACATGGGTGGCTTAACCCCGATTGCAACCGTCGCAACATTGATGGCATACTCCAATTGCAACACACCCTAGTTCTACCTAGTGGTATTCCAGCAGTTAATGAAGGACCAGATAGGCCTTGTCACACTACTACTCTGCATACAGAGGCAATGCAGAAAGGCTGAATGGATACATTTCTGTGGGTCTCAGGCCCTAGCAAGGATATTAATAAAGTCTATTAAACAACATTTATTTTGCGTGGTAGCCTGCATAGGTTAGAGGATTTCCATGAGAACTGCTTGCATCAGTACTAATAGAGTACTAAATTTGTACCAATTTTATGTACAAAATGTTGGAGGGTCTATAAGATTATGTGTTATCTGTAAACAACCACTTGGAACCTTGCTAATAGCCTTTTTCAGTAGGATAGGTAATTGGTGAATGGTGCTTCACAAACAGATGAGTGCTCTGTTGCTGATTCAGTAAATAAACTTAGAGTGATGTCCAAATGTCCATAATGACTGATTCAATAATAGAAACAACCCTAGGGAGACTGAGACCTAGTGATGCATACCTGGCAACCAAAGAAATTAGCCCCTTAGTATTATATCTTCCCATAGGGTGAACAAATTAGATAGCAGACACTGTAGAGGTAAATATAGAAGGGCTTATGTCCATTACCTGACAGTGAGAATTCCAGACAAGGCAATCACTCCAGGCGTGCAGTCCTCATAAGTAGACGTCATAGATATGTAGAAAAGCAGGAGCACAGCCGCAATGCAAGTAGAACAAAAATTCCAGGGCAACTCAAGATTGAATAAAAAAGTGTGTTTACAGTAATACACAATCAGCTAGCAATGGTGATGTAGGAAACGCACCAACGCGTTTTGTCCAACGGGACTTTATCATTGTGGCTGTGCTCCTGCTTTTCTACATATCTAATAGCCTTTTTCATCAAGTTTATCCCATGGTTTCTGGTGGCGGATGAACAAGATGGCTACTACTTACATCGACTGCTGATTGGAGAAATAAAATCTGCCTATGATCAGTGTCTATCTCTGGGTTCAGCTAAAGCCAGTGAATCAGCTATGTAACAAAAAAATACAAATGGTTTGGGAACTATTTGCTGACTCCCCACTCTGAGATTACCAGAAGCCCACAATAAGTGCCAAGGCCTTGTGGTGATCTCCCGTACCATGCCCAAGGAGTACTCTATTGCGGCAACCTAGTAACCGAAATAACATACGTAGACACCAGCTTCTCTGTGATCCTGAGGCCTGACCTGTGCCTCTGCAGCAGCACTGCTGGGAAGAGGAGTTGACGAAGTTCAGAGAAGGGGGTTGGCAGAGAGTGGATGCCATGTGTGCCGAAAAACTAAGAAATTGATCTGAGGTGACATCCGGCAAAGAAAGACCATTAGAGTCGATGTGCTGGAAACCCCTCAACTCAGTTGCAGGGGCACATTGGAGCTACCAGAATGCAGATAGCAAATGCCTTCCTACCTCTGTGCAGTAACACATTCATTTGTGATCCATAGCTGTTGTGGGTACCCCTGAAACCTCAGACACGGGACTTCACTAATAGTGAAAGTAAAAGAATATGGGGAAAACCAGAAATATTAAGAATATGTACAACTTAAAAGGTGAAATAGAGATCTCCCCTAATACAGCAGAAATTATACTCATGGTCTACTTTTCTAGTAATCTTCAAAATGGCACACACCTTCCATATGCGTGAAGGGCTTGTAAATAGCAGTCTAAAGAGGCCTCAGTCTCAACATAACTCTCTATTAGAAAAGCCTATTGTTTATGCAGAGATTCACAATATTACAGTTCGATGATGGAACGATACCTTCTAACTGAGCCACTGGAGATGTGAGAGAAAGCTCCAAAGTCCAGGAGGGCTGAGAAAAAGAAGAAAAATCCAGAATGGCTGCTGTGGGCAGCACTCAGACATTGCAAGATGTACAGTACTGTAGAGTCACACATGAATCTAGCAATGGGACGAAACCTTGTCAAGCTGACAGGAGAGGCCATCAGCCTGGTCGCCCACAAGCAGGGAAAAAAATAATTCGATAGACGACACGAAAGCACAGCTTACTGTAACTGTCAAAGCGGAACAATCAATTTGAAAGAATTTCAAGTAATGAAGGTGACATTGCCTTCTTGTGGCGAAAGTGAAAGACCTCGAAACAGGTCAAAAGGAGGAACAATTTGAGGTTTATAGAGGTTCCAGAAAGGGCATCGCGAAACAAGCTTCACTCTATTAAAGAAGTAATACCCAGAATTCTGGGCTTTTATGAAGGTGATTAACTGCTAAGAATTGAACATGCTGCAGAGTGGGCCCACCTTGAAATCAGAAGAGAAGAAAACCTTAGATGGTCATCTCCAAATTTGCCAACTACCAGGTCAAGACAAAGCTGCTGCTTTTATACAGGAATGATTTATCTACACAGTACGTATTGAGGATAGTCATATATTGATTTTCAAGATTTCTTCTTTTGATATTTCCAGAAAAAAAGGGAATTCAGAAGACTATTTACAAATCTAGTCTATTAAGATTTCACAGGTTCACTCTGGCTTATCTAGCCAAACTTCTAATTTTCACGAAGGAGGATGCAGAAACTTTTGATTTCTCAGAAAAATCCGCCATTGTACTTTCCGAACCCACAGTGAACAACACTGGAGGCTCCTGTTGCAGAGTCCATTCTGAAGCACCCTGAAGGGGAGTAGAGAAGAGGAAGTTGTTTCATCGCTATTCTGTAACTATATGACAAAACGGTTTACCACTCTCTGGCAGTACACTCAAAATAGATCCTCGTACTCATCAAAACATTTAGGTTTAAACTATTTCTAGATTTTTCACTTGTTCCCGTGCAAAAAAACAGCCCTTGACCAGCTGTAGGATATACTTTCTATGCTCTTTGTTTTTCTAACTTTGTTATGTTATAGGTTCACAGTCATATATATGTAACACATGTCCCCCCCTGGGAGATTATGGCTATGCGACTGCTCAGTGTAGTGCTGGCTATCTGCGTGGTACAGGAGAGATGAGTTTCCTGCGATGGTGTGGGGGGTACAGGACAGACCTTTAGGGATCCCTCTAGCTCAGTACTTCTGTGTGTCAGCGCCTCCAGACATAGGGGGCTTCAGCATGGCTGAAGCGGGTCACCACTATGACAATCCTTACTCTCATTTACCTCCCTCCATACAGACTGTAGCAGAGCCAGAAATACAAATGAGGATGTTCTTTATTTCAGCAGCCACTGCTGGTGTTATTGCAGCGTATGCTTCAATTGGATAGGGTGGATCCCTGTCTTCTGGATGGTACTGGCTTGCGGGTAATGATGAGGCCTGGCTGGATTAGATTAGTGCCTCAGCCCATGAGGGCCTAAGCACGTCTCACTCCCGGCCGGGAGGAGACACTGCAAGCTCCTAACCCACGCATGGGCAGGCTGGAAACAACTCCAAACACTAACACGTCCTCTCCCCAGGAGGGGTGGAGGAGAACTGAAGGTCTCACCCCCAAGGGGCTGAACTTCAAGCTATAATTTAGTCCCTTCCTGCTGCTCAAAGAGGGAGAGCCAGTATCTGTATCACCACTGGCTATCACAGATCCCTGTGTCAACTCCACTCCTGTCACTCAGGAATTCAGCAGGAGGAGGGGGAAACCCCCTCAGGATAGCCTGTCACTGTCTACATCTTATTAGAACTTACATGACAGGGGAAGGTGGAGAAGGCGTGGCTCAGTGAGTAAAGACACTGACTGGAACTGAGTTTGAAGCAGGGGAACCTTGTTCAATTCCTGGTGTCAGCTCCATGTGACCTTTGGCAAGTCACTTTATATCCCTGTGCCTCAGGCACCAAAACATAGATTGTAAGCTCCACAGGGCAGGGACCTGTGCCTGCAAAATGTCTCGGTAAAGCGCTGCGTAAACCTAGCAATCAATTTACTATATATTAGAAAACCTTTCAATTTAATTAATCACTGGCCATAGCTTTTCCATTTGGAGAGGAAATTCAGTTGACAATCAAAGATCCATAGCTCCCTCTTGAGAATAGATCACAAGGGTTACAGTGGCTAACATTAAAAATATAACATTCTGACCATGCTCAGAATTGGCTAGCATTGACTTTTCAAGGGAAAACACTCAAACAAAAATGAAATCATGTTTTCTAGTCTACTGAATACCAAGGTATTTCTTTTACAGAAAAGTGGAAACAATACTCTGAAGAATATCCAGATCTCTTCTGCTAAGCCGGAAAGGAATTGATGAAATTGGAGTTCCTATCATACTGCATAAAACGTAATACTGCACAATTTATAGATGCTAATGAAGAGTTTAGTAAAACATATTTTTTTTATAAATCCCCACTCCCTCAATACAGAGCAGAATTCTTGGTTGCACAGGAAATAGAAGAAATTAACCTTAATTCCCTCAAACTTATATAAACATGGAAACAAATAATCGAGGAAACTCCATGCTAATCTTATCCAGGGACAAAAACTTCATGTAGCGATTTCCGTTTTTTAAAACAAAGTAGTCAGGAGTACAGATTATGGATAGATGGGATAGATGGAGAGAGAGATGGAGAGAGAGATGGAGAGAGAGATGGAGAGAGAGATGGAGAGAGAGAGATGGAGAGAGAGAGATGGAGAGAGAGAGATGGAGAGAGAGATGGAGAGAGATGGAGAGAGAGATGGAGAGAGAGATAGAGAGAGAGATAGAGATATATATATATATAGAGAGAGAGAGAGATAGAGAGATAGAGAGAGAGAGAGATAGATAGAGAGCGAGATAGAGAGATAGAGAGAGAGAGATAGAGAGATAGATAGAGAGTGAGATAGAGAGAGAGATAGAGATAGAGAGAGAGATAGAGAGATAGATAGAGAGATTGAGAGATAGATAGATAGATAGATAGATAGATAGATAGATAGATAGATAGATAGATAGATAGATAGATAGATAGATAGATAGATAGATAGATAGATAGATAGATAGATAGATAGATGTTCTTCAGTATTTGGTGATGCCTTTTTTATTTGGACTAACAATTTATGTAATAGGACAAGCTTTTGAGAGTTTTCCTCTCTTCCTCAGGTCAGCAATACTGATATACAAAGGTTTCTGTGACTTAGACAAAGATTATAAAAAATAGGGAAGAAAAAAAAATACAGAGAGAGGTAGATGAGGTGGGGTGAGGGAGGAATGTTTGAAGACACTAGAAGGGTAATAAAACAGTGATAAGGAAGGTGAGACTAAGGGATTGGGGGCTGTACATCCACAGCAGCACAGAGGGGGAAGGTTTAGGATGGCATATTGGCATTTGGCAGGGAGACAGGAAGGACGATTACAACAAATTGTGATAGTGAGTGAGAAACCCCATATTCACATTAAGTCCTTTTGTTTTGGTGTCTCAGAGTCTTATTATTCTGAGTTCAAATGTTTTCCGTTCTTGGGTGCGTTTGAACATTCCATTGAGGATTTTGATTTTTCAATCATTTATGGAATGATCTGGTTGTGAGAAATGATGTGCCACAGGTGAGCAGTATCTTCCTTCGTGGTGGAGTATAGAGTGTCTGTGCATATTCATTCACACTGGACTAACACGGCTATTTCCGTTATAAATTTATACCCACATATACATATGATATAGTAAAACAATTTGAACTATAGTCCTAAAGAGATACACTACCGACACACTTTATTGAAGTGTGGTCGGTACCGCAAGCCGGGAAATCTCCCGGCTTGCTAGTGGCCGCCCCTCGGCGTGCCGCGCGTCATAGACGCGCGGTCACGCGTCATCGGGAGCGTGCGCCCCCTGCACGCGTGTCCAGGGGCTCCCCGAGGGAGCCCTGGTGTCCCGCGATCGCGGGACAGCGGCAGGGGGTTCCGGGGGACCCGGCGGACCCGGCAGCGGTAGGGAGAGCGCCCCGATCGGAGGGCGCTCTTCCGCTGCTTCGGCGCGCCCCCGTCACACTCGGGCGCGCGCCAGGCTACTGCTGCGGCACAGAACGGGCAAATGCTCGAATAAACTGTGCCGCAGCAGTATGACCTGGCAAAACAAATCATCGTTCTGGGGAGCAATTTCCACCAGTAAGATCTACTGTATATAAGAGCATCAGAAGAACTAACGTAGCTTATTTGGGAAGATAAAGTTCTTAAGGCAATTCGTTATCTTAAAGGTTTGAAGGCTTCTGGTCCCAAAGGTTTCCTATCTGAGTTCTACAAAATCCTTTCATCATAGTCTTGTTAGAATACCATTGACATTTTTGTATTGTTGACAAGGTATGCAGTACCTTAAAAAAATGGGGATTGTGATTCTTTGCTAAGCTCCCCGTAAGTGGTGGATATGATTTCCCATAAAATTTCGGAGTACTTTGTTTTAAACAAGGGCTCAGTGAAATCTCCGGCTACGCTATGGGAGGCCCATAAGGCAATAATCCGAGGCTCCCTCCTTTCCATTGTGTCCTTCCAAAAGAAAAAAAGGAAAAAATATACAAAGAAAAGTTGGAGAGGGTTCGATTGCTGGAGGCCGAACATTAAACCAAACCAACAAAACAAATATATAAAAAGCTTACAAAGGCAAGGACGGAATTAAAATCCGTCCAACTAGAAGAGGTAGAGCGGACACTGAAATGGACAAAGCAAAGATATTACGACAAGGGCAACAAGGCAGACTGGATCTTGGCCCATAAACTAAGAGGTCTAAGGGTTAAATCCCAAATGATGGCAATTCGAACTAAAACCGGCTCTAAAACATTCAAAGAAAACGAAATTGCCCAAGAATTCTCGGATTACTACACCAAACGTTATAATCTGAACCCCTCCCAAAACACTAAGCCCGGGTTGACGGCTATCTCAAAATATTTGGCAGAGTGCAGCCTACCGGCCCTCTCCGAAGAAACCGTCCTCAAACCAAATGAAAAAATAAAAGCCGATGAATTACATGAAGTTTTAAAGAAGGTAAAAATAAACAAGACCCCAGGCCAGGACGGTTTCTCCAATCTTTACTACAAAAAGTTTAAAGCGGTGCTGGTCCCACATCTATTAGAAGTTTTCAACTACTTCTTGGAAGGGGAAGATGTCCTCTATGTCCTCAGCTAACCTGGCAATAATCCTCAAAGAGGGAAGAGACCCATTAAATTGTGGTAGTTACAGGCAGATTTCTCTCCTCAATTCGGACTTAAAAATTTATAGCAAAATATTAGCGAATAGGTTAAACTCAATAATACCAGGTGGGATTTATTTCAGGCAGACAAGCTTCGGATAATACCCATAAAATTATAAACATCTTCGACCACGTGCACCTCTCAAAAACAAAAGCTTTTATCCTGAGCTAAAAAAATCGCAACAATCTCAATATATTTTGAGTCCCAGCAATTTCAGCAATCGCACATAGCCGCACAAAGAAGGCACCTGGGGCAGTCGGTGGGGAGTCAGCTAGAGAGTGTCATGCATCTCAGGACAGCTGGGGCCCCCATGGCACTACCAGTATTAGCCAGCTGGGCCCCCTAGGGCTGCTGGCCCGGGACACTTGTCGGTAGCTTTGGGGGGAGGGAGGTTGTCAATCCTGTGTTTTCAATACCCTTTGCCCACCCTGTCTTTATTAGAGAGCCAATAAAGAAAAGGGACGGGGAGCTAGTGGGGCTTCACCTGCGCAAACTCCTGTTGAATACTCAATAACATCACACAAAAGGCAACCAGAGTCAATTAAACCTCTCCCAAGTCTCTGCTCACCATGTTTGCATACGAGTTTTAAGAAATGATTTAAAAATACTTCTCAGTGTAACATTTTGGTAAAACAAGACATCAATTGCCCCGATATCACCCCTTAAACAAGTTATTGGCATTAATAAACTTTTGTCTTGGGGTGAATTGCCCTTTTAAAACCATGCATGGCTAAAAAGCACCAAGATCCCAGCTTTGCAATTCAATCAACCAAACCAGAAAGCAAATAGTTCCATTTTTTACCGTTTTATAAAATAATTTGCATAATAAGCATCTCAAACGATGTAGTACATCATCATAGTGCATTAACAGGTTGTTATTAGAGCGTATTACCAGACATTCAAGTCTCGATTCCTAATTCCACGTACGGGTTCCAGTGATATTAATGGTCAATCACCCAGCAGTAACCAATGTCTTACTGGTCTCTCTCATCAAACGTGTTGCACATGGTCCGGGATCGCAGCTAGGGAATACTTCATTGGCATGATGACTGAGGGTGTATTCACAATAGCACATAAGATAGTACAAAAATAAAAAGTTATAACATTACAAAAAAGTCATTGACTCCTATGACATACTCCGACTGAAGTCTTGCTCTGCTTGCCATTAAAGGAGAACAGAAGTCTATTGGATTAACACTCATCTTGAATGTCTAGGTTTTTTTTTTTCAATTTATCTGGTAGTGCTTATCTTGAATCTCCAAACCAAAAAGTACAAAACTGGATCAATACAACTGTTAACACAGGCTAAGAGTCTCATCACTTTGTAGACCACGTTGATGACATTTAAGGTAGCACAATCATAATCCATCTTCCGAAAGTAATAGTACAGAGTTCGGCTCACATGAAAAGGTAAGAAGCAAACAGTAAAGACGACCAGAACGATGACGATCATTTTGATGGACTTCTTCTTAGACTTCGATGTCCGAGGGGTGGCTGTAGTTGGCTTCATAAGAGCACGAGTCATTAAACAATAGCAAATGATGATGATGGCAAAAGGAATGCAGAATAGCAAGACCAGGTTGACTGTGCTATAGATGACAAACTGGTCAAAGAGTTCTATGTTGGAGGTGTCATGGCAGATGATATTATCTCTCAGGGTGTCGGTAGTTACAAAGTATAGCATTGGAGACTGTGAACCAATCACTATAACCCAGATACTGATAGAAGCAATTCTTGCATAACGAACGTGGCCCCAGTGTAAAGAGTGGATTGGGTAGCAGATGGCTAGGAAGCGGTAGATGCTGATGCAAAGCAAGAAGAGAATACTGCAGTACAGGCTGGTGTAGAAGAGAAAACGGACTACCTTGCACAAGCCCACGGTAAACGGCCAGTTGTCCCTCTTAGAGTAATAGTACACGAGCAGAGGCAGGGACATGACATAAAGCAAGTCGGATACTGCCAGGTTGAACATAAACATGGTGATGACCTTCCACGGTCTGATCCTGAATATGAAGATGTAGAGAGCCAGAACATTAAGGATGAGGCCCACACAAAATACAATGCCGTAGGACACTGGGAGAAGAATGTACTTGAAATCCTCATTAAATATGCATTTGTATGTAACATTATTTGCTTCCCGTGTTTCCTCCATGAAGTTCATCAGGGCACTAAAAAGAAAATGTAAAAACATATTATTTTGGTAATAGTCAATCAGTCATTTCAAGCAGCGTGTTCTCCCAAAAATCTATACTTTCTAATTATACCTTATATACCACTTGTGAGCACATTCACATGGCTCAGACAGGTCTGCAACCCTGTTTTTCCCCCATTATCTCCTAGCATACAGTGCTTCCACTGCAGCAAAGGATTCTGGGACTGACATGCAAATGAGCACACACTGTAACCTTTTGTATCAAAACCATTTAAACATGGACCCCTATAAGCTTATGCCTGCCATATTACACCGCTTTTCAGCACAGCCTGGATTAAAAATGTGCATAGCCAACTTTTGAGGCAAAAGGTTAAATTGTGTGCTCATTTGCATGCCATTACCCAGAATCCCTGGCCGCAGTGGATGCATTATATGCTAGGAGATTATGGTGAAAAGAAGGATTGCAGACCCATCGGAGACATGTGAATGTGCTCACAAGTGATATTTTCACTTGCTATATACTTTTTTTTTTACTTTTTTTCCTTTATTGGCGTCTTCTAAGGTACATACATGTGGATATTAATATGACATTCACAGCATAACAAATCATTGTGAAACACAGGCACATGACCTTGAAGTATTCTGGGACACACAATAAACCTTTTTTTTCCTACTTTCAGTAGTGAAAAGAGAGGGGATGACGCGGGACGGGTGGATAGTTGGGAACGACATGGGGAAAAAAGGGGGGGTGGGGGGAGAGGGGGAAGGGATTGTGGCGGGTAGGGCGCACCGGTCCTCGGCCCCGAGGGTATCAGAGTTGGACCAGGGCTTGCACCAGTGTCGGGGCCCCAGAGCCTGGCCAGGGCTCCCAGGTTCTATAGAATTGAGGCATTCTCTGCTTCAGCATGGCTGTCAGTCTCTCCATGTTCATGACCCCGTCTATTCTTTTAATTACTGTTCTCCTGGAATGGGCCTTTACTTGTTTCCAGGCCACCGCGATGCAGCATCTGGCGGCCGTGAGGATCACCGAGGAAAGTCTGGCTATAGGGGCGGGGAGGTCTTCAATTGGTTTCCCCAGCACGTATGTCAGGGGAGCCAGGGGGACCTCTAGGCCCAAAGTTTCAATCAGGAGACTCTGGATCCTGGTCCAGAACCTCTGGATCTCCGGGCATGCCCACCAAATATGGGGCATGTCCCCCCTTTGACCACATCCTCTCCAGCACACGTCCGAGGTGCCTGGGTAGATCTGGCTCAGTCTACTCGGGGTTAGGTACCATTGGAATAAGATTTTATAAATATTTTCCTTCGTGATTGAGCAAATTGATGTTCTGGTGGCAGCTTCCCAGATATCCTCCCAGTCTTCCAGGTCGATTGGGATATTTAGGTCGGCGCTCCATTTTTGCATATAGGAATGTGAGGGGGGGTGGGATGCCTCTAATGTTCTATAAACTTCGGAAATTAAACCTCTCTGGTATGCCCCCTTGAGGCAGAAGGTCTCGAATCTAGTGCATGCTGGGAATTTAAGGCTAGGGGATTGGGCTCTCAGGAAGTGCCTAATCTGAAGGTATTTGAAGATGGGGAGGTCGGGGGAGGAGAACTTATTTTTAAGCTCTTGGAAGGATAGGACCTCATCGCTTTCCTGCAGATCCGCAACCACTCTGATATTTAGGCCCTGGAATTGACCAAATTGGGTACGGGAGCACCCGGGCAGGAAGTCCAGGTTCCCAAAGAGGGGGGTTAGTTGTGAGGGGGATGAAGCTAGGCCATGTTTCCCTTTAGCTTTAGTCCAAGTAGACCACGTGCACCTCATTGCCCCGAGCTCGAATCTCAGGGGCCTCCTTCCTTTGTGAGCCTGAGACCATAGTAGGGCCGAGAGGGGGGTGGGGGCCACGTGGTATGTTTCTATCTCCAACCAGCAATTGGAGGTCGGGGGGTTGTTCCAAACCACCGCCTGCCTCAGCTGGGCCGCCTGGTAATATCTGACCACATCCGGGGCCCCCAAACGCCCTCTCGTCCTCGAAGCCAACAGCACCGATCTCGGCACCCTTGGTCTACGCTGCCTCCATATAAAACAGAGGATATGAGCCTGCATATTTCGCAGTTCTACTAGCGGAACAGGGACTGGGAGGGTTTGAAAATAGTAAAGTAATCGGGGAAGGACATTCATTTTGGTGGACACAATTCTTCCAAACCAAGAGATCTGGTGGGCATGCCAAGTCTCCAAGTCTCTCTTGATCTGGCGGAAGATGGGGGGGTATTTGGCTTGATATAGCGAGTTGTACGAGCTTGCTATTTTTATCTCTAGGTATCTCTAGGTATTTAATGTGGGAGTTATTCCACTTATATTTGAAGTTAGTTTGTAGGAGTTTCCATGTAGGGTCTGGGAGAGAGATATTGAGCGCCTCGGACTTGTCCGTGTTTATTTTATAATCAGACACTAGGCTAAATTGGTCCAACAGTTTCTGGAGGTTGGGAAGGGAGGTGTGCGGGTCGGCCAAGGTCAGAATGACGTCATCAGCAAAGAGGGAGATTTTGTACTCCCTGTCTGCGATTGGGATGCCCTTTATGCTGGGTTCAGCTCTGATCCTGGCAGCTAGTGGCTCTATTGATACACTGGCGACACACTTTATTCGAGCTCGGCTAGTCCCACGAATTCGGGTATACCCGGGTGTATTGAGGTTTGTGACTGTTTTCTGCCCGAGTGCATTGGGTTATTTTCCATGCAGGGATTGAAGCATTTTATTCCCGCTGGCTGCAATACTGCACAGTATATATATATATACTGCATTACAATTCATGAATTTATGCCATCTGGTAGACACGCGAAGCATTGCAGCCTATTAAATCCTAATCATTATCATTTAACAGATCAGGCGCCCGTCAGCCAGGCATGAACCCAGGCTGGGAAGGCAAACGCAACGGGGCTTGTCAGAGGTGAGGAGCGGCGCATTCCAGGTATCTGCCAGGTACATACTGGGTATTTGCTCGAATAAAGTGTGTCGGTGCAGTAGGGTGAATAGTAGGGAGGATAGGGGGCAACCCTGCCTGGTTCCATTTTTGATCGTTATTGGGTTGGAGTGCCCTCCCGGGAGTTTTAAGAGGGCGGTAGGGTTGTTATAGAGGGCTCGTACCCCCTCGAGGAACGGACCCGAGAAGCCAAACCGGAGCATAGTTTGGTCAAGAAAGGACCATTTGATTCGGTCGAAAGCCTTTTCGGCATCGAGGCTTAGGATCATGGCCTGAGACTTATTGAGGTGAACGTGGTCTATAATATTAATAATTTTGCGGGTGTTGTCAGAGGCCTGTCTTCCTGACACAAAGCCCACCTGGTCTATATGAATCAATCTGGGGAGAATAGGGTTCAGTCTGTTTGCTAGGATCTTACTGAAAAGCTTGAGGTCAGTATTGAGTAGAGAGATCGGTCTATAACTACCGCATTGTAGCGGGTCTCTACCTTCCTTGTGTATGATGGCAAGGTTGGCGGCCGAAATTGTGCCTGGGATTCGATCCCCTTCTAGGAAGGAATTGAACATGTCCAGCAGGTAAGGGGAGAGGGGCTATATACTTTTTAATGAAAGCTTTTTTCAAACTACAACATTACACCCTTATTCTGTAAACTGGCTATCGCACAGAAATCCCCATAAACTCCAATAGGGCTTTCTGTTTGATAGTATATAGGCCGAGGAGTGTTACTTGGAGGCGTTAAGGAGAAGGTACATAACACACATATGATACTGGGATGTGTCAAATTCAAATGGGATGGTCCCCACAGGCAATTCTCCTTCACAATAACCATACATTATAGCTGGTACAACGGCATGTTTATTGGGTAGACAGCATGGCATTATCTCCATTCCCCAGAGCAGAACCCAGGGGCTTTAGGGCCCAAAAGTCCCTCCTTAGCTCCTTTACCCTCTTGTAGGGAAAATGGTATCACACCATACCACAAAGCCTAATCATAGCACACCTCAATTTGGTGGAGTGTCAGCTTTTATACCTAGGGTGGAAGGGCTTGTAACCCTGCCCCATAACAGGGCAGGTCTAGGTCTAGGTACTCACAGGCATCACACCATATACATGTGACTCAGTCAGTACCCTCCCCAGGTATGACACTCCAACTGCCGGCTTAGGCCTGCCCCTGGATAAGGCAACATAGTACCCATCCAGGCTGCAACTGTGCAGGAGTTTAACCCCAACACTGCCTGTTCCTATCAGGACTTACAGTGTTGAGGCCAGTGAAAGGCTATAGCCAGGGGCACATGGCTACAGCACATTCACATGTCTCAGACAGGTCTGCAACCATGCTTCCCCCCCCCCCTCCATGATTGTTAGCATACAACGCTTCCACTGCAGCAAAGGATTCTGGGGAATGACCTGCAAATGAGCACACAGTGTCACCATTTACGTCATGCCCATTTTTAAGCAGCAACACTACATTCCCACGTTTTTTCTTATTTGCATATGTAAAGCATGTAACAGTATACTACATTCTGACCTAAGCTGGCAATCGTTTGGTGCTCCTATTCTAAAGGTGGAAAAATCCAGATTGTGTGACTAACTTAATGGCTGCTTCAGTCAGTGTAACTCAGCAGCTACAACGTATTGATATTTGGCAACAACAGGAAAGTGTTGCAAAGATCTTGAACTGCTGCAGTGATCTAAAACCTGCTATAGAAATCAAAAGATGCTTTAAAACTGGCAATAAGAGTTGAATAATATTTTTTTTAATGCAGTAAGTATTATCTAATACTACAGAACTGATTTATTTAAAAAAAAAAATATATATATATATATATTATCACAATTAACAATTCTTCCAGGTGTTTGGTCTGAAGAAAGGACACTCTGGCCCTGAAACGTTACCCTGATTAGCTCTGATGCTGTAAACACTGATTGAAGTTTTTTTAAAACTCTATATAAGTCTCCTGTGTGCTTCTTCTACCCTTTACTCTGTACCAGTCTATGGATGCAGCTTTGAGACGCCGGGATCATCAGAAGGTCAGCACCAGAAGCATAATACGCATTATATGTTTATTGCTAACAATGGTGTGCCACTTAAAGTATATCCACTTTTGTTACTGGTTGTTTTTGCATATGCGGTCACCAATACTTCACTGGACACTCACTTATACAAAAAGCAGTTTTTTTCCCCACTGAAATTACAGTTTTTATGTCCAGAAACCGCAAATCTCCCTGATTTCGGTCCACGGAACCTGACATCTTTGTTAAGATGATAAACTAAACAGTGTGAGGATAAGTAGGGTTTTGGCATTCGTGGACTTGCTAAATTGTCCTCTAGCAATATACAGTATTTTTAAAGTTATCAGAGGATGTTTTAACGTGGTACATATTTCGCCTTCACAGTGCCGGGGAGAGTGCCACCTAATCCCCGGCACGTCCGCTTCGTGTGCGGTCTTCAGGAGCAATCACATGATCTCAACAGGCCCCCGGAATGCCTGAAACCCCCCAATTACTCCCTTTATAAAGTGAGAAAGTGCCCGTGACGCTCCAGGTACATCATACTGTGTGCGCACTGTGAGCGTTATACCAACAATGTTGGGCTTCACTGAGCCGCGATTTGGCATTAAATGTCATTGACGTAAACTGAACGTTTCTTCTATAAGAAAGTACCCCCTACTACATGTATATAAGATATTATTACTATGTCATGTGAGGGGTATATTTTTCAAAAGTAACATAGAAAATCGGCTCCAGTCCTCCAGCTCCTCCCCCCCCCAACAGGTCAGGTTTTCAGGATATCCCAGCTTCAGCGCAGGTGGCTCATTCAGACTGAGCCTCTCACGAAGCCACTTGTGCTGAAGCAGGGATTGATTGAGCCACCTGTGCTGAAGCAGGGATATCCTGAAATCTGACCTGTTGGGGTGGGGATGGGCATGAGGATTGGAGTTGATCAGCCCTGCTGTAGAGTACAAACCTTTTTTGAACAAGGTGGCAAATCTCGGTTTACTTAGCAAGGTTACCATGCAATGACCCGTACGGTAACAATTTTACTTACTCTATGTGTATCCTGTGAAAAAGCTTTTTATCCCGGGAGGGATTGTCCCCTTAAAAGCTCTACGGAGTAATTCTGCTGTACAAACAGAAAGAGAGAGAGAGGTGGCATTTTAATGACAACTCTTATATTGTTATAATGTATAAATGTAACTAGACTTGTAACTGGAAACGTTATATCCCCTTATACTATCACACTAACCGCTGCCTAGAACGGGAGCAATAAGTAGAAAATGTGACAATAAGCCACTTACCTTCCATTCCGATGCCTCCTTTTTAAAGCAGGACCCTGAGAAACAGTGAGAACAGTACGAATGTCTCACAGACCAAGTTCCACATCGTCATACTGTTGATAAATAGGGACGTTGGTTATTAGCCCATAATTATCGTTCATCATAAGTTTCTGGCACCACCTTTTCTTTCTATTTACAGATTATTTTTTTTATAGTGGATTCACTGGCTCAGCACGTGGTGAAACAGGTTTCAGGTGTTGCACAAGACCACAGGTCTAAAAGACTCCATCGGAAAGAAGACTGTACATGCCATTCATTGGGTATGTTGCGCTGTATGGATCAATGCCCACAGATGCATTAGTAGCAGCCAAGGGAAGATATTTCTGGGATGTATATTAACAGTGACACAAAGCAGCCATTCTCATTTATAAATAATGAATTATAAAGTCCTTTCAGAGGCAGAAGTAGGAGGGAGATGTGGGGGGTGGTGGGGGAGGAGTGGGCTAGCTGCCCCGGGAGTGCGTAGGTGAGCATCGGAGGAGGGAGTGCCAGTGCTGGAGGAGGGACTGCGAACGGGGGAAAAGGGAGCAGGATGGCAGCAGAGGGGGGCAGATGGTCGGCTCCAGCGGTCCGACCTGGAATTCAGTTACGACTTTCATTGTTTGCCGCCAGGATGAACCCTACCCCCCCTGCTCCAGAGGGACTTGGGAGAGAGAGACTTGGGGGAAGGGAGGAAAGAGACTTGGGGTAAGGGTGGAGAGAGAATTGGTGGGAAGGGAGCAGAGAGACTTCGGGAGTGAGAGAGGAGAGATTGAGGGAGGGAGCAGAGACTTGGGGAGTGAGGGAGGAGAGAGACTTGGGGAACGTAGAGGGGAAGTGTTAGAAACTGGTGGGGGGAGTGAGAGAAACTGTGGGGAGAGTGAGAGAGACTGGTGGGGGGGAGTGAGAGACTGGAGGGGAGTGAGAGACTGGGAGTAAGATAATGTGGGATGAGTGAGAGAGGTAGGCTGGGGGGAGTGAGAGAGACTGGTGGGGGGGAGTGAGAGAGACTGGTGGGAGGGAGTGAGACAGATTGGTGGGGGAGGGGAGTGAGAGAGACTAGGGGGGGAGTGAGAGAGACTGGGTGGAATGAGAGAGACTGGTGAAGGTGGAGAGACTGGTGGGGGGAGGGTGGAATGAGAGATTGGTGGGGGGGAGTGTGGAATGAGATATTGGTGGGGGGAGGGTGGAGTGAGAGCCTCGTTGGATGGAGGGTGAAGTGAGAGACACGTGGGGAGGAGGGTGGAATGAGAGTTTGGTGGGGGGAGGGTGGAGTGGGACTCGTGGGGGGGAGTGAGAGACTCGTAGGGGGGAGGGTGGAGTGAGAGACTAGTAGGGGGAGGGTGGAGTGAGAGACTCGTGGGGGGGAGGGTGAAGTGAGGGACTCGTGGGGGGGAGGGTAGAGTGAGAGACTCATGGGGGGAGGGTGGAGTGAGAGACTCGTGGGGGGAGGGTGGAGTGAGAGACTCGTTGGGGGGAGGGTGAAGTGAGAGACTCGTGGGGGGGAGGGAAGGGTGAGAGACTCGTGGGGGGGAGGGTAGAGTGAGAGATCATACAAAATATTCACAACTACGGTTAAAAATTACAGGACTGTTTTTCCTTAGTGGAACTTGCTCGGGAATAAAAATACCTAGTTCCGCCTTTGAGTCTTTTTTCCTCTTTTTTTTTTCAATAAAAAAAGCGAGAGGGTGGCTAAATGAAAAATAAAAGGAAAGTAGGAGATAGGGGGGATGACTCAAGAAGATAGAAATAAGAAAAGATAAGAAATGACTCGCACGAGGAAATACCAGAAGAAACAGGGGGAACGAATAACATATACTTTTATTTTAACACCATCAGAAAATAAAAATAACAAACAGAGCAACGAATGTTACGCTGTAAGAAAAGGAAACAAATCCCCCATTTCACATTCAGACTGCTTAAGACGTGGGGATTTTAATATATATGAAATATCTGAAGCATTGTTCTAGCTGGGCAGGTCTGTATTTGCCAGAATATGTTGACTCATCTTATTTTGTAAAACTGCTCTGGTTTGTGGTACATTATGTAATAACCCAAGTTCAAAAAATGGCATTTTGCAAAATGAAACCAAAATACTGTATGACCAAAATGACATGTTCGGGGATACATTTCTGTAACCATTGAATATGCTCTATAACAGGGGGCTCAACTCCAGTCCTCAACCCCTCCCCCATCCCCCTCCCCCAACAGGTTAGGTTTTCAGGACATCCCTGCTTCAGCACAGGTGGCTCGACCAGTCCCTGCTTCAGCACAGGTGGCTCAATCGGAGGCTCAGGCTGACTGAGCCTCCTGTGCTGAAGCTGGGATATCCTGACAAACTGATATGTTGGGGTGGGGGCTTGAGGACTGGAGTTGAGCGCCACTGCTCTGCATTACCGGCTACGCCAACATCATGATGTCAGAGAAGTCAACCCACTGAGATATACCCTTTAGTAGGTGAACATCACTAGGGGAAGCATGCTGATGGCCAAAATAACGTTCACTGAGCTGTCTGTAGTATTTTTGCTTGTGGTCAAAGGTTGATCATGCTCGCGGCTGTCGGAGAGGAAGGGCAAAAAAAAAAGAAAAAGACGGGGTAAATGTACACCTTGGTCTCTGAGAGCCACGTCTGCAATCTGAACCAAAAGAAGGACTTCCTCAGCGGTGCCTGACGCCTCTTCCTGAGGCCTCGTTCAGGGTGCAGGCTTCGCAGGGAGGGTGTGCTGCCGTGTGTGCGGCCGTGGGATACAATGTATTTAAAGTGAACTGTGGTTGTCAGGGTAGCAGCTGCCCTGTCTCCGAAGTAGGGAGTTGACGCTGGCTACATTTTCAATAAACAAAAAAATCGTTTTTTGAAGCTGCAGCAGCGTCACTGGGACCTCGGCAGCCAATGAGATCATTCTTGAGAATGATTTCAAGACTGCAACTTGGATCCCTAACCTCACGTCTGTAGCCCCACCCCCTCCCCACCTCCTCAACTCCTGAAAAAGTCTGCTGGGAGGATGAACACACATCGCACAGCAGACTGCCGCCCGCCCTCCCGAACGCCCTCCCTCCAACTTCTGCCTCTGGCATCCTGAACGAGGCCTGAGGGATGCAGTAGTGAGAACTTGGTCCTGGAGAGAGAATATCCATAGCACTCGGTTGCCACATACTAAGAGGGTAATGAAATTGAGCATGTCAAGCTATAATAGTAAGGCTAGAGAACGCATTCATATACACCAGTGTATAACAAACTTGTTTTGGCTTGTTTCCAATAACAATGAATCTGTGGGCGTGTGACAGGGAAGGGTCTCAGATCCACATATGTATGTAGGCAGGAACTTGGCCTGCCTGGTTCAATTGACAGGGCTAATTGCACACAGGTGGACAGAATCCTCCTGAGCATGTCACATCCCTGTATTAAGAGTGCGACCAGATGCTTGCTGGGAGAAACATACTTGTGAAATGACCTGCTGTTTTCACTCTGTGTTGCAACGCTGCTGTCAGTTAACCCCTTGCATCACAGGGCTGCATGAACTTTTCTTACGTTTCTAAAGACATTGCCTTTCCCTGAAGCTATGGGCCTTGCCACGAGAAGTTTTGACTCGGTACCCAGCAGCACTCATAACTGTGATGGGGGAATAATGGCCTGTGTTTAACCTCAGAGGGACTCTTCTGGAGATATTGCCCGGAGTTGCTCTTGTAGGAGAAATTGTCACAGGCATGTAAACTGCTCACAGGTGGACTGTGCTTTGCCCATGTCACCATGTTAATCACCGAAAGAGTCTATTTGGGTTACAGTTTCATTGCCTATCCACTCTATGGCAGGAATATAACTGGGTTGGTGGGTTCTGCCTTTGGATGTAACCTGTCCTAAGGCTCTTTCTTCCCAATAAGTGCTCATTGTTATTATTGAGTGCATACATGGGAATGTGAGGCCGTATACCACAGCAAAAGTAACATGGTATGTGGCTGGTAAAAGGGCCCCTATGAAAATTGGGGTAGCAACCTGGTTACCTTACCTGTTTTCACACTCGCTAACCTGACAAAGAGTCCTTAGAGGGCAGAAACGTTGTCCCATCTGCATGCTTCTGTGAATTAAAATGCTGTCAAGTTTTTGGAACAACTGCAGTTGTTGAAATAATTTCCTTGTAAGGATCTACTAACAGTGAGAATAATTGAGTGCTATCTTCTATCTTCATTCTATTATTTCTTTGTTCTCTTTTGTGTGGCCACACATTTTTAGACCCAGGTACCTACAGTACAGTAATTTTTTTCACATACATTTTGCCTGATAAGTAGTCTCTTCTTTCTTTCTTTCCCCTATTTTCCACCTCTCTAAAAGAGATTTCTGGTAAATCTAACTGGTTGTACGGTGAGAAAAAATCTCGAAGGGAGACGTTTGGGGAGGTTTAGTTAATTGTAGCTATAAACAATTAGAAAACCCTACTGCAAATACTGCAGGGAGATGTATGTATGTATGTCTTTATTTATATAGCACCATTAATGTACATAGCGCTTCACAGCAGTAATACATGTGACAATCATATAAATAACACATAATACAAATAACACATAAAGGGATCTATATAGCACTTAGGAAGTTGGTGCTGTCAGAGAGAGATCTCAGGGAACTAGATCCTCTACTCCAGGATGCAGTGGACCCTGGATCCTGTCAGAGGAATTACCCCTGGAACACTAACCCAGATCCAGGACTGCAGGAAAGAGCAGCCTGATACCAGGTACCTCTTTTGGGTCAGAGGTTAGCAAGAGGCCAACCTTCCCAGCCCTGCAGATAAGGACTGGGAAGTATGAGTCAGCCCTTACACAGGTATATGCCTGGTTTATTTGTTTTATTTGTGTGTTGCCTTAAAGCTTTATTGTTTGAAGCTACAGGCTGAATAAAAGCCAAGGTTAATTTTACCCAGTATATGTCTCACTGGTTATACCTCTGCACTTGTCTTCTACATATGGTGTTAGAAGTGGGATGAGAGTTGGCCCTTGAATTTCAAAGGGGCCCCGGAGGCCGTTCGGGAAAATTTGTTGTGCTTTTATTTGCTTTTATTTGCAAAAGAACCACGGCCAGAAGTGACCAGAATGAAAGGGCTACATATCCAGGCAGGAAAGCTTCACTGCACTGGAGAAAGCCACAACACCACAGTCTGACTGGGGGGACTGCAACTCATGGTTACCCACACAAGATACTGTCTCTGTGACTAAAGGCTACCCCACCACATGTGCAAAGAAAAAAACCATGGGTTTTAAAAATAGCTGCTCATAAAAATAAAAAGTCTACAGAGACGCCTGTGAGAATTATGAACTCTGCAAGTGAAGTCTGCTCACCTGTAGGACTACCAGCTGGGGTTCTATATATACAGACAAAATCGCTGGAATAGCACCTCCCAAGGTCAGGGGGAAGAATACACCTGATAACGCCATAATGGAGGGAAAATGTGGTGTTCCTTGTTATTATTGAGTGCATACATGGGAATGTGAGGCCGTATACCACAGTGGCAAAGGTTTTTCAAAAGATCCAAAGCACAGCTAGAACAAAGGTGTCAGAGGGCCTAGAACCGGTAGGACAGAGGGCCAGAATCAAAAATGTATTGGATTAAAAATATATATAGACAAAAATCCTGACAAATCCTCTAACGTTTCACGCACAGGGCGCTTTGTCAAAGAGTTCCTGTAATGAACCCAGCCACAAGGAAGGGTGTCCCTTCCAGTCCTACAAGGATGAGGAGGAGGATGTCTCTTATGTGGGCACAGAAACACGATGCACCCACAAAACACCCCTAGGTTGGTGGAGGTGCCTGAACACTGTATGCACTGAAAAGACACAGGTCTCTACGACCGTGAATATGACTAGCAGTAGCAAGAGCAAGATCAGCTGAACCAGGGGCATTGTCATGGAACATATTTCTGTTTGACCCCCCTTCTGCTTGTCAGCTCCTTAAGTTCAGCTGCATGTATTTGTTCCACACACACACACACTGTGCCTGTGTGATGTATCACTATATTGCCTTTTCTGCCTCTGAGCATGTAGCCAGTGATTTGCTACAGCAACTTCTGAGATCCTTTCTCAGATTGGGCTATTCTGCCCTCCCCCCTGTTTTGCTGACAGTTGGTCTGTCCACAGACTCTTGCTGTTACCCAGATCCCCCCACACTTCCTTTTCCTTCCTACACTGGCTGAGTGAGTACATTTCTTGTTACCCTCCATTGGCAAGGCCCAATCCTTTTCACCTTTCCCTACTATCAAGCACTCTCACTATAGAGAAACTCTCTCACAATACCATCCTCCACAAGTGCCTTTGTGTATCTATGCTTTCCCCAATAAAGTGAAGAAAAGACAAAGAACTTGATGTGCTTGTAAAAGGAACGAGTTGAGCTATCTGGGGCTATTCACACATCACACGTGACCCTGGCTTCAGAATAGTGAAAAGGAGGACTGTGTGCTTTGGGGTCAGCACACAGGAGCTGCTACTCACAGCCTTTATGCTAAAGAAACAAGCAAGCAGCTTTACACTGCACACAGTAGCTGCTACTTACAGCCTTTATGCTAGATACAGAGCAACCTCTCCAGCTAAACAAGCCAGCAGCTTACACAGCTTTTACAGAGCAGTCTCTGCACAGCAGCTCAAGCAAAACAGCTTTACACACAAGCAAGCAGATTTACACAGAACACAGAGCCTGCAGCTTTATACAAGGCAGCAGCACAGCAGTCAGACAAGTGCATTATACACAGAACTTTGATTGCCCTTTCTGTTTTTGAGTCCACCCTCTGCACAGCCTGACAGTGAGGAGCTACCATCTCACCTAACCCTGCGCACGTTCCACGGCTAGCGCCACCAAGGGCCACACCACCGGACACCCGCCAGGACATGGGTCAGAGCCACCGGACACCTGTAAGTACAGCTACCCCTACGCTTACAGCTGCAGGACACCTACCAGCATTATCTGAGACAGTCATCCATCGTGACGCAGGTAACCGACCGCACGCCACACGCACTGGCTAAAGGCCTACACACACTTGCAGCATGGCAGAACTCAGACCCTCACCAGACACAACGCAGGAGAGTGACCACTCAGACACAGAGACCGCTGCACAACTGCAAACAGCGCAGGAACGTGCAAGGCCTAAACGTATAGTATATGAGGCTGATATTGAAGCGCGCCATGCCAAGTTAGAAAAGGCCTGGGAAAAAACCGCACTAGAGTTACGCAATGTTGCTAGCATTGGCGATAATGTACAGCAGCTCGGGCAGGCAATTATTCAAATGAAGTCTAACCACTCATGCTACCAAGGGCTGTCAGAGACATACATCACCTACTTGACCATAGCCAACACCGGCGAAAGCCTGCAAGAAAGAGACATACAAAGTAACATTGACCTAACACGCGACAGCCGCATGCGGACCGCAATCACAGACGCGCAAAGCGTGAGAAAGGAGCTCCTCCTGAAGACCGCATCGCAGCGCTCCAGCAAATCCAGGCACTCATCAAGGTCAGCAAGATCAGCACAATCTAATTTGTCCACTGCAAAGGCCACACGTGCCAGGGCCGAATATGGTCGGAGAGAGGCAGCTATAAGGGCAGAAAGAGCGCGCATAGAAGAGGAGGAGCAGAATGCCACCACTGCCAGCGCTGCCAATGACGCTGCCGCCACTGCCAATGCCGCTGCCACCCCGCTGCACGTAGAAAGGCCGAATTGGGGGCGGATCTAGAAGCTCTAAGCAAAGAAGAGGACGCAGCCGCCGCCATAGCCCAAGCCGAAGTCTTAGAAGCAGCTGCGAGACAGGACGGCAGGGAGCAACCGTATAGACGGATAGCCTCAGAGGATCCAGTCCAACGCACTGAAGACTACGTAAGGAGCCTCTTCAGCGTAAACACCAGCACACCATCTCAACACGACGGGAGTGACTCTACAGACACCGAAGACTTGCTAGGTCCATGTGGAGAAGACGCTGCCCCTTCAAGGGTACACACTACCTGGGATAACCACAGCCACTACAGTGATCCACACGCCAGCGCGCACACGGATGCACTACAACAGGCTCGCAATCCAGGTACACCCACAAGGGAAAACACAGCCCCTCACACTGACCAGCAGTCATCACACGTCCACGCCAAGGAAGGGGCAACCGCAAGGACCCTCCCGGCAATTACCTCAGAACGCGACCAACACACCGATGCATTAAGCCTAACAGACATGGGCAAGTATATGATCCGGCGCGACTGAGAACAGGAAGCTATTGGTGACTACCTTTCCTGGAAAGGTATGGAAGGTTGGACTGTATGTGACATGGAAGAGTCATCACTCACTCAAAACTATAATAGATTCACATATCTGTAGGTAGCTAGGAAGTACGCCTGCCTGGTTCAATGAACAGGACTAATTGAACTGTTAGGGACATCCTATTTGTCTGATTGTTCACGCTCCCAGCCTGCAGTTCCCCCGATCAGCCACCGGGACTGCTCTTCTGCCTGTTTGCCAGTTCCTGAAGCCTGCTTTCCCTGATCACCTGCACCTGTCTTTTCCTCAGCTAGACCCTATATAAACCTCCACTTTCCATGCCTGTTTATACTGGGTGTTCCTGTCCCTGTTTCAGTTCATATCCTTGTTCCCTGTTGCTGTTACCAGACTTCTGCTTGTGACCCTGACTACGTGTCTTCGCTAACTGTCCCAGCCACTGGAATCCTACTCTGCAGGCAGTGGCGTAAGTACAGTGTAATAGGCCCCCCCCCCGTTCACTTACCTGCCGGCCCTCGTCCCGAGACGTCATGTCACCATGACAACGCAGTGTTATATGACGCCACTACGTCGATTGAGCAGGGCTGTTCTCTTACAGAGGCCCCACTCTCTCTCTCTCTCCCAGCAATCAGTTTCATTGTTGTGGGGATGAGCATGGAGCCTCTGTAACCATATGGAGGGTTCATCTCAAGTCCGGAGGGAGTGTCCTGACTCCGTCAGCCCCGACCATGGTACTTATGTATGTCTCCCTCTCCTGGCTCTCAATGGTTGGTCTTTTGGGACAGGTCAGGTAGAAAATCTCCCTTCTATGCGGGAATGGCAAGTCTGTGATGCAGACTGAACACTTTTGAACGATATACCTCCTGAATATCAATCCCTCAATATAAATTGCATACTTGTGCAAGGAAAAATCAAGCGCAAATAGTATCACAACAAATCAAAGGTAACACAGATGATATACTATCCTTAATGAGTGCAGCTCCTGACGTAGAATTCAAACCAAATTCAAGCAGCAAACGAAGGAGAAACAGGTGCGCAAATCACATCAGGACATGTAAGAGAGAGTAAAAACACCAAATAGTGCAATATTGTCTACTTCAGCAAATTTAATAGTGAAGTAGACAATATTGCACTATTTGGTGTTTTTACTCTCTCTTACATGTCCTGATGTGATTTGCCCACCTGTTTCTCCTTCGTTTGATGAATTGCATACTGACTGAAGTAGTATAATTTGTGTAGGGATAACATTTACTGTGCATCCTCTGTGGGGGAATGCCTGTTGTGACCGCTTTGTGAATAGCAACTCTAGATAATGAGTCCCAATAGCTGGTGCTTCTCTCTCCACCACTTATCCTCCCATGAGCCTTCACTTGCACAAGCAAATAGTCATTAAAGCAGTTGGTGGCCTTTATAATGGAAAGAGAGAGACAGATATTTAATGAAATAGTTACTATTATGGTGTGCATTTATTAAGCTTAAACTGGCAGATTTTTTTTCCATTACAAGTGTATTACAACAATGTACCAAGGAACTTAGCTGCAGTTTTGCTTCACTTTGCACCAGTGGAGAGTAGGGTTGCCAGGTGTCCGGTATTGAACTGGACTGTCCTGTATTTGGATACTCTGTCCAGTAAAAAATGAGAGGTACTGTAATACTGGACATGTATGTGTCCGGTATTTTCCTCCCTGGACATAGTGACCTGACGCACCGTTCACCATCGAGTCCAGTATTTTCGGAGAAGCCACCTGGCAACCCTAGTGGAGAGGGGTTTATGGAGCAGAAGGAGGAGATGGGAACAATGTAACTTGAAGCAACGTTATTATGTATTCATTTTTGTGTCTTTTGTCATCCTTCTTATGTTATTTTTTCTTCCCCATAACATTGACGTGCCATGACTGGGCAATACAGAGAATACTTTTATGTACCGATGTAGCAGCCATTATTTTACCCATTAATGCATTTAGGAGATCATGGACGATGTGGCATTTGGTCCCATTTCACTTGGTGCTAGCTATGGCCCTTTGAATGAAGCCGAAAAGAAGTATCGTCTTTCCCAGTTCCCATGTGAGTTTCAAGGCTACAGTAACGGCCGCTACCTCGATATTGGGGAGCTATTTATCAAAGTCTCTGGAGAAATAATCTGCACAAGATTTATCAATAAAAAAAATGCTGCCCCAGTTCTGCAACTGGAAGATTTTGCTAAATAGTAAAGTGATGATGAGAAGAGCACAAACAGGCCATATACTGCCCTTATTCCCTTGTCTGCTGTCTCTGTAAATTTCCCACTTAGATTGTAAGCTCTGCGGGGCAGGGATTTCCTTTCCTATTGTCTGATTTTGTTGTGCTTATTGTATTATAATTCCCTGTTCTGTATTGACTTTTTAAAGCGTGGAGTACACCTTGGGCGCTATATAAATAAAGATATACATACATACAGTACATTATGCAGAAATACATTTATTAGACAACATGCAACGTTTCGGTTGAAGTAAGCGACCTTTACAGTATGAAAGTGAGATTTTGATAAATAACCATGATTAACACTAAGATGTTCCAAATGCATCTCTGTGATGGAGCGGCCATGTTGGTATTGCCAGGAAGGATCTCACAGTCCACTTGCTTGCAATGAAAGTCCTTTATTCCCGGTGTCAGGGATTTGCAGGTTGCAGTAATCAGGTAACAAAACAGAATAGTCTTTAAAGTAAACAGCATACGTCTGCAAAATAACAGGACAGTCCTTAAGCACTGGTATCTCAAAGGGAGTTCAGGTCTCCTCCCAACAGGCTCTCTGCAACCTGTTCCCTCACAGATTGAGAGCAAAATGAGAGCCTTAAAGGAATCTGCTGTCTGCCTTTTAAACCACCCCTTTCCAATTAGCTCACAGACCTACAAGCTAGGGTGTGTTTTATCCTGGTCTGCTCAGGTGAGAGAGTTTTAACCTTTTATACACTCCCTCAAAGTCTCCTACAATGATAAATGTAATGTCCCCCGTGCTTCAGCTTGTCCTTTGACTACTGGCTACTGCAAATAGAGCAATAAAAGGAGTTTCACAATGCATGTAATATAATGGGATATCCCAAAATCCGCATCTCTTGCTGTTTACCTTTTGCCTTCTCCAGTGAACAGAATCTGTGCCAGTATTGGAGTGGAAGAAACCTCCCTGGGAAACAGCTCTACATCAAATGTAAGACCTTGTTAGTACTGTACCACTGGCACTGCGGCAAGCAATAAAGACGCCATGGTTTGCGTGCATCTTGAGCTTTCTGTAAATCACCAGGAGGTTTATATGTAGACTTCATACAGTGTAGAACAAAAGCGATGGTGAAAGAGTTTAAAAAGCCTGTGGTATATACATAATCATAGTTACAGAATGTACAGTTATCCAGTAATGTTGAGAAAAGCCTAAGATTGTGACACACGTTAACATTTCAGCCCAAACTGAATTTCAATTAATAGGCGAAGAATAATGCAATGAATTATCATGGACAAAAGGCTGGAGTGCAGAAAGCACCCAAAGCATTGTGACAAGTACGTCCTTCACGGAAAATGCACTTACTGTTCAGTGGGCGAAAGAGTAGAGCCATTGTCAGAAATAATACATAATGTAGAGTTGTTAAACGACCGCTTTTTAAATGAGGTGTTATCGTTTACAATGCTTTATACAAGGAATGTCAGCAGCACTTCAGATGCCATGGGGCTTTTGTCTTGCATTCAACTAAGGAATTGGCAAAGGGACAAAACTGGAAAGGGCGCTGGAAGTCACAGGCGTGGGAGAAAGGCATTTTCTGCGCTGGAAAACCTCACTCAGAAATGTGTCATTTACTGTATTTATTTATAAAAATCACTGAAATTCTCGAATCAGGCAGCATTTTCCTTTTTTTAAGGTGGGGGGGGGGGGGCGTAAATAGCAAAGACTTCACCAAGTATCGAAAAGAAAGTCAATGGGCATTGTACACTTGTATTTCAGTTCCAACTCATTTATATATGTAACATAGCCTCCCGGCAGTTACTTCTGTTTCTGGGCCTTTCCTCTGTCAGTCCTGTTAGTACAGGCAGTGGAAAGGTTAATACCTTCAGTTGGCCTGTGTCTGTATTTCCGCCTTGACTATTGTATCAGTATTCAAGGGCAGGCTTGGCAACTCTGAGGATGTCAATCTCAGGGGTGGATATTGGTTGGAATGCCCCCTGATGTGTGTGGGCCAATCTGTATCCGGCTCTGGCTTACTATGACATCTTCCCAAAATTGTCAGTTGAGTTTGGAGAAGAAGGAGAAGAAGAAGTTAGACCTAGCAGAGAAAGTCTCTCCCTTCTCCTCCCATGCTGGGAATTATACTATTTAGACAGGGATCTGATCTAAAGAGACATCTATGCAGTTAGAGATCATGGAGGAATGCATTCTCTGTACTGGAGCTGTCTGATGAATAAATACAGAAAAGACATTGCTGTGTGAGTTACTGTCTCTGGTATGAAGGAGTGTCAGTGGGGGTCCATCCCCTGAAGATCCACAGGGGATCCTCGCTGGCTGGAGGTGCTGTACACCATCAAGAGGCATCACGGTAATCTGCCCCCCCCCCTGTCCCCTGTCCTGACTCTCCCCCCACCACGGCGGAGCCCTCAGCCCTCCTGTTGCCAGCAGGTCACACCACCACATGAAAGTAGCCAAGCAGGAGTGTACCCCCATCTCACTTAGGGGGGGTATGATAAAAGGGTTACATATATCTGTAAGGGAGTCACTCCCGGTATCCCTGATTTTCCTTTGCCCCCTGTCTTACCCTGTGGCAGTGGGGGAAGGGGACTTCTCCCGGTGGGCGCCGCCATCTTGGTTGTGACGCGAGCTTCGCGCAATGCGCAGAGGTTGGCAAGGGTAGCGGTGGCCATTACAAGTGTGCAGGAGCTCTGGGAAGTTGCGCAGGCGCAGATAAGCGTAGCGGCAGCCATTAGAGCTTCGCACAGGCGCAGGAGAGATCACGCACACGGTTCCCATAGGAAAGAGGTCCTGAGTGGACTACATCTCCCAGCAGCCTCTGGGGAATGCCCTATGATCCCTGTCACCTGCAGCCAGCCAGCCACTGAGACTTGCAGATTCTCTGCAGCAGGGGATTTGATACAATGTTGTGAAGCACATGAGTCAGTCAGACTGAGGATACAGAGGGGGAAAGAAGGGGGGCAGAGAGCTGCGAGCTTCTGCCCTAGGCCAGAAATCCCCAGGCTAGAGCTGAGGCTCTGACTCCCCAGTAGTGAGGGTGAGTGGTCACAGGGACAGGCCCTAGGATAGGGACCTGTCACATTAGAGAAGGAGAAGGAGCTCTGTGTGTGGGGAGGCAAGCAGCCCCTACATTAGGCCCTCTGCCCCAGGCCCAGTTAGGCCCTGAGTCATTGAAAGGTTGGAGCTGCTACAGGGACATGCCCTAGATAGGGAACGGATCCCCTCAGCAGTCAGGTGTGTTATAAGATAGTCAGGGACACAGCTGTGTGCACGTGGCCTGGCAAGTTTGGTTTGGGAACAGACCTCTTCAGGAAAGAGACAGTCTTCACGGTGGGAGCGTCTGGCGGGACATCACCCCACGTGGAGGCAGGTTTCATCGCAGGATCAGCGGATCCTTTGTGAACATTCATCATACCGAGTGTGGACACACTCGGCAGGTACAGTCACCAAGTGCACCACCATTACCGGTACCACACAGGCACTGATAACGCCTAAGGTTGCATAACTCTTGGGACACTTGGGACTCAGGGAATAAGGTGTGGGGTACAAGGCCCTGCGAGGTGTGTGGCTAGTTGTGTCTTCAGTGGGTGGAGTGATAAGATATTATCATAGAGTTATAAGTCAGTACATTAGAGCGTTATATGCGTAATATGTTATGTTCAGTAAAGCCCTTTGCTATTTCACATCCAGTATATGTGTTCATTTGTATGAGTCCTGCGAGGAACAACTCCCGCTCTGCTGGGAGCCATCGCAGGTGGAGGCGCTGCACCACATAGTAGTAGTAAGAGTAATTCACCCCAGGTTCCCCGTGGCGGAAGCTCAGCCCTCCTGGGTGCCAAACAGGTACAGCACCACACTGATAAGTAGTCAGATACACCTACCCACCTCAATCTCACTTAGGGTGGGGGTAAGAGGGCTACATTTGGAGGCGCTGCTGAGATCCAGACCAGGGGTGCCCGAATTCAGTATAAATGATGTTGTTCTCATTATCATTGCCATCCTTCCAAGAAGTGTACGAATGGGCATTAAAGGGGCAAGTCCCATCCTCACAAACCCTTGCTGTAGGACGAGTTCCTGCTGACACTCCCTCCAGTGATATTTGCTTAATATTGGGTCAGTACCCAGGCTTATGGGGTGCAAAAGTCTTAGGCCGCTGCGTAGATGCCGACGGAGTGTGGTGCTCAGTGTTGGTGAGGGCCGAACAAGATTTAATAAGAGAAGGAGGCCCATCCAAAATATTGCTCCATGGAACCCTCACTGAAGTATGGTGTCCTGTTATCTACCCTGAAATGCCAGGAAAACCAGAAGGCTACCCCCCTATCTATGCAGAGAGTCATAGTGTAATTGATGAGACTGTGGTTAAAATGGAGGCTCCCTCAAGCAGTGAGTCACACCTAAGATGGCGGCTCCCGCCAAGTCGGGCGAGCACCAGGACTGTGCAAGAAATTGTTGCAGAATTTTGTCCGGGTCTGGCGCGAAAAACAGAGCCCCGCCCCTGCGCTCTGAGTGGCTCAGCGCAGAGTCAGAATCACTCCTTGAAAGAAGGTGCTCCTCCTCTGGAGTCCACCAGGGGGAGCCAGCACAGTGAGTCTCAATCAGTAACTGCTGTCTCCACTGAGGAAAGTACAGGATGCAGCGAACCACATCCTCAGTTATATGGTGTTTGGCCAGCAGAGGGACTGTATGTAACATTTCTTTTGTGCCCGTGCTTACAGAAAGACCTTAAACTCTCCGGTGGTATGAACTTTGATCC
Organism: Ascaphus truei; assembly: GCF_040206685.1. Classification (NCBI taxonomy): domain Eukaryota; kingdom Metazoa; phylum Chordata; class Amphibia; order Anura; family Ascaphidae; genus Ascaphus; species Ascaphus truei. Next base: position 417,267,009 of record NC_134485.1, on the reverse strand, counting down.
CTATCAGCGACCACGAGGGGTTCAGGTAGTGAAAGTCGAAGGAAAAGGGTACGTCAGGTGCCTATGCCCCAAGTGTGATTTTCCAGATGGCGAATTGAGCTGGGGACCCAAGTGTGTCTGCTGCGAGGCACAGTTCCTAAAACCAGTGCTGCTGTGTGCTACGGAACCCACAGAGGAAGATGCGGCTAACCAACCTATCTCAACTACAGAGGGCCTGTGCGCCCTAACCGCGGTTCCAGATTCGGTTCTAATGCCGGAACCACATATGGAACCACAGATGACAAGTGAAGCTGAGGACAAAGAGCCATTTGCCTCGCCTGCTGTGGGCCTGTGTACCCTACCACTGCCAGTCCGGCCTACTACGATGGTACCATCGGTCCTAGGCTTGGGATCAGTACCTAACGATGACAAGGGTGAATTGACTGCCCCAGGGGTGTCGGGTGTGAGCTTCCAGGTGACCGCGGAGCACGGTAGCTCCTTAAGTCTGGCCACCAGGGCGATTGGCTCCACTCGGCATCGCGTCCTGGTGGAGGTGTCCCCCTTAGAAGACAGCTGTCCAGTGGTGCGAGTGGACCAGTACCCACCGCCTATCGTCCAGGTGAAGAGGAAAGACAGCCCCATCATGATGTCCAGTGCTGCCATAAGTATTACTGTGATTGAATTGAGTGTGAGCCCATGCGCTCCAACCCAATTGGTCCCAGGACTGGGATCCAATGCTCCCGAGTATCCAGAAAGTGAGTGGACTTCCCCAGAAGTGTTGGGGACAGGTCCCAAGACAGCCGAGGTGGGAACTGACTGCGTCCCTGAGGACCTGTTGGCCACCGTGAATCACCGCAGTGGTAAGGCACCAACCCTTTACCCCCTGCAGGATGTGGTAAAGACATTGCGTACAGAGACCTTGTTAATCGCTCGCTTCCCAGTGGAAGCCTCCCAAGTGCTTAGGGACAAGGACTGTGTTGTAAGTGATCCCGTGAAATTTGCCTCCTTTAAGCACAAAAAGGAGCGCTCCATTCACCATGTGGTGGACCGCGGAAAAGGTCAAGATCTCCTGGCCTACCGCATCCATGCCGCGGATGGCCGGGTAAAGGTCTGGCCAAGAGACACTGTGCTATTCCTTCCACCAGGGGGAGGAAGTAGTATGGAACCAGTGACTGTTACCCCAGAGCATGATTTCCAAGAGATTATCCAGGCGGAGGCTCACCAAAGTCAAAGTGAGGTACCCCCACATTATCAGTTAGGGGCACCCCACAATTGGTCTCAGCAAACAGCTAACACTGAGCTGGCCTCGGGTATTACTGTGGTTGTTATGTGGTGTACCAATTCATACAAAGCATATGTGATAAGTTGTATATATCATGCCCTGCATTTTTATTATATAACTTTGTGCTGGGTGACGCTGTCCTCCAAGCGGGGACGTTGGTATTTTCACCAGGGGGAGAGTGTAAGTAAGTCACTCCCGGTATCCCTGATTTTCCTTTGCCCCCTGTCTTACCCCTGTGGCAGTGGGGGAAGGGGACGGTGACTTCTCCCGGTGGGCGCCGCCATCTTGGTTGTGATGCGAGGTTCGCGAAATGCGCAGAGGTTGGCAAGGGTAGCGGTGGCCATTACAAGTGTGCAGGAGCTCTGGGAAGTTGAGCAGGCACAGTTAAGCGTAGCGGCAGCCATTACAGCTTCACACAGGCGCAGGAGAGATCGCACACGCGGTTCCCATAGGAAAGAGGTCCTGAGTGGACTACATCTCCCAGCAACCTCTGGGGAATGCCCTATGATCCCTGTCACCTGCAGCAGCCAGCCACTGAGACTTGCAGATTCTCTGCAGCAGGGGATTTGATACAGTGTTGTGAAGCACATTAGTCAGTCAGACTGAGGATACAGAGGGGGAAAGAAAGGGGGCAGAGAGCTGCGAGCTTCTGCCCTAGGCCAGAAATCCCCAGGCTAGAGCTGAGGCTCTGACTCCCCACTAGTAAGGTTGGGTGGTCACAGGGACAGGCCCTAGGATAGGGACCTGTCAATTAGAAAAGGAGAAGGAGCTCTGCGTGTGGGGAGGCAAGCAGCCCCTACATTAGGCCCTATACCCCAGGCCCAGTTAGGCCCTGAGTCATTGAAAGGTTGGAGCTGCTACAGGGACATGCCCTAGATAGGGAATGGATCCCCTCAGTAGTCAGGTGTGCTATAAGATAGTCAGGGACACAGCTGTGTGCACGTGGCCTGGCATTTTTGGTCTGGGAACAGACCTCTTCAAGAAAAGACAGTCTTCACGGTGGGAGCGTCTGGCGGGACATCACCCCACGCGGAGGCAGGTTTCATCACAGGATCAGCGGATCCTTTGTGAAGATTCATCATACCGAGTGTGGACACACTCGGCAGGTACAGTCACCAAGTGCACCACCATTACCGGTACCACACAGGCACTGATAACGCCTAAGGTTGCATAACTCTTGGGACACTTGGGACTCAGGGAATAAGGTGTGGGGTACAAGGCCCTGCGAGGTGTGTGGCTAGTTGTGTCTTCAGTGGGTGGAGTGATAAGATATTATCATAGAGTTATAAGTCAGTACATTAGAGCGTTAAGATATATGTTATGTTCAGTAAAGCCCTTTGCTATTTCACATCCAGTGTATGTGTTCATTTGTATGTGTCCTTCGAGGAACAACTCCCGCTCTGCTGGGAGCCATCACAGGTGGAGGCGCTGCACCATATATGAGTAGTAAGAGTAATTCACCCCAGGTTCCCCGTGGCGGAAGCTCAGCCCTCCTGGTTGTCCTGTCCTCCAAGCGGGGCCGTTGGTATTTTCACCAGGGGGAGAGTGTAAGGGTGTCACTCCCGGTATCCCTGATTTTCCTTTGCCCCCTGTCTTACCCCTGTGGCAGTGGGGGAAGGAGATGGCGACTTCTCCTGGTGGGCGCCGCCATCTTGGTTGTGACGCGAGGTTCGCGCAATGCGCAGAGGTTGGCAAGGGTAGCGGTGGCCATTACAAGTGTGCAGGAGCTCTGGGAAGTTGCGCAGGCACAGTTAAGCGTAGCGGCAGCCATTACAGCTTCACACAGGCGCAGGAGAGATCGCACACGCGGTTACCATAGGAAAGAGGTCCTGAGTGGACTACATCTCCCAGCAGCCTCTGGGGAATGCCCTATGATCCCTGTCACCTGCAGCCAGCCAGCCACTGAGACTTGCAGATTCTCTGCAGCAGGGGATTTGATACAGTGTTGTGAAGCACATTAGTCAGTCAGACTGAGGATACAGAGGGGGAAAGAAAGGGGGCAGAGAGCTGCGAGCTTCTACCCTAGGCCAGAAATCCCCAGGCTAGAGCTGAGGCTCTGACTCCCCACTAGTAAGGGTGGGTGGTCACAGGGACATCACCCCACGCGGAGGCAGGTTTCATCGCAGGATCAGCGGATCCTTTGTGAAGATTCATCATACCGAGTGTGGACACACTCGGCAGGTACAGTCACCAAGTGCACCACCATTACCGGTACCACACAGGCACTGATAACGCCTAAGGTTGCATAACTCTTGGGACACTTGGGACTCAGGGAATAAGGTGTGGGGTACAAGGCCCTGCGAGGTGTGTGGCTAGTTGTGTCTTCAGTGGGTGGAGTGATAAGATATTATCATAGAGTTATAAGTCAGTACATTAGAGCGTTAAGATATATGTTATGTTCAGTAAAGCCCTTTGCTATTTCACATCCAGTGTATGTGTTCATTTGTATGTGTCCTGCGAGGAACAACTCCCGCTCTGCTGGGAGCCATCACAGGTGGAGGCGCTGCACCATATATGAGTAGTAAGAGTAATTCACCCCAGGTTCCCCGTGGCGGAAGCTCAGCCCTCCTGGTTGCCAAACAGGTACAGCACCACACTGATAAGTAGTCAGATACACCTACCCACCTCAATCTCACTTAGGGTGGGGGTAAGAAGGCTACATATCATTTCTATCAACATCCGCGTCCTCAATGCCAGTCTCAGAAGCTGCATCAACATCACTAGCATAGCATCCCCTCTCTCCTCCTGAAAGTAGCGGTGCATGTACTGGCAGCTCTCCAAGTGGTTTGGAGAGATGAGCCATCCGCACCAGAGTATACAGACGTGCTGTTAGTGTGACTGAATGGAAATAACCTGCCTCTGAATGTGCTCCACAGTAGAAATACCAGTAAATCACAGTCAGGCAAGTTTCTTGATTTGAGACAGGAGGAGAAAGACGTTTTCTGAATCTGGCCAGGCCTCAACCTCTGGGCATGCAAGGGCACTGGCAGAACTACTTGTGGTGGAAGGGTCAGAGTCAGAAACATGCTTTTCCGCAAAACATGCAGGAATGGTTGCTAGACTGGCTCTACCTCTCATACTGCAAGACGAGGAGGGTGGAGGTGGAAGGGATGGCTAAGGGAGGGTATGAGGCAGAGAAGGAGGTAGATGGTGAAGGGTATGGTGTTGGTAGGGTGCGTAGTGCAGAAGGTGTTCCAGCAGGGGGGGGGGAATTGACTCTGATGGTAAGTGGAGGAGGTGATATTGTAATCCTTGGCATTACTACAACTGTTAGTGGTGTTGGTGATAGCAGCAGTGAAGAAGCTGATAAGAATGATAGCCAATTACTCTGTGAGTAGCAGGCAGCCATAGAAAACACAACTAGTAGCACTAGTGATCCTATTATTTGCAGAACACCAAGAAGCAGAATAGACATGCCTACATATTCTATATTTTCAAGTTTAAAAAAACACACACAAGCCCACCACCAACAACTTTATTGATTGCTTCAAAAGGAACACACACTATTAGGCAACAGCAGCCAATGCCACATCGTTTGTCATCATCATTGGCATCATCATCAAGAGTGATGGGTAGTGACACTGGGAGGAGAAGTAAGAACATCTTATCAGCCTCAGTGTTGTATGTTGTATAACTGTTGAGCAAGAGGTGGAGTAGCATCGTGATGATGATGAATATGTTTGTGAGGCAGCAGAGATAGTACCAGTAGGGAGAGGAGAAGACAGTTTCTGGAATACCACTTAGGCCAGCAGCAGAAACGTCTATTTCATCAAGTCTTTAGGTCGGGGCAGCCGGTCTCACCCTGTTTCTTCATTTACTCATAAAGGGGCCTATGCACTAAACTGTGATAAAATCAGTGCATTGTCGTATGACTTCGCATTGATTTATCGCGCACTAAAACATGTGGGCAAAAATGGCATTCACTAAGAATGAACGCCATTATTGTAAAGCTCGTTAAAAAAAAGAACTATCGTCCAATCAGGTTTTTTAGCAGTGCTATGGCGCTATAAATCAATTAGCGCGGCAACTGATAGAACAAATTCAGCATGGAAGAGCTGCATGGAGACACTGCGACCCCATGCACGGTTCTTACAGGCGATCGTACAGTTAAAATATGAATTTTAATCATTGTGTACGTCACCTGTTTTCTGCCATTGTGGGTCTGGGAAAAATGGGGACACATCTGGGTATATCTACGCTTATAGGGAACATGACCACTCAACATATGTCATGGCAAAGTAGTTATAAACCTGCTGCCACGTCACGACATGACCAGTATGCAGGTCCTAACACTACAGTACCTGTGAAAAGTCTCATTTACCTCTGTTGGAGGGAGAATGGCCTCAGTGGACCTGTCCTGCACAGATACATGGAAAAAACCTGCTACTTAAAAAGTGGGGAGGGGTGAGCGTAAACCCTGGGAGGAGGGGCCACTGACCTACATCATCAGATGAAAAAGTAATTGGACTGTATGAGACGAGGTATGAGGCGAATTCGCATCATTCGTCCTTAAGGGGTTAAACTCTGAGAAAGGCACAAGCATGGTTCATGAAGCTTTTGATAGGGTGTGCACATACCATCACTCACGTGATAGGCCCTTTATGCTGAATAGCAAATTGGCCGAAATGCTTGCAGTTGACATGCTCGCCTTTAGCTTTGTAGAGGGCAAGGACTTCAGAGAGGAAAAAAGGTGGTGCAGAAAGCGCTTACGCTAAATAAACAGAATTTGTGAAGTGTAGTAGAAATCAAAAACACAAAGAAACCTCATACATATAAGGCAAGGCTGCCTGGCAACAAATCTGACTGAACAAGACCAAAGCACAATACAAATACTAAATACGAACCAGCGCCTTTAGGTAAGTCCATACAAATGTCCAATGGGCTTCCAAATGGGGGAATGAACTGGATTAAGGATTTCAATCCTGCACCTCCAAGGCGACTCGATGAATCCGCGGAGATGCATCCCATGATGTGTGAAATTAAACACAAGAGAAAATCATAGTGTAAACTGCCGACACAAATACAAATAACATGCAAACTCACCACATAAAACACACAAAACAAACCATTACAGCCATACATATAAGCATACAAGGCTGAAATAGTTAAGCTAATTTATTTAAAAAATTAAAATTGCTACAATTGGAAAGAGTGTGATGCAGCTGGTCCGGTTGGGAAAAAAAACAGAATCCTACTCACAGAATAAACAGAGTAATCAGGCAGATAACACTGAAGCAGGAAGATAGTGGCTTTGTTCTCCGTTTGCAGGGGGACATCTGCAGATGCACTCCGATGCTATCCGATGCTGTCCACACACTCCTAGAGACGGTACTCCGGTGCCGTGGGCGGACGTCGGGGAGAGGAGACTTTTGCTGCTTACTCTAGTAGAGTACCAAGCCTTATACGCTGCTCTCGCTCGTTCTTTCAAATTAGCTTATGAACTTTGACCCTACGTGTTTCGTGCGCTTGCGCATCACTTCCTCATTCCCCCATTTGGAAGCCCATTGGACATTTGTATGGATTTACTTTAAGGCGCCGGTTCATAGTTGGTATTTGTAAACGACTTTAGAGAGTTACTTAAATATGCTGAGCTATGCAGGAAAATACTTAGCAGAGCATATTGTTCCACAACCATAGCAAGAGGTTGTTGAATTATTAGTCTGGGCTCTTGATGGTTTACAATCTAAAAGGATGCACCCCACCATGGACATGTGGACTGGTGTACATGGCAGAGTGGATTACATGACTGTTACCAACCATTGGGCGTGCTTCCAAAACTCTTGCAAGAGGGGACTGAGTATTGGAGGTGATGGTAGCAGTAGTGATGCTGAGATTCAGAGAAAGCATTTTCAAAGGCAGGGAACAATGACAGTCAGCAACAGCAACACCAGCAGCATCACGTATCAGAGGCATGATACCCTATGTATGCAGGTTTTTCAACACCTGACCTTACACCTGCTATACAGACCAAAGTTTCTGAATGTCTCTCTGCTATATCATCCTGGATGGCCCTCCGTCGCCTTAAACTCAACATGGCTAAAACAGAGCTCCTCATACTACCTCCCAAACCTGGCCCTACTACCTCCTTCCACATTACTGTTGGAACTACGATCATCCACCCAGTAGCCCAAGCACGCTGCCTAGGGGTCACACTCGACTCCTCTCTCACATTCGCCCCTCACATTCAAAACATTTCTAAAACTTGTCGCTTTTTCCTCCGCAATATAACAAAGATACGCCCTTTCCTCTGTTGCTCGACTGCTAAAACTCTGACTCAGGCCCTCATTCTCTCCCGTCTTGATTACTGTAACCTCCTGCTGTCCGGCCTTCCTGCCTCTCACCTGTCTCCCCTACAATCTATCCTAAATGCTGCTGCCAGAATCACTCTCCTCTTTCCTAGATCTGTCTCAGCATCTCCCCTCCTGAAATCCCTCTCCTGGCTTCCAATCAAATCCCGCATCTCACACTCCATTCTTCTCCTCACTTTTAAAGCTTTACACTCTTCTGCCCCTCCTTACATCTCAGCCCTAATTTCTCGCTATGCACCATCCCGACTCTTGTGTTCTGCTCAAGGATGTCTTCTTTCTACCCCCTTTTTATCTAAAGCCCTCTCCCGCCTTAAACCTTTTTCACTGACTGCCCCACACCTCTGGAATGCCCTACCCCTCAGTACCCGACTAGCACCCTCTCTATCCACCTTTAAGACCCACCTTAAGACACACTTGCTTAAAGAAGCATACGAATAGCATTGTGAACATTCTGAACACATGATACATAAAGCTTGGCCCCCTGCAGACGCACTTACCAGAACTCCCTCCTACTGTCTCTGTACGTTCTCCCTACCTACCAATTAGATTGTAAGCTCCTCGGGGCAGGGACTCCTCTTCCTTAATGTTATGTTTGTCTAAAGCACTTATTCCCATGATCTGTTATTTATATTATCTGTTATTTATTCGATTACCACATGTATTACTACTGTGAAGCGCTATGTACATTAATGGCGCTATATAAATAAAGACATACAATACAATACAATACAACCAGAAGGCCCATCATTGAAATACTATGGGGTACGGAGTGGTGACTTTTTCTGAGGGCCTTGGAGGTTGGGCTTGTGTCAGGAGATAATGGATACAACCTGGTTGAAGCATTATATCAGGGCAAACTTATTCAAGTTCCCCGCTGTGCCCATGTACTCAACTTGCTAGTTAACAGTTTCTTAGGGTTTTGTTAGGAATTGTAGGAAATTGTATCAGCATCTAGAAAAATCTGTGCTCACTTTAGCTGTTCATACACATATCATAATGCCCTCTATCGCCTGCAGGACTGTAACAACCCCAACAAAGGACCCTTGTTTACAGGCAGAGTGTGAGGCTAATGATACTGTTGAATTGGTGAGGCTGTGAGGCTGTGAATATCATTGCTCGAGGGAAGTTATCCCCATGAAATATATGTAGCCCATGTATCCCTCCCCCCCCTAAGTGAGATTGGGGGTATACGCTACGGATGCTACTGGTGCTGTGCTTACCTGTTGGCTCAAAGGGGCCTAAGCCTCCGCCACGTGGAGCTCGGGGTGATATAGTACAATACTCTCAGTGCAGTGCCTCCACCTTTGAGGGATCCCAGCGTAGTGGGAGGACCCAATAACATCAATCACACACTGTGTATAAAACAATAACATTTACTGACACAGGTATAAGTCTTAACACTCTAATGTTACTAATAGGTACAACTACCCCTTCGCCTCGCAGGGCTTTAACCCCACACCTTATTCCCCCACCATCATGTACCCAGAGTCCCAAGAGTCCCCCACCCACCCAAGTGTGAGACAGCGCTGCCCACTAGGTGAGGTGTTCTGGATGGTGCATGTGTAGGGATGATGGTACCTGCCGGGTGTGTCCACACCCGGGCACGCAGATGAGCTGGACTTGAGATCCCTTGCTCCAGATCTGCCTCTGCGATGGATGGCTCCCGCTTGGAGTGATCCACCTTTAGAATGTCTCTGCCTCTGATACTACAGAGGATGATCCACCTTCTGGCCTCTGTGACCGCCCGCGCCACCCCCCCCCCCCCTAGAAATTCTCCCACCCCCCCAGTTTGCGCACCGCTGTGATATGGTCAGATCATCACAATTAAAGGAGGCAGATGGTGACTGCTCAAATATACCAGCAACTGCTGAAAGAGCAGATCCACCTCTCGGGAGTTGTAGGCATATGGGGACTCTAAGATAGTAGTAGCAGATGCAATTATGCATCTATGTGAAGCCCTGGTAAGAAATGGGGCTATAGTTCTATCCTCCTCCTGGTATAATCCCTGGTAAGGGCAGGTTGCCAGGAGTTATCATGGGTTTCCCCCACTTCAAGCACTTGCCCTGAGTGGTGGAGGTAGGTCACCTGACCCTGTGTCAAAGCAAGAGACACAGGGGCGGTGCCTGCTGAGATCATAAAAGAGCAGTGCATTTCCTATTTAGTGTGTGTTCTGTCAGTCTGACAGTAGTGATAGTGAGTTAGGAGGAGAGGAGTGATCAGCTCATGAGTAGAGCTGATATAGCTATAGTTAGTGAGGTGGACCAAATACCTCTCACCCTGCTTAGGGGGTGAGGGAAGAGCTAGCCCCACTCTGGATGCCCTTTGGTCCAGAGTGGAAGCAGGGAACATCACAAGGGAGAGCAGTTAGTGGACTGTGCATCAACTGCTGCTGCTGCTACCCAAGAGAATAAAGAGTCTGCTGCTTTTAAAGAGAATCTTGTGTGAGTCTGGAATCTCTCATCCCTGTGGGGAATCTCTGTGGTAAGGATTCCACCCCGCATTCCTGGGGCTTACTATAGATGGAGGCGCTGCACCATTGAACGAGAACGAAGGCATCCTCCCCAGTAATATCTATTACTTAGAGTGTGTGGGGTGCTGAGCCACCCCTAATGTTTATAGCAGCAGACGCCCTTATCAACCACACGGTTATGTTATAATTTAATTATTTAATCACTTATTCACTTTGGTATTGTTGTTTACTTTATTTATATATGGTTTAGTCACTGCACTGTATTCAATTATAAGGAGATAGATAGTAGCGCACAGTTTATTTCTGTTTTTCCACTGTTTTGCTCTTTACTGTTGCAGCACGTCTTTTATTCCTTTACCATTCAATTTTTCTGCTAACATCACTAGTGCATTAACATGGTTTGGAGCCTGGTTAACTGTAGAGAGAAAAGGGAGGAACATTTCAAACTCCTGTTCACAGATGAAGTGCTACATGGTCAGCCTAATGAACCAATTGATTTAACAGCAAAAGACCGCTTTAAAATATTGGAAAAGTTATTGCTTACCGAGGGTAAACATTGGCTTGAGACAAAAACCCTTCAGAGTTATCTGGATGTGGGTAGAATACCAAGAGGTCTCAGGTTTTCTAAAAGCCCTACCTTCGGTAAGGATAACTTAAAATTTATGCAGGAGTGGAATAGGATCCAGGATGAGTGTTCTAATGATCTCATTAGGTTAATTATTTATGAAAGGAACCGTGAGATCAAACAATTAGAAAAAGAGATATTGAAAGCGATTAAGGCATTAGAACCTATAGTGATAGATACCGATTGCTCAGAGATTGAGCATGATCTTAAAGTAAAGTTAGAGTATGAGGAAGATGAACTTTTAAAAACGAAACACAATAAATTTTTAAGAGACAAACTAGATTATCAGCAAGGGAGACAGAGAGACTGGGCGAAAAAAGATAGAGGAAGGGTAGTAGGTGATGAATATATCCCCAATAAGAAAGAAAGAGGGGGGTCTGCATATTCAAGAAACAGGCAACAGAACTATCACACCTATGAAGAAAAGAGAGAGAGCAGGACAAATAAAAATGATAAATCAAATAGAGATCGATCACGCTCTAACCATGGTAAGGGGTATCGCAATCCCAATTATAAAGGGAAAAATTACATTGAGGGCTTTAGATATGGTTCAAGGCCACAGGGCCAACATAGGAACTATGAATACGAACATAAAGACCCCCATGTAAGAACATCTAGATACTCACCCAGGAACTCTCCTAAATACTCACCTAAGCGCCCAGTTAGACTAGAACCCACAACAGATTCACCTTCTTTTTTAGATCTGATCAAAACCAGATTGGAGAGGAAGGTGAAAACTGTAAAAGATATACAGAATACCCCACAAGAGAAAAGAAAGATAAGGGATGTGTCAGACGAGGAACACGAGGAGGGACCAGAACACAAAAGAAGAGGGTACTCCTGGGAAGGGACACCTTAGCCAATAAAGGGGTCTTTAATCTCTCCTCCACAGTTTTGAGTAAAGATCAATTGAACATACTTGGAAGGGGCTTGAATTTCTCTAAGGCCTGTGGACCAAGCTCCTTCCAGGATCTACATAAGTTTACTCGCAACATTACCCATAAGCGACATTTCCTGAAACAAGATATGGATATTAATCAAGGCAAGGCCGTATTGTTTGCTGCAAGTAACCTTGATTCAGAATCGGTTATTAGACATTCTGACTTAAAAAGTCAATCCAAATTTTATCCCGCACACTCCAAGGGTCATCACATCAATACATTTTTTAATATGGTCATCAATGATTTTAATGTTTTATCACGCAATTTTAAGTCAGGTGATATTAAGCACAACCTCAGTGCTAGTGAGTCAATAGCCCTTAAAAATCTAAAGGAAGATACAGGTTTAATTATAAGGCAAGCAGATAAAGGTGGGGGCGTAGTAGTCCAGGATAGGTGCGACTATGAAAAAGAAGCCTCACGACTTCTTAACGATACATCATCATATGTGAAATTATCCAAAGACCCTACAGCTGAATTTTTAAAGGAATTGAGGGTTCTGTTAGACAGAGCACTCGCCCTCTCTGTTATCACTACAGTGGAATTTGCCTTTTTATTCTCTGAATTCCCAGGGATCCCCATATTTTATCATCTACCGAAAATACATAAGGCTCTGGCTGATCCCCCTGGACGTCCTATCGTGTCAGGTATACAATCAATGACAGCCAACCTTAGCCAATATGTGGATTTCTTTCTCCAACCTTATGTGGGAAAATTAACCTCCTATTTAAAAGATTCTACTGCAGTTTTAAACTTATTTAAGGACTTTCAATGGAAGAATTCATATGTATGGATTACGTATGATATAAAAGCCTTATATACCAACATACCTCATCAGAAAGGGCTAGAAGCAGTGAACTCCTTTTTGGAGGATGATCATACACTGCATCCACTAAATAGGGAGTTTATTCTTGAGTCTATTAGTTTTATTTTAAAACATAATTATTTTCTGTTCCTCTCCACTTTCTTCCTGCAGGTTTGCGGAACTGCAATGGGCACTAGATTTGCCCCCAGTTTCGCAAACCTGTATGTGGGTAAGTGGGAGTCACAGTTTATTATGCCCGATAACCCGCACCACAGGAATGTCGTTGTGTGGAGGCGCTACATAGACGACATCCTGTGTGTATGGGATGGTGATTGTGCTTCAGCCAGTGCATTTGTGGCTGACTTGAATAAAAATGATTATAATCTCGAGTTCACACATAAATTGGATGCCACACAGATAGATTTTTTAGATCTAAGACTCACTTCGCGAGTGGATGGCACTGTGGAAACCGAGACCTTCTTTAAGGAGGTGGATACCAGCAACTTGCTGATGGCAAATAGCAGTCACAAGAGCACATGGATCAAAAACATACCAGGAGGGCAATTTGTCAGACTCAGACGCAACTGCAGCAATGTAGAGGTTTTTAATAAACAGGCTAACAAATTATTTTTACGATTTAGAGAGAGGGGATATCCTAAAGAGCTTTTAGATAGAGAGATAAAAAGAGTACGTAATCTGGATCGCAACGAGATGCTGATTCAAAATAGATCTAAAAATAGAAATAATGAGAGCCAACAAAATAAGGGCGGATTGGTAGATGTGGCCTTCATTACCAATTACAACTCTGTATATAGGGACATTGAAAAGGTTTTTAGTAAACACTGGGGTATACTGTGTAAAGATCCCATATTGGGATCTCATTTAGACACCAAACCACGGTTTATATATAGGAGAGCCAAAAACATTAAAAGCATACTAGCACCTAGTGATGTTTTTGTATGTAACAACACCGTATCATCCAAACAATGACTTGGAACCAAACCAAGAGGCAACTATACCTGTGGTAAATGCAGTATTTGCAAGTATCAACACCCTGTAAAGCAAACGTTTAAATCTAATAATACACTAGAGGTTTTTAATATTGATGACTTTATTTTATGTACATCGACACATATTGTATATCTGTTGGAGTGTGCATGCGGATACCAATATGTAGGCAGAACCAAACGCAGCCTTAAAATCCGTATCCAGGAACATGTCCGAAACATTAAAATTGGGTTTGACAAACATAGTGTGTCAAGACACTTTTCATTACATCATGGTAAAGACCCTTCTAGTCTTACTTTCAAGGGGATTCAGTTTATTCCAGTTAATAGAAGAGGGGGAGACAGAGTCAAAACATTATCCTCTAAGGAGACTTATTGGATACATAAGCTAGATACCATGTCCCCCAAGGGGCTCAATGAGGATGTGGATATTTGGGCATTATATTAAAACCTCCAGCCCACGTCCTCATTAGATTTAGTGATAAGGCACTGCTATGTGTTTCCTTCTCCCTGCTGTAGCTTACCTGCTATTTCTAGTTAGATATATATATATATATGTAACGGTTTTTGTGAACCGGCCTGACCCACCCAATCTCACATTGGCCCCTGTGGTCTAACCGGCCCCCATTACAGTGTGGTAGTGTCTGGTGGTGCACCTGTTGGCAACAGGACTCCTGAGTCTCCCGCATGATGGTGTATGGGGAGGACCCGTCCAGACAGGCAGCTGAGGTAGTGTGCTGAGTCTCACCTAGTTCCAGTGCAGCGCCTCCACCTCATCAGGGTCCCTGCGTCCGCAAGGGGATGATCCTGTTGAGGAACTCCTCCGTGGTGCTCCTCTCTGTACATTCACTCCACACATGTACACGAGAGGGTTTGTGAATGAGAACATCTTTATTGGATGATGTGGGCTAGCTGCCCCTCGCAGTATATTCTTAGCCACTCATTCTGCAGTCAGTGCCTCCCTTTAAAAGGTGTATCCCTCCTTAGATAGGGATTCCCTATCCCCGCAGGGATCACTGCCCTGTGCCAGGTCCCTGGACACAGTCTCCTCTATGGTTACTATAACATAACTTTCAGTCTCTTAGGCTAGTACTTGAACTTGGGCTACTGCCAGAACTCCTCCTCTTGGCAGAGCTGAACGTAGGTCTGTCTAGAACTGGCAGAACTAACTTTAGGCTCAGTGCTGTGCCTTATGTATACTCTGGAAGCTGACACACCTCTGACATCACTAACCATGGAGTCAGAGCATGTGACTACTCCCATCCATACACAGGGCACTCCACCAGGGTGTGAGGGCAAACCTCCATAATTACTGCTGGCATGCCTACAACTTACCAGGCCTTACTGTCAGCAGGAGAGATGACTGTAGCCATTTTACATGTCCGCTACATTCTCCCCCTGGTGAATCCCATCGTCCTCGCTGGGACCTAAATTTGTATACCCCTTTCCCAGGAAGCACTGAAATACAACACATAATTGGTTAACTTTTCATACAAATCTTCATGGTGTATAACAAAAATTACTACAGTACATTCCGCCAAGCCCGCCCCGACCAGCAGCCACGAACCCGCGTAATGTATCAGTACCTCCTAAAAATAGTGATTCGGGTCAGGCTTCTTGACCTCTCTTCCGCCCATGTCTATGACTGTGACGTGATAGTGCCTAGGCAGCCCCCTCTCAGGCCTATATGTCACCCGGTGCTTATAGATGTTTCGGCCAATGCCCCATACCCGCACTAAGTGCTCTATGCGCTCCTCAGCCTTCTTCCCTATCACGGAACTCCCTCTTCCCACTAGGTGCATTTCTATGGCCTCCCTAAGCCACCTATCCCTGTTGTCCTCTATCTCATCCATGAGAGGCTCAGGGACATACGGGTACTCCAACCCGTGGGAAGATTTATACCGAGCCATTATGGTTCTCTCGGCCCTACTAATCCTAGTCAGGTCAGCCTTACCTGCCCTCCCAGGCAACACCCATGATAGGGGCTCATCAGGGTCCACGGGGTCTGATAGAGCCCATGGGTCCTAGCATCCTATTTCCCTATTCTCAATCTGCAGCCACCGCTCCTGCAGCTCTCTGTCCCTCTGTTCTGGGGTAAACTCTCCCACAGCCCACCAGTAGTCCACTACATCCTCTCGCCGGATGAGGAACCGAGTGCGGTCCATCCAGGCGGAGTACCCTTCAAATAATGGGGCCCATCAACGGTTCTCTTTGAATCTATCTGACCTCCCTGACTCCCTATCATCATCTATAGAAAATATCCCCGATGACCGTGCGGATCGCGGCAGGAACCACCTGGACGACCCCGGGGCCTTTATCACTGGCTCGGGTGCTGTTGTGACCACTCTCAATTCTCCCCCTCCCCGAGAATCACCCTCCGTAGCGCCACTGCGCTGTCTTTCCCCAGTCCATCTCCCTTCCCCCCCTGATGATATGTCCACGGACTCCAGACTAGGCGGGGAACCCGGGGACCGTGTGATTGGGGCAGGGGTTTTAGCTAGGGCGGGGGATTGGGCGGATGGACAAGGAATTGGACCCCACGGGGTTTACGACCCATTCCTGGCTGTCCGTAGACTGGTCCAATGAGGATATCTCACCCTCCTCAGTCCTCGGGTCGCCCCTCCAACTCCTGGGCCTTGTAGGTGATCGGGGACCTTCCCCCGATCGCCGAAGCGTCGCTGCACTCTTCCTTGGGGTTCCGCTGTCGCCACCGGAAGTGATGTCCTCCCCGGAACCGGAAACACCGTCATCGCGGGTTGGACCCCCATTCGGGATCTCTTCCTCAATGACGACATCCGGAAGCTCCGCCGTCGTCCTCACCGGAAGTGATGCCGTCTCTCCACGTGCGCCTGCGGCCTGGCATGGCCTCTCCGCTCCTACACCGCCGTATGCTGGGGCAAGGTAAGTGAAGGGACTCCTCTTACCCGTCCACAGGGGTGTCGGCGTCTCTCGTCCGTCGCCGCCACGTTCTGAGGCGGAGGGACTCCGTCTCTCGGCTCGCCGATCTGCGGGGGACGTCCTGTCTTTCTGACAGCTGCTGGTACCACGGGGTGTCGTCCTCCCCGGTTCTATCCTGGGCCTCGCTGTCACCTTTTCAAGTTCACGGAGATCCTCGTCCGAGGATTCTCCCTTCTCGGTGCGGTCAGGAGGTGACCCGACTGTCGCGGTTGCGGCCGACCCAGCCGACTTGACCGGCTCCAATCCCTTTTCTCCGGGACTCGCACGTCCTATCCACAGTGCGCCAGGGGACTCGGCGGTTCGCTTAGCCTGGTCCCCCGGGGGGTCAGCCGATTGTATCGGTATAAATGTCGGCATAGGCCATAAGTACAGTGTCCCGCAAATGGGGCAACGTGCCGCCGTGTTGACCGTGCCTCCGGGCAGCCCGCATTGTAGGCAGAGCCCGACCACCGTCTCGGTGTTAGCCAACCTTACTACCAGTAGCCCGCCGGGTACTGAGTAGGGCTGGGTGGAGACCATAGTTCCCACAGCGGAGGGGCAGGCCATTCTCTTTGTGGGGACCACTTTCAGTGTGGGTCTCTCCAGGTCAGTGGTTCCTCGCAACTGACCGGTAGAAGCTTCTGGGCCAGCCACTTCCTGCGTCGGCTCCTCCTTCCGCTGACATAGCTGGAACCCGCCCCCAGGGGTTGCAATTATGGGCGGGTCCCACAGGGGAATATCATGCCCCTTAATTAAGGCCGCGCCTCTCTCAGTCCTGGTGGGAGCGGTCTGCGTTTTCGCGCCAGTTTCCTCCTCAGAGCTGGATTCTTTTCCCGCGGCTAGTTCCCGCCTTCTCCTTGCAGCAGCTTTGCGTGCAAAATATCCCTCTTTCTTGCAAATCATTTCCGCGGCCGGAACTACCTTGGGTAGTGGCGCCGTCTGGATATCAGTCCCTGGGCCCAGTGGGTGCATTCCCACAGGCCATAGTTGAAAGTCACTCCCCCTGGTGGAAATCAGGGGAGGGTCCCATAGACTAAGCGGTTACTCAGCACAGGGGCTGAGTTAGTCACTGTCCATGCAGGCGCAGCCATAGCTTTCGCGCCATGCCCCCCATCAGGGCGGGGCTCTGCTGTTCGCGCCATTCCCGGCCAGCTCTTTGCAAGTTCTGCATCAGCCATTTCTTCTGTGACTGTCCCATGCGGTTTCCCTAGCAAGCGGGAACCGCCATTTTGGTTGGCTTTTAAGCCCAAAAAGTTATTTTGTTTGCTCTCCTCGCGGGGTTCTCCCCCAATTATAACAATTTCCTCACACTCTTCAAGGGTGGCCCCTCGGTGTCCCAGACAGGATAAAAACGGGGCAGCCACGGCCTTCGCTCCGCTCCAGAGCAGACTGGTTAACGATAACTCGGCGACTGTTTGCTCTTCAGTGGGGTGCACGCCACGGGTGCCCTCCCCATCAGCCTCTGGTCGCCATTTTGGGTTCTCTGCACCACGCGGATCCTCCATTCTTTGGGTTGTCACACTCTCGTACCAATTATCGTACATGGGGCTCCGCTCTGCGGGGCAGCCTCCACATCAGTACAATAAAGAGTTGCTCAGATGCACCACCACATGTGTACCTGAACTAGGCTGGACTCATGTTGCACTACCTCAGGCTAGGCTCACTCTCTCAGTGTCTGCTGTGTCTCCTTCCTCCCAGTCTGTGCTCCCTATGGTAAGTGTCTGGAATGGGCTAGGTACTCTGGCTCTGCCATGCAGTACTTGGGGCGTCTACCTCTCTTGGTCAGCCTAGCGCAGACCCTCTCCAGGATTCCTGACCAAGTTACAGGCTATCCCTTCTGGCGTCCTACCAACTAGCACTGCCTCAAGGTGACTCGGTCAGCTATAGCCCGGCTCCAGACCCCTCACTCCTTT
Organism: Ascaphus truei; assembly: GCF_040206685.1. Classification (NCBI taxonomy): domain Eukaryota; kingdom Metazoa; phylum Chordata; class Amphibia; order Anura; family Ascaphidae; genus Ascaphus; species Ascaphus truei. Next base: position 417,248,745 of record NC_134485.1, on the reverse strand, counting down.
CAGGCCCCTAGGTTGTCCCTGCGAACTGACAATATCCCGTCAGCCCCCTGACCACCCCTAGGTCCGTCCCTACGCAGCACAGAGTGGCAGCAGACTCTCTCCCTGTTTCCCAGTGTGCCTAGCTAGAGCCTGTCCTGATGACAGATCTGATCTCAGCAGCGCCTCCAAATGTAACGGTTTTTGTGAACCGGCCTGACCCACCCAATCTCACATTGGCCCCTGTGGTCTAACCGGCCCCCATTACAGTGTGGTAGTGTCTGGTGGTGCACCTGTTGGCAACAGGACTCCTGAGTCTCCCGCATGATGGTGTATGGGGAGGACCCGTCCAGACAGGCAGCTGAGGTAGTGTGCTGAGTCTCACCTAGTTCCAGTGCAGCGCCTCCACCTCATCAGGGTCCCTGCGTCCGCAAGGGGATGATCCTGTTGAGGAACTCCTCCGTGGTGCTCCTCTCTGTACATTCACTCCACACATGTACACGAGAGGGTTTGTGAATGAGAACATCTTTATTGGATGATGTGGGCTAGCTGCCCCTCGCAGTATATTCTTAGCCACTCTTTCTGCAGTCAGTGCCTCCCTTTAAAAGGTGTATCTCACCTTAGATAGGGATTCCCTATCCCCGCAGGGATCACTGCCCTGTGCCAGGTCCCTGGACACAGTCTCCTCTATGGTTACTATAACATAACTTTCAGTCTCTTAGGCTAGTACTTGAACTTGGGCTACTGCCAGAACTCCTCCTCTTGGCAGAGCTGAACGTAGGTCTGTCTAGAACTGGCAGAACTAACTTTAGGCTCAGTGCTGTGCCTTATGTATACTCTGGAAGCTGACACACCTCTGACATCACTAACCATGGAGTCAGAGCATGTGACTACTCCCATCCATACACAGGGCACTCCACCAGGGTGTGAGGGCAAACCTCCATAATTACTGCTGGCATGCCTACAACTTACCAGGCCTTACTGTCAGCAGGAGTGATGACTGTAGCCATTTTACATGTCCGCTACATATATTTTATATTGCTTAAGGAATTTATGATGTCTATTTTAATCTTTTAATATACTAATAATGTGTTTCTTTTTATTCCAGCATGGTTTTATGTTCATGTTAGGTTTAGATTATATGCTAGTGTTTTTTTTTATATATGTGATTGTTCATTTGTTAATAAAGTTGTTGTTTTAAAAGTAGAAATAAATCTTCCCTAATACTTTGACCATAGCTCAGATGATTGGTCTAACTCTAATTGTTTGACCAATGAGACATCTCTGAGAGGTATTTAAGACCTCTGGGTAATGGCCAAAATCTTCCCTGAAGAAGTAGTTAGATCTACGAAACATGTTGGATGTATTAATGCCATAATTTTGCCTATATTCATCCTTTGGATTTGTATCACTATCATCTTATATTGGCTGCCACCGTGCTAACTGAGCGATTTCTGCGCTGGTAAGAGACTGTAAGGGACTCTCCTTCTTCCTCCCTATTGATTCCTCCATTGCCACGAGAACTGTGACGTCACTCCGCTATACCACGTGACGGAGCGGCATCGTGGCACGCTGTGTAAGCCCCTGCAGCTGCGGAAGTGTTTGCAGAGCAATTCCAACAGCTCTGGACTGCCCTAAGATCATAGCAGCTGGGAAAAGCAGCGAATCTACACAGGAGAGACGGGGGACTGTAGGGGAATTCCCCTGGAGGCAGTATATCGCCGGTGTCTGAATCTGCAGTATTACCAGGCTGCTTGAAAGGAATCCCCTTGTGAGCAGCGTCCTGCTGTGTGAGGAGTGCATGAAGGATCCCATGCCCCAGAACCATCATAGAGGCTCCTGCAGAGACAGCTAAGTGCCAGACCGTCCTGTTTTACAGCTACAGAGTGGTAACCAGTGTGTTATGCACTAAATGCACATGTTATTTCTATCTGATGTACGCAGATTTATTACCCCTTTAACATTGTAATACATTCTATTACTTACTTCACTATTTGGCGTTGTGCGCTGTTTTCTTTTTGTTTCCATCCTCCCCAGTAACCTGTTCCTGTTGTCCCCCATGTCATCGCGGGAGACTCAGACCCTCCTTTTGCCAGCAGGTATGCACCACACAGAGACATATAGCCAGACCCCAGAACACCTTAGGGGACATGATCTACGATTAGGGGGGGGGGGGGAGTATGGGCTATATATGTTAAGTGGTACTTCAACATCAAACCAAAGCATGGGGAGAGGGCGTTATGGTGGTGGTAGACAGTAGTGTTAATAGTAGCAGAGGTAGTTCTCTCTGGGACTGTAAGGGATCGGGGGACACACGCCTCTCAGCGGGTCCCCGTCACCCAGGCTCCCAGTACGGCCGCTCATCCCCCTCCCCCTCCCCGTCGGCTCCTTACCTCCTCTGGTCGGATGCCATGCCACTCCTCCGCGGCGCACGCCGCATCCAACCACACGCGGCCGGGGCGCGCGCACGGGAACCTTACAGGGCGCGCGCGCACACCCGATTCTCTTTGCTGTCCTCCCGCACCACTGGCTCCGCCTCCCATCAGCTACAGGCTGTCTCCACCACTCAACCTGGCTGACTCCCACTCTGGGCACCTGAACATATCCCTGGGCTCGCTCAGACAGGCCCCCGCTCCACCTCTTGCTCTCATTGGTCCTGCTGCATATATAACCCCAGTCTGCCCTCTCCTTCCTCGCTCTGCATAGTTCTTCTGTGGCTTCGCTTGTTCGGTCATCTCCGCCTGGCTCTCTTCTGTATTACAGCTCTAGTTCCTGTCCCTGCCCCCGTTGGATACACTTGGATTTGATCTTGGCTCTAGTTGACTTTGTGTACCTCGCTACTCCCTGGACTCGGCTTTGGACCTTACTACGCTGCTCTCTCCTGCCCCTGACCTACGGCTCTCGGATCTCTACCCACGGACTTCTGGCACACCGGACACAGCAAGTATCAAGTTAACCCTTTCTCACCAGGCCCGGCAACGCATCATACCACACTCCGGACACGCCCTCACTGCTTTGGGTGCGTGTTATACCCTTACCCACCTCAGTATTGGGGACTGGCCAGGTCTGCGGGCATTCAGGCGTTACAGGGACATGTTGCCACATTATGGTATTGTGAATGTAAGGCCACAAAAAAGAGAGGAGCTGGGAGCAAGGGCAGCTTAGTAAAGGCATGCGTGCATGACTCAACTTATCTCTCCCAACTCCGACCCACTAAGTTACTGGGTGCAAAAACAAAAATGTGGCCTGAGCCACGAGTGGCATCAGAATGACTTAGCTGTCCACCTGCCAGCCTGCTATCTAAACGAGTGGTCAGCACAGCTGGGTCTATCATAACAGAATAGAAGAATGATAAATTGCTGCACACTATTATAATCAGAAAAAAGGGGATACAACTACCGGTGCTCCTGGTTCAGGATTCTCTGTATCAATCCAGGGTATAACGAAGGGAAGAAAATCAGGGCTCCACGGATTTGCTCAATAAACTAATTTATTGCCAATAGACTTAACGTTTCGGCCACACAGGCCTTTCTCAAAGGCAGAAATGGCATAAATGCCTGTGTGGCCGAAACGTTAAGTCTATTGGCAAAAAATTAGTTTATTGAGCAAATTCGTGGAGCCCTGATTTTCTATCATAACAGATCATAGAACCAATCTGTCATTTCCCCTAAGTTCCCCCACAAATATAGCCCTGATTACAACTCACTGCCAACCTTTGCAGATTGCTGTTTTGCAGGGACGTTAATGTCAACAGTGTCAAGAGTTGAAGGTCCTTTGTTCTGACTTGTGCCAGTTATGACCACGCATGCATACTTTGGGGAATTAATATAGAAAGAGTTGGTGGGTTGAAGCAACTAGGCACAATAGCAACACTGTTTTCTCTTAATTTCCACCAATGCAATGTCTCAAGTGTGAGGATGTTGTAGCCCCTCAAACAGGACTGGCCAACTCCCGTCCTCAAGGGCCAGCAACAGGAGAGGTTTTTAGGATATCCCTGCTTCAGCACAGGTGGCTCAATCAGTGGCTCAGTCATAATAACTGCACCCCCCTGTGCTGAAGCAGGGATATCCTGAAAACCTGACCTGTTGAGGACCGGAGTTGGACACCCCTGCGTTATATGGATATACAATGTACACAATTATGCACTTACATGCTTTTGCCTCTGTTTGAGATTGGCACACCTGGTCTGACGCTTTCCGTTTCACCTTTGTTGTGTATCCTCTTGTTTTTGTACTTGAATGTGTACCACCTACAGTACTGAATTAATATCTATTGTGCTTTGGATTTTAAAAAAAGAATGCTAAAGTAATATGGGATAGAAAGGAGGTAAAATTGCCCTTTCAACAACTTGCTGACAGAGCAATGCTTTGCATATAACTCCAACACTGAAGGAGTTGACTTTTCATGCTGCAGTAGTGACATCTGGTGGTCAGTTTGTTATGAGCAGATATTGCATATCTTCACAGCTACTTAGTGACATAATAACAGGTGAGGGCTCTTTTTCAGCCGTATTTCCCCACTGGGGCCGGATCAGAAACGAAATTAGGCGTAGAAGAGCCACAAGAATATTATAATGTACTTTAGGATACATTAAAAGGTTCGTAGATATACACCACCCTCCTCCCCCCAGCTCTGCCTATTACCAAAGAATAGGGGTGCACAAGGGTAAATATACAGTATAACTTATAATTAGAGAGAGTGGAGAATGTTGCACAAGGCTTGTGCTGTCCCTCCACTAACGTACCCCTATATATTGCACTCTCCTAGTATAATGACAATATACTATAGTGAGACTAGAGTAGTAGAGAAGACATCTGCATTAATACTAATAAGTAACCCCTAGTATGTAATGTACAGTGGATATGGTTAAAATCAATTTTATTAAACTAAAATAAAGCGGGGTCTAAAACTAATGCAAATACAAACATATAGAGATGGTGTGTTAGTTATAATATAAACACCTAAGGGGTATTGTAAACCCCTCTTACCATGAAACCTCCTTAGGATAAAGAACTGTTCAAGATAGTACAACAGGAATAATACTATCCTCCTAGTGGTTCAGTTCCAATGGCTGCGTTGCTGTATATTAGTCTCTTTTGGAGCGAGACTCTTAGGAGGTATGTGCATGAGCACAAAGATAAGCGTGATGGCGTGCGTAAAGTGTCTGTGGTGTATAATAAACTACCTAATGACCTGGAACTCCTAGATATGTAGTAAAGCAGGCACCTCAGTAATTAGATACAATGTCCATATCATTGTTGCATATAATGATGTACCGGGTACCGAGTACTACCCGGTACCCGGCCGCTTTTCAGCTACCAGGAAATTACTTGGACCCGGCAGCTGGAAAGTGGACCCGGCGCCGGGTATCCGGGTAATGTCAGGGTAGGTGAAAAGTATCACTTACTTACCTGCTGGAAGCCCGCGGCGACATCTGAACAGGTAAGCAGAGGTGCGGGGGCGGTGGGGCGGCGTCAGTGTGGAGCCCGCGCGGGAGCTGCAGGACTCCATACTGCACTGTGAGCTGGGACCAGGTGACCGGCTGTCCAATAGGAAAGCTTCTTCTCCTGCTCCGGTCACCTGGTCCCAGCTCACAGTGCAGTATGGAGTCCTGCAGCTCCCGCGCGGGCCCCACACTGACGCTGATGCTGCCCCACCGCCCCCGTTCCTCTGCTTACCTGTTAAGATGTCGCCGCGGGCTTCCTCCACCCCAGGTACGTTTCCACCACCCCCAGGTAAGTGAAAAACCGGGTAGTCGGGTACCCGGCCGGGTACAAGGTGCCAAACCCTCCGGGTACCCGTTACCTGGTTTAAAAAAAATGTAGGACCCGGTCCAACAATAGTTACATATGTAGCATAGCTGAATACTCCCCCTAGAGGTAACTATGGGGAAGTTCAGTACGCAAGGGAACAGTACCACTGCTGTTGTGAGTATAGCCCTATAGAGTAGAGATGCTGTGTGGTATAAATGGCAATCCCCTAGAAGTTTATAGTGGGGAATAGTAGCCACAGCCACTAATGTGCTCCGCTCCCACCGGTTTAAAGTGGAGATGCAACACTGTATAGAGCCTATACAAGCCCCCGCAATGTGCACCGGCACCGCTGTTCAAGTGAGTATATATTCCAAACCCTCTGGGGCAAGCATGTCAAACTCGCGGCCCGCGGGCCACATGCGGCCCACAACGAACATATTTGCGGCCCAGCCCAGTGGTTACCAATCTGTGTGCCACGGCGCCCTGGTGCGCCGTGGCTTGCCTAGAGGGGCGCCGCGATTATCCCTCCGATTATCACTCCGCACCATCCCTCCTTCATGCCGGCCGGGCCACAGGGGATTGGCTGCAGGCAGAGAGGAAAGCTTCCGCTTTGTGCAGAGCACACAGTGAGTGTGTGTCTGCCTTCCCGCTCCTGCTCCTCTGCCTGCTGGTGGCTGCGCGGTGTCCCGTCATCTTCTGCCCCGGGTGATAGGAGAAGGTAGGGGGGGCGATAGGAGAAGGTAGGTTGGTTCTGGGGGTTGGGGGGAGTTAGTTCTACATTTGCCTGTCCTGCACGGTTCGCATGCCTTTCCTCCCGCCCCCCTCCCCCCAGTCACTCACATCTGTCGCTGCCTCTGCTCTCCACTGCTCTCCTGTGTGTGTGTGTGTGTGTGTGTGTGTGTGTATCTGTGTGTGTGTGTGTGTGTATCTGTATGTGTGTATCTATCTCTGTGTGTATCTATGTGTCTATCTGTGTGTGTGTGCGTGTGTGTGTGTGCGTGTGTGTGTGCGCGTGTGTGTGTGTGTGTGTGTGTGTGTGTGTGTGTGTATCTGTGTATCTGTGTGTATCTGTGTATCTGTGTGTATCTGTGTGTGCGTGTGCGTGCATGTGTGTGTGCATGTGTGTGTGTGTGTGTGTGTGTGTGTGTGTGTGTGTGTGTGTGTGTGTGTGTCTGAGAGAGAGAGTGTGTCTGAGAGAGAGAGAGTGTGTCTGAGAGAGAGAGAGTGTGTCTGAGAGAGAGAGAGTGTCTGAGAGAGAGAGTGTGTGTCTGAGAGAGAGAGTGTGTGTCTGAGAGAGAGAGAGAGAGAGAGAGAGAGCGAGTGTCTGAGAGAGAGAGTGTGTCTGAGAGAGAGAGTGTGTCTGAGAGAGAGAGAGAGTCTGAGAGAGAGAGAGAGAGAGAGTGTCTGAGAGAGAGAGAGAGTCTGAGAGAGAGAGAGAGAGTGTCTGAGAGAGAGAGTGTGTCTGAGAGAGAGAGAGAGTCTGAGAGAGAGAGAGAGAGAGAGAGTCTGAGAGAGAGAGAGTCTGAGAGAGAGAGAGTCTGAGAGAGAGAGAGACTGAGAGAGAGAGAGTCTGAGAGAGAGTCAGAGAGAGAGAGTCAGAGAGAGAGAGTCTGAGAGAGAGAGAGTCTGAGAGAGAGAGTGTGTCTGAGAGAGAGAGAGTGTGTCTGAGAGTGTGTCTGAGAGAGTGTCTGAGAGAGAGTGTCTGAGAGAGAGTGTCTGAGAGAGAGAGTGTGTCTGAGAGAGAGAGTGTGTCTGAGAGAGAGAGTGTGTCTGAGAGAGAGAGTGTGTCTGAGAGAGAGAGTGTGTCTGAGAGAGAGAGTGTGAGAGAGAGGGTGTCTGAGAGAGAGAGAGTGAGAGAGAGGGTGTCTGAGAGAGAGAGAGTGTGTCTGAGAGAGAGAGAGAGAGAGAGAGAGAGTGTATGTCTGAGAGAGAGAGTGTGTCTGAGAGAGAGAGTGTGTCTGAGAGAGAGAGAGTGAGAGAGAGGGTGTCTGAGAGAGAGAGTGTGTCTGAGAGAGAGAGAGAGAGAGAGAGAGAGAGAGTGTATGTCTGAGAGAGAGAGTGTGTCTGAGAGAGAGAGAGTCTGAGAGAGAGAGAGTCTGAGAGAGAGAGAGTCTGAGAGAGAGAGAGTCTGAGAGAGAGAGAGTCTGAGAGAGAGAGAGAGTCTGAGAGAGAGAGAGAGTCTGAGAGAGAGAGAGAGTCTGAGAGAGAGAGAGTCTGAGAGAGAGAGAAAGAGTGTCTGAGAGAGAGAGAAAGAGTGTCTGAGAGAGAGAGAAAGAGTGTGTGTCAGAAAGAGAGAGTGTGTGTCTGAGAGAGAGTGTGTGTCTGAGAGAGAGTGTGTGTGTCTGAGAGAGAGAGAGAGAGTCTGAGAGAGAGAGAGTCTGAGAGAGAGAGAGTCTGAGAGAGAGAGAAAGAGTGTCTGAGAGAGAGAGAAAGAGTGTGTGTCTGAGAGAGAGTGTGTGTGTCTGAGAGAGAGTGTGTGTGTCTGAGAGAGAGTGTGTGTGTCTGAGAGAGAGAGAGAGAGAGTCTGAGAGAGAGAGAGTCTGAGAGAGAGAGAGAGAGAGAGAGTGTCTGAGAGAGAGTGTCTGAGAGAGAGAGAGAGAGTCTGAGAGAGAGAGAGAGTCAGAGAGAGAGAGAGAGAGAGTCTGAGAGAGAGAGAGTCTGAGAGAGAGAGTGTCTGAGAGAGAGAGTGTCTGAGAGAGAGTGTCTGAGAGAGTGTGTCTAAGAGAGAGAGAGAGAGATAGAGTGTCTGAGAGAGAGTGTCTGAGAGAGTCAGAGAGAGGGAGAGTCAGAGAGGGAGAGAGTGTCAGAGAGGGAGTCAGAGAGAGAGTCAGAGGGAGAGAGTCAGAGAGAGTCAGAGGGAGAGAGTCAGAGGGGGGAAGTCAGAGGGAGGGAGTCAGAGGGAGGGAGAGAGTCAGAGAGAGAGTCAGAGTGAGAGAGAGAGAGTCAGAGAGAGAGAGAGAGTCAGAGAGAGGGAGAGAGTCAGAGAGAGGGAGAGAGTCAGAGAGAGGGAGAGAGTCAGAGAGAGGAGTCAGTGTCAGGGAGCCAGAGTCAGGGAGTCAGAGTCAGGGAGTCAGAGAGAGTCAGAGAGAGAGTCAGAGGGAGGGAGAGAGTCAGAGGGAGGGAGAGAGTCAGAGAGAGTCAGAGATGCCAAGTGTCAGGAAGAAAACATGAATTTTTCGTTGTTCTTGTTCTTTTTTTTTTATACTGTACTTTTCAAAATAAACCTACGTTTCAATGAAAATGGAAGTTTTTGTTTTTTTGCGGCCCACCTAAACTTAAACCTTGTTTATTTGGCCCGTGTTAGCCTTTGAGTTTGACATGCTTGCTCTGGGGTATCAGTGTGTGGTTAATATTTATCCCTAATGTGATATGAGGGACTTGAGGGGAAAAATAGCAGCGTAGATGTGCCAAGAGAGGTGCTTCTGTAGTCACCTCCCCTGCTATTAGCTGTATGTGGAGTTCCAGAAATATACCCATAAATTAAAATATATATATACACACACACACAGCCGGGCCACTCTGAGTGTATTTTTGCTCAATGCTGAGTGTAATCTGTACTTTACTCAATACGAGATTTGTACAGTTTATTTGGTAAATATTAGTGTTTACCCTGTATGCAGCAAGCGTATGCTCCGTTTACCGCAGAGTATCCTGAGGGTTTACCTCAACATGTGGTTAAATATAGATAGGTGGAAATACGCATTAATAGATATATATATATATATATATATATATATATATATATATATAGTTGTATATGTATATATATATATATATATATATATATTAATGCGTATTTCCATTTATCTATAGTTAACCGCATGTGTGTGTGGTGCTTTTACCTGTTAGGTTCACAGGAGGCCTGAACCTCTGCCAGTGAGAGCCTGGGGTGTATCCTCTGGAACGATCTTACATAACAGCGCCTCCACCTGTGTAGGATTCTATGGGTAGAATGTCCCCTACACAGGACGCACATACATTAACCACATACACCAAAGGTATATAAATATATATATAACACAGGTTTACTATATGGCAGATAACACAGGTTTACTATATGGCAGATAACACAATACACGTACATCAACAATATGACATCAACAATAACCTTCAGTGTCACCCTGTAACACTACTAAGCACAACTATCCTCCGCCTCGCAGGGCCTTAACCCCACACTGTATTCCCAAAGTCCTTGTACCCAAAAGTCCCAAGAGTCCCACAACCCCACGCATGTGTGGAACAGCGCTGCTAAGCGCTTCACTAAGATGAAGTGTAAGTTGGTGCACTTGGTGATTTGGATAATACCTGCCCGGTGCTCCTGCACCCGGGTACTGCAGAACAATGGAAGAGGACCCGTCTGTGTCCAGCGCCGAAGCCTTAGCGATGGCGTCCTCCTCCTGGTGGATGGTCTCTTTCTGAGCGAGCTCACCGCTCAGACAGTCTCTGTCTCTGCTACTGCAGAGAATGATTCACTGCAATACTGACCCTTCTTGTCAGAGCACGCAGCACTTCAGCTGTGTCCCTGACTAAATTTCCACTCTGCAAAGGGCAGGGTCCTTACCTAAGGGGCCGTACCTACAGGAGCACAAACTGAAGGGGAGTTGGGCCTAGGGGGTAACCTGGCCTAGTGTAGGAGCACTGCTCCCTACACACACTGCTTCCCCCTACCTTGTCCCAGCACCAACTGACTTGCATGGTCTGTGCGCAACAATGTATCTTCTCCAGCAGGGGAACCCTATTGGCTGACCAGGGCCACCTGATCTGCCTACCTCTAGGCCTGCTGTGAATTGTAGTTCCCTGTGAGGCGCGTTCTTATGAGGACCGCATGGGCGCCTCTTCTCTCTCCCTGTAATGGCCGCCACATCGCTTCTGCGCATGCGCGGACTCAATAAAGATGGCGGCGCCCTGCCACTGATGTCGCCGGGGACTCGCCCCTGCAACTGCCCTCACGCTGTCGCAGGTAAGGGAGAGAGAAACTAATGTCTGGGGAGCCAGAGGGGACCTGGCTACAAATATAAATACATTTATTTATTTATTTACCTTATTTGAAATAAGAGATCCTCCGGAGCTGAACAACAGCACTCCAAGTTACAAGTTTTGTCTGGGATAACAATATGGCCACTAGGGTCAGCCTCACTCTGGCCATGGAAAGCCATGACATCATTGTGATGTAACCATGCATCTTTCAATTGGGTGACTACTCAACCATCTTTGTTTTCCCTTGCACGTATTGGCAAAGTAAATAATATCTCACCAATTAGGGAGCAATTGTTGCTTTAAGAGTGAATCCTAAGAAAGCTCATTAAATGGATAAGTTGCTTAAACATATTTATATCTGTCTGTTGTGTAGGACAGTCCCTTTAAGTATGCAATAACAATTTGGTTAAGAACAGAGAGTACGTGTGTGTAGGGTTTCCTCATCTGCCCAAAGACATGGTTTGCAGGTGTTGCAGCCCTTTATGGCAGTAAAGGTTTAACAGCTTTAATTCACCTTTTAATCACTCCCTGGCATTCAAGAGTTTGGCTCAGTCAATCAAAAGGTTAATGGACCCAGGCACTGAAGGGTTAACTCCTCTGGCACAGCAAGGAGTCAAGTACCTTAAAAATCACCTCTTAAATCAAGCATTTCAATAACCTAGACTCCTGGCTACTGTCCCACACCCACAGTCCCTCATACCAACTATTGTGGCCAAGCACTGCCATCCACTGCACTTATTCCCTCGCCTGCTGTCTCTGTAAGTCTCCCAACATAGCATTAGATTGTCAGCTCTCCAGGGCAGGGATTTCCTTTCCTATTGTCTGATTTTGTTTGTTGCACACATTGTATTATGATTCACTGTACTGTATGGTCTCTTTTGTAAAGTGCCGAGTACATTGGGGGTGCTACTAAAGATATACATTCATATTAAAAAATAATAATATTAAAGGTCATTCTCATATAATTGGCTATACGTTCTCTGCACATTAATATAGGCACTTATGAAATAGCACGACTAAAGCCACACTATTCCAAGAAAACAAAAAATAAATGAAGACATATTATTGGAATAGCATGAACGGGTATAATGAATTATTACTATGAGGTGACACAGCACATGTTAATTATTAGATGCCTTGTGGCTGGTTTACATACATTCAAATAGCTAATCATGAATAATTATCATTTTCACCAGAAAAGAGCATTGGCAAATGACCGGTTGCAGTTTTGTTGGGATACGCCATCGGCATTTCCGTGTTCACTGCCCTTCTTGTGCTGAATCAAGTTTACCGTTCTCCCCTGACACCTGCTGTAGCCAGCTAAGGGTCTTGTGATTGGTGACCACCATAAAGAGTCTCCCATACAGATATGGCTGCATCTTCTTGAGCAAAAACAATAGCCAGGCATTCCTTTTCTATCTGATCTAGCAGTTTGCAGCTGAGGTAGATGATGGGGTGTTCGACCTCGTCCTCGCCGACCTGGCTGAGCACAACAGCAATGCCAAAATTGGAGGTGTCGGTCTGTAAAAGAAACTGCTTCCTGTAGTCGGGAGCCACCAGGATTGAGCATTAGTTAGTGTGCTCTTGAGAGTCTGAAATGTGGTCTCACACTCCGGAGACCATTTTACTGTGAATGGGGGTCTCTTTTTGGTTAGATCGGTCATGGGTTTGGCTAGGGCGCTAAACTGGGGATCATTCTTAGGGTAGTTGCTGGCAGTACCAAGAAACGATAACACCTGCTTCTGGGTCTTGGGTAACGGCCACTCTACAATGGCCTCCAGCTTGGCATCTTTGATAAAGTCCCTTGCACGGGATGAAACGCGTCAGAGCTTTTTTCATGATGTCCAGCTTTTTGCAATAAAGAACTTTTAATTCACTACGCTTGTGTTTGGTGCTCTAGGAAGTAGTGACCATTCCTTCCTTTCTACATTCCAGCTTGGCAAGCTCAGGCTTTAAGTGCCTGCTGCCGACCCTATGGTACGGGTATTGGACTTCCGCCACCCGATCTGACATTTGGCTGACTTCATGGTCAGCCCTGCCTCCCTGATATGGTCTAGCATCGCTGCCACATGAATGAGGTGGTCCTCCCATGAATCACTGCATATCTTCAGATCATTGAGATACACCCGGTCATAGCCTTACATACCTTCTGCAGGTGCAACTGCCGGTTTTGAACCGCTTGCCTTGCGAATTCTGCACTTAAACCCACCCCACGCCGCGAGATTCCCGGGGCAAGACTAACGGGCCCTCAGATTAACACAGTGGGGGTCCCTCCGTTTTAATGGGACTCACGCTGTGTGAATCCTACCTGCTTCACCTGTCTGTAAGAGACACGCAGTAAGAGATAGACTGAATCAGTCACTCTCCCTGCGTGCCTCTAATAGGCGATCGCAGGAGTTTTATTTTAATAATAGTGTTGTAGCAGGGGGTCTCCGGAGCTGAACCGTATTGATTTCAGGTGCAGGGCCCCCCTGCTTCCCGAGTTACAGGCCCCATTATGGGGTGCCGGTATCCCAGCAGGCAATGTTTAAATACTCCCGCGTCAGGGCCCACGTGATCGGGAGATTTAATCAAAGCAAGCGGGTGTCGGAACCCCATAACAGGGCCTGTAACTCGGGAAGCAAGGGATCTCCGGACCTGAAATCAATGCGGTTCAGCTCCGGAGACCCCCTATAAGGCCTCGGGCACCGTGCTGAGGCGCGCTTGTACTTACCTGTGAGCCCCTACAGCCGCAATGAGAGCGGCTCTAGTAGAGGCTCGCCTACGCTTCCGCGTGCTTGCGGAAGCGTAGGTCTTAGGTACATTATAAAATCAAGCGCTTGCCGGTCACGTGAGTGGTTCGCCCAATGAGAGCGAACCAGCTCCGTGATGTCACTGGCCCGCCCGCCGACACGCCCCCGACACGCCCCCGGACGGCGCGCTGTCTAAGACCAGGGAAAGCACCCACTTTCCCTGAGCCTCAGCGCGCCTCCGCACACCAGCAAGAACCATGGACGAACCTGTTAGAGGCGCGCAGGTGGAGTGACTGATTCAGTGTATCTCTTACTGCACGTCTCTTACAGATAGGTGGAACCCGATAGGATTCACACTTACTGCTGCGGCAGCTTTTATTCTAACACATCGACGGTTTTTCCCTGGCTTTTTCCTGGAATGCGACGCACTTCACCTGGCGCATGCCGCATTCATTTTGCGTTCCCAGCCACGGGTCATGCGCGGCTGACGCGCGGTTGATGCGTTTATTGAGAATGGTTCGGATTTAATAGGTTGCAATTCTTCGCGTGTCCGCCAGATGGCAGATATTCATGAATTGTAATGTGTCGACTTGCAGGTGTTTCGTTTAAAAAAGATACCACAGTGTGCTATTGTAACTTGGCCTTGAGACTGAAGGAAGAGGTTGCAAAAATGTATCAATTTAGGCTTTTCATATTAAAGAAAGACAGAGACCAGTTTCGGTTACAGTATTCTCCAGAGACCCGCCCGCCATGAGTGTTCAAGTGCAGCCCGCTTTCCAAAAACCCGACAGAAGTTACGCGTATTTGATATGGGCCGCGATTAATGCAACAGAGGATAAGATGGCAACAGTTGTTCAAATTTATCAGTATTTTGTCGAAAACTATGACTTTTACAAATTTTCGCCAGCTCCTCATACGTGGAAGCGTGCAATAAGGAAAAGGTTATGTAGCGATCCCTGTTTTTATCGTATTGAGCCACAATTTGTTGGAGGGTATTGGTGTGTATCACCGGCTTTTTCCTGTATCTATGATCATGATGACGACAAAAGGCAAAGGGTCGTGTTAAAACCAACTAAGAAACGACAGTTGCTGCCAAGCAATGCACCAGCACCGGCTTCCAATGACGGTCCCGCCGTCAGTGACAACCCTGAGCCGGATTTCGCGTGCAGTTTCGATCAAGCTTGCATGTACCTAAGCAATTTCCAGCCCCATCAGCTGACTACAGGTGGACTAGTCCCGATGCAAACTATCGTCGTGGATTATCAAGAACGCTAGACTGGCAGTGGACTGGCGCCGGCGCCGGCGCCAGCTGAATGGGAAATTCTATGGTGAGTATTGTTGCCGTATTATTTTCTGTGTTTTTTTTATTTTGACAATACAGTATCAATATCGGTGTGATTCAAAAGTCAAGCGATTCTCCTGTAAGCAATATTATTGGCTGAGCGGCTTCTACAGTACTGTACTGCAGAGACTGAACTACTGTATTGGTGGAACGCTAGGGGCATGCGCATTGGAACCTTCTTGAAACGCATACAGTATGCGTGTCATTACATCGACGGTAGGCGCATGCAGAGTGAACAGGAGACGCCCCCCGGGAAAATTATTGGTGGGACTGGCTGGGAACTTCTTTAGGGGGCTGACCATTACAGTAAAACCTTTCTTTTTGTTTTTCCTAAGAAAAGAAAACGGCTAATGGAGGGATTTCGATGGATAATATCGCTTTGTGTAACAATGCTTGCACATTGCTGAATCGGATTTAAAAAATCACGTACCGGAGTCTACAGTTTAGCGGCCGTAGTTATTGATTAGGATAGAATACTGTAATACTGTACCTGAAACAGTATGCTGATGTTTTCCGGCCGTACAGTATACTGTACAATACTTTTTTATATACAGTACAGTATACTGTGTAATAAACCCCAAAAAATAAAACTATGCATTTATTCTACATGTATCACATACATTGTGTCTTCTACAGCAGCGGTGCGCAAACTGTGGGGCGCGACCCCCAGGGGGGGCGCGACACTGCCGACGGGAGGCGCGGGGTTTACAGAGGTCCCGCGCGCTTCCCGAAGGCACTTAAATTAAGTGCCGGGGGAGCTGCAGGGCCTCTGTAAACCTAACTTACCGTGGCTCCGGCGGCTTCCTCCCTGTGTCGCCATGGCAACGCGGCGTCAAAATGACGCTGCGAGGTCATGTGACGTCACGTTGCTATGGCAACGTGACGTCATTACGCCGGAGCGCGGGTAAGTTGGGGTTGGGAGGGGGGCGCGGGAGTGAGGGGACAGCCGGCAGGGGGGCGCAGGGAAAAAAGTTTGCGCCCCCCTGTTCTACAGTATACAGTGCCAGTACATACAGTAGAGTACAGTTTGTGTCTTCTATTTTTTTTAATACTCTTATACTGAGCATGCCTACAGTATACAGTGCAGTATGCCTCGACATTCTAGAAACACTGTATTTTGTTACAGTAGCAAAGGAGC
The DNA here is from genome assembly GCF_040206685.1 of Ascaphus truei. Taxonomy (NCBI): domain Eukaryota; kingdom Metazoa; phylum Chordata; class Amphibia; order Anura; family Ascaphidae; genus Ascaphus; species Ascaphus truei. Next base: position 417,232,827 of record NC_134485.1, on the reverse strand, counting down.
AAATGGAGCAATGTAAAACAAATCAACATGTTCTTTTATTGGTGGAGTAAGTACAAAAACATTTATTTACAAATACTGTACAAAATAGAAACATTTTAAGTGTACAGCAATTCAAAACATCAACAGGTGTATGGTTTACTGCTACAGTTGTGATAACATTTGTCAGTCAGTATGGTTTACAGTCACATGTTTTAAAAACAAATTCTTTATTCATAATATAAGCAAAACGCAACATCTCCTTTATGAAAGAACGGCAAGTCAAAACATATACTGTACAGTGGGATGGTGTGCAAAACAGTCTGCACCAGTACAGTCCTTGAGGGCAGCAAACAGGGCGGGTTTTCAGGGTAACCTTTGAAAACCGTGCCTGTTTGCGGACCCCAAGGACTGGAATTGTGCAGGTCCTGTGTGTGTGGACAGCAAATTAAAACATTTCTGTATAAATACAAGTAAAAAAACACACAACAACATCTCCTTTATTTAAGTACAGCAGGTCAAAACATGTAGAGTACAATACAGTTCAGCACAAGTGTGGTCTTATCTGTGATTACAACAAAAACTTTATTCATAAAATACAATATACAAACGAAACATCTCCTTTATTAAAGAAACATATACAGTACAGTGGGATGGTGTGCAAAACTGTCAGTAAGACCTGCACCACTACAGTCCTCGAGGGCAGCAAACAGGGCAGGTTTTCAGGACAACCTTGAAAACCGTGCCTGTTTGCGGCCCTCAGGGACTGGAATTGTGCAGGTCCTATGTGTGTGGACAACAAGTTAAAACATTTCTGTATAAATACAAGTTAAAAAAACACACAACATCTCCTTTATTTAAGTACGGCAGGTCAAATCATGTAGAGTACAATACAGTTCAGCACAACAGTATGGTCTTACAGAAAGTCCTCCACATTGTCCGTCCATGGCCGATTCCTTGTATGGCGCAAAACGCCATTAATGCAGTCTCGAACGCCTTTCATTACAGGATCTGTAATTGGATAAAAGCGCCGCATTTCATCCAGAATATTCTTTCTTGAATTGGCAGGAAGCGCCTTTTTAACGCGATTTCCTTCGTAGTTCACTTTGAAGGCCCAGTCGCAGTACAACGAGTAGGGAACATGGTGCTTAAAAAGTAACAAGGCATACTTGTGGGGTGCACCAGCACTCTTCACCCTATACTTCTCCCTGGGCGCCGGTGGCAGATCGCACCGGGTGATGTCGGGCACCGTATCAATGTGAGCGAATGTAGGTCTTTTGGGAGAAGGTGTGCTTGAGGCGACAGGCGATGGTAGGTTGTCTGGGAGGAAGCTTTCCTCCGGTCTTGGTCGCCGTGTTGTCTCCTGGCGTGGTCTTGACGGGGTTGTCATGTCCTCCTCAATGGCATACATGTACACTACATCTTCTGTTCGAGGGGGTGCGCTTGGTGATGGAAGGGGGTCGAAGGTCCCATTCATCACATCCATGTTATCCCCCTGCTCCAGTGTCGGGAAAACAGAGGCATTAACACCGAGCAAATGATGTATACCCGCTATGTCAGCCTCTATCTTCTCCATCCGTTGCTCCACATTTAGCATGGTCTCCAGAAGCAAATCTATCTTTGCTATCACAATAGTGTTCCCGGGGAGATCCACAGTTATCCCATTCAGCATCCGGTCTAACGAGCTGCTTCTTGTGCATAGCGTCTGGAAATCTGGGTGGATGGGTGCAACTGAGGATGAGATGGGGGTTCCATGGAGAGAAGCGGCAGCGACGTCGAAGTAGGGTGGAGGAGTTGACCTGTGGATGTCCGGTAGAGGAGAAGCGGCAGCGTCGTCGAAGAGGGATGGAGAAAGTGACCTTTGGATTTCCGGGTAAGAAGCAGAGTCATCTAAGAGCAAAGGAGAAAGTGACCCGTGGATTTCAGAGGCAGCGTCGTCGGATAGAACTGGAGAAGATGGCCTGTGGGTTTCCGTGAGGGCGGTGGCAGCGTCAAGGACGAGGGGTGGAGAAGACGGGCTGAAGATTTCCGGGACAGCGACGGCAGAGTCGTCGAAGTGTATGTGAGGAAGTGGTCTGCGGGTTCGATGGGTTGGCTGCCAATCGATTTGCGTCGAGAGTACATCACCGTATATCTTCTTGACATAATAAGGCTGACGTCTATGAAAACCCTTAGCCTTTGGGGTCAGCAGAAGGTTTTCTTTATTGGCCTTAGCCTGTCGCTTTTGCCTTGGCGTGGAAACGGCAACCGCCTTTCGCTTTTTCTGCTTGACAGGCACGGCAGAGGCGAGTGGGTTCCTGCGTCCGTAGAATCGGGGTTGCTCCATGGAAGCAGGTGGCACAATGCAGTATCTGGACAAGGGCCAGTTCAGATAAAGATCATCGAGTGGTGGGCTATACAAAGTGTGTAACCTTTTATGCATGGCGACCAGGTACAGGTGTTGAAAGTGGGCGTACTCTAATGTGAGTCATTACCGTATAAATACACCATCCATTTTGTGGATTCACTGCACATTGAATACACATCGAATATACATTCTTGTGTTTGTATTTCTTTCTACTCACAGCAATGCCTGTTAAAAAGATTTCCAAGGAGCTCAGCATGCGAATTAAGGACATGTACACGAGCGGACACCGAATTGCTGCTATCCAACGCTGGTTAGCTACTTCTGGCCTCGTTGTGCCAGCAACCACCGTGAGCTATCATGCACATGGAAAAAACAGAGACCGCAAAAGGGCACCAAGGGTAACTAACGCGTAAGTATATTTATACAACTTTAAAAAAAAATTTTTTTAATTTAAATCTAATATTTTTCTTATTTCTGTTGATTTATATTACAACAGTATATATATTTTGTATATTTATATTTATATCAGTACAGTATATATATTTTGTATATTTATATTTATATTACAACAATATATATATTTTGTATATTTATATTTATATTACAACAGTATATATATTTTGTATATTTATATTTATATTACAACAGTATATATATATTTTGTATATTTATATTTATATTACAACAGTATATATATTTTGTATATTTATATTTATATCAGTACAGTATATATATTTTGTATATTTATATTACAACAGTATATATATTTTGTATATTTATATTTATATTACAACAGTATATATATTTTGTATATTTATATTTATATATAATTTTTATATTGCTGCATATTAATAAAACAATATATTTTCTTTACATTGTAGGGAGACAACTCTTCTGGTGGACAAAATAAGTGAGGAGAATGATGAGAAGAGTGCATTAAGGGTCAAATACACTCTGCAGGAAAAGCACAATCTGACTGTATCCGAGACCAGCATAAAGAAGATGAGACGCAGCATTGGATGGAAATATGGACGTGTGAGGTTAGTACTGGACAGTACAGGAGGTAAAAGTGTTGTTTAGGAAACTGTACTGTACCGCTAAAATTATTTATTCCTTGTCATTACAGAGCGTACCCCATGATACGGGACGCAAACAAAATCAAAAGAGTGGTCCAGGCCCAGGCATAGATCGACAGTGGGGAGACTTTCCAGGATTGCATCTTCACTGATGAGTCTACTGTGTCGCTGGAGAGATTTGCAAGCTTTGCATTCCACAAAAAAGGCCACATATCTTTGAAGCCGCGGCCAAAACACCCCGTGAAGCTGCATGTGTGGGGTGCCATCTCTAGGCGTGGACCAGGATGCATTGTCATCTTTGAAGGTAAAATATATCAAATATAATGTAGCCTTATGCACTGTACTTTACTAGTGTAGCCTTACTGTATGCACTGTACTGTACTATTGTGCAGTTTTTTGAGGCACTTTTCTTTTCTTGCTATAGGAATAGTGAATAAAGCTTTCTTGCAAGACAACATTGTCCCTGAGATGCAATATATCACACGCGAGTTCCCCAATGGTCACCGCTTCTACCAGGACAACGATCCGAAGCACACCGCGTCAACAGCGCATATCCTTGAGCGCGGTATCAACTGGGTGAACACGCCAGCGGAGTAAGAGCAGTAGACCGTGTCTCATTTTTTTCCCCACTGTTTTTACTGTGTACTGTATCTCTTAAACTAATTGTCCTTTTTTTCCAATGACAGATCGCCAGACTTCAATCCGATCGAAATGGTCTGGCATCAGCTGAAGGACCATATCCGGAAAGTGGCGAAACCCTCCAAAAAGGACGAGTTGTTGAAAGGCATAATGAGTTTTTGGAACGATGTACTCACCGTGGAACGCTGCAATAAATATATAGACCATATTGCTAACAGTAGTCAGAGTATACAGTAGTTCCAGTATACAGTAGACTAGTTTGACAGTAGTACAGTAACTGCCTACTAACTGGTCAATTTTTTTCTTTTCAGAGAAAGCAGCACCAGCCATTTACAGTAGTACTACATATCACACAATGCCATAATACAGTACGCACATACAGTAACTGCACTAATTTTTTGTTTTCTTGTCGTTTCAGGAAAAAAGGGTGGCCTGGGGGAGGTGGGGTGTTGTGTCCAGTCTAACCTGTTTGTACAGTCAAATGTACAGTATATAAACAGCAGTATTGATGTACACAAAACCTCTCCTCTCTCAATGAACTACTGTACTGTACACGGAATGAGGAACAAGATAAAGACGGAAAAAATAATATTACTATGTACAGTATATATATATTATACATTACAGTGTATATATATATTATTAAATAATATTCTTATAAATGTGCATAATTCATGTTTCTCCATGTTTTACAAATGTTTTTTAAATGTTTATCCAATTTCAATCTGCCAGAAGAACTTAATAAAGACTGCATTATGTATTATTCATGATTATTTTTATATTTGTATTTTTTTGTTCCTGATAAAATAAAATAAATATTTATTCACATTCCTGGTAATCATAATCATTGACAACAACCACCCCCCCACCCCTACAGTATAAGAATGAATGACAAAACAACATGAATCAGTTAATGTTTTTTTTTTACTCTCAATTCTCACAATGCTATGCAAATCAGATTTACATTTCAAATTCGAGAAGGGATTTTCCAAAGCGTTACCATAAACAAAGCCTCAAAGGGTTGGGGGATGGGGGATGGGGGTGAGTCATGTGCAGTAATCAGCTAGCTCCCATCTCAAAGAGGCTTAGAGTACACACAGGCGCAGTGAGACGATTGACGCTCGGCTAGGGACGGATTAAAAACACAATGACTAAATTCAGAAAATGAATGACTCTGTGTAGGTGTCTGTCGAATGACTCTGTGGAGAGGGGGTGACTCATGCGCAGTAAGCAGCTAAATAGCTTCCATCTGAACAAGGATTACACGCAGGCGCAGTGAGGCTTTGAAGCTCGGCTATGGACGGATTAAAAACACAATGGCAAGATTCCAAAAATTAAAGACAGCCGCATGAAGTTCAAAGCTAAAGACATACTTTAATTTCAAAGGGCAGTTCATCATAATAATACACCCCCAAATACAGTATGTAAAAAGCACACAAATCAACCATGTGCAGTCAAACGCACAGGGTCACAGACAAAAGCTGCAGCACAGATTGAATATCGTAATACAGTAAGATGGTTTTTGCAGGCTTGTGGAGAAAAAAAATTACAATAAAAAAAATTACAATAAAAAAAATTTTTTCACTCACTCAAGCAAGCAGTGGTGGGCGAAGTTGCAGGCGCATGCGCAGTAAATTCCTGCTGTCAAGCAGGAATGTGATTGAAACCAGACACACATTCAAAGGAATGGTGTGGGAGAGATGTACTGCATTGCACAGAAGATAAGAAGTTGAAATACCCTGCAGTGCAGTTAATTATCCTGAGTGAGGGGAGAGCGCTGTATATGCCGAAATGAAACACTGTTACAGTACAGTACACGCCTATGCGTTTCAACAATTTTCAAATGAGACATACTGTACTGTATTGGTTGATAAAGTACACCTGTACGAAACGCGTAGGTGCGTTCCTCTTGTCCTATTTTTGTTCCCTGTATGTGTTATTAGCTTTCAATACAGTCTTTATTTTTTACAACTGCGGAGTGGCCTGGTTTGTTTCTTCCTGCTTGACATTGCAGGACGTCTGGAGCTGTGCTCTGTCTGCACCCACTGTTTTCCTGGGTTCTTTGGGGACACTGTGGGGCCAGTGACCAAGGGACTACTCTTCATTGCGGGACATTTGGTGACTCTGTGTCAGATACGCAATAGTGTTCACGGTGGTGGGTATATTTCGGGGAAGTGAGCCCTGCGAGGCGTGTGGTTGTTGTGCCTACATATATACCTTATCCATAAGGGAGAGTTAATACATATCGTTCAGTTACAGTAAAAGGTTTCTCATTTTATGTGAGGGGCTGCTTCCGCACTGCTGGGATCCCTCACAGGTGGAGGCGCTGCACCAAAGTACATATACACCCCGGGCTCTCGGTGGCAGAGGCCCAGGCTCCTGGATCCAACAGGTAAAAGTGCAGCATTAGGTAGTTCCTGTGTTATAAGGGAAGCAGGGCTACTCCCGAATCATACTCACAGTGATAGCGCCTCCATCTCTTGCAGCCCCCAGAGATGTGGGAAGAAATCTCTGCAGGAGAACTTATCTCTTCTTCTTCCTGGTAGATTTCAGCCTGAGGCAAGAAGTATATGAAAACAGGTGTTCTTTATTCTTATGCACCCTCACAGCAATCAGAAGCAGTATACAGCATACACTGGAATCAGTCCTCAGCAACAAGCTCTTAGCCCTCAGGATGTCCCTGGACATACACTTCCAGCCACTGGCCACCAGGAGCAGTCCTTGCTCTTCCCTTACCCTCTGGTAGGGTAAGGGGAATAGTCTCCCACCTCTCCCCTAAGGGAGGGCACTCAGTAAGCAGAGCCCTTCACTACTGGGTTGGGTAGACTAGCCTCTCTCAGGGGTAGAGGCAACTGCCTACATTGAGGAAGTACATTCCCTTAAATCAGATCCAGTAGGAACCAGCCCCTTGCCCCTTATTGGACACCAGGCCTGTTTGCACTACCTTCTCTGAATCACTGAGCTGCAAAGGTGTGGGGAAAACCCATGATTACTCCTGGCAAACCTACCCTTACTAGGTATTACTGCCAGGAGGAGGGCAGACTTATAGCCCAAAACCAGCCAGGGCTACATAAGGAATGGATAGGAAAAGAGGGTGTACAAAAGTACAAACAATTTATTGGGACTAAAAACACATAAAAAATATATATCAGCCGAAAGGGACACTGCATGCGTCTGCCAAATCTTGCCAATCTCCCAAGTCTATCAAGAGAATGTCCTGCGGTCTTCCTCATAAGTCACAATCAGGTTTTCGGCACCCGGTAAGTAATTAGCCAGGGGTGATGGACACTGAGGATCTTGCCCGGGATCAACCTGGTAGGTGAGACTACATAAATTATAGTGTGTATCAATCTGATAAAGGACATAAACACTTAGATGCATGACATTATAACATTTGAGTATACTATGGTATACTTTAATGTTATCAGGTCATACATCTATGTGCCAGGGGTGCGCAAACTTTCCCCCTGCGCCCCCCTGCCTGCTCTCTTTCCCTGCTCGTGTCCCCCTTCTTACATTGTCTTCGGCGTCAAATAGCGGTGCAGAGGCACGTGATGTCACGTTGCCATGGCGACGTGTCACCAAAGACAAGGTAAGAGAAGTTTCAGAGGCCTCACTTGTTCCCCTGGCATTTAATTTAAATGCCTAAGGGAAGAACGTGGGGCCTCTGCAACCGCTGCGCCCCCCCTGGAAAATCTTGCCCCCCAGTTTGCGCACCCCTGCTAAAGACCATGCCTTGCCAATTTTTCCCCTGCCCCCCCCTGCTCTAGACCATGCCTTGCCCATTTTTCCCCTGCCCCTCCCTCCCCCCCTGCTCTCCTCCCCTGCTCTCCTCCCCTGCTCATGCCCACCTTCTTACCTTGTCTTCGGCATCAAATGACACAGCGGGGGTCACATGACCCTGAAGACAAGTTAAGGAAAGTTGCAGAGGCCTCACGCATGTAACGGAGTGCTCGCCACAAACTAGATGGGACCGCAGGGCCGAGGTGGGGATGTAGAAGCACCGACGTGAAGCTGCGAGGCCGCGCCCGGAATGCAGGTCTTGTCATCGTGGGCAGACGGGTCAGGATTTGGAAAGGTGTGGATCGCAGGGGTCATTAACGAGAGAGGGACAGAGGGCAATGGAGACAGAGAGATGGCAATTGGGGGAGAGAGAGAGGGGGGAGCGGAGACAGAGTGGGAGCGGGAAAATTCAACGCCGGGTATATCAGCTGGTACAATGTAAATACAAATATGTCTAAATACTTACGTATTTCAACAGCTCGCGCTTGCAAAATGAGGCTGCGTCCACGCTGCCGCTGACAACGGTGACATCACCAACCATCCCAGTTTGCACACCGCTGCATTCAATCACAACTCACACAGGCACAGCACGCATACTCAATCACTGCGCACGCACACTCTGCAGACACCTTCACACTCTCGCGCACTGCTGCAGACAACCTCACACTGCTGCAGACACTCACACTGCGGCAGACACTCTCACACTGCGGCAGACACTCTCACACTGCGGCAGGCAGACACTCTCACACTGCTGCAGACACTCACACTGCTGCAGACACTCACACTCACACTGCTGCAGACACTCACACTGCTGCAGACACTCACACTGCTGCAGGCACTCACATTGCTGCAGGCACTCACACTGCTGAAGGCACCCACACTGCTGCAGGCACTCTCACTCATACTACTGCAGACACACACTGCTGCAGGCACTCTCACACTGCTGCAGACACTCTCACACTGCTGCAGACACACACACACTGCTGCAGACACTCACCCTCTCACACTGCTGCAGACACACTCTCTCACACTGCTGCAGACACTCTCACACTGCTGCAGACACTCTCACACTGCTAGAGTAAAAAAAGGGGACAAGTGCGCAGCTAAATAATTCTAATGTAAAGTTTAACCCAATTAACCACCTTGGTGATAAAAAATAAAAATTACAACCTCTAAAATAGAAGACAGGAGTCTGCAGCTGAAATGATAGGGGTGAGTGCACCCCTAGACCAACTGAAAAACAATAAGAACAAAAGCGCAGACGCACATAGTGAAGTTTGTAATGTGAATATATATATATTAGTTAGGGTAAAATATCTGCGTACATCAGATTAAAAGGTTACCAGCATTTCATGCACATTGACATGAGTATAGAGACGTTGTACAGCCGCCACCAGACCCCAGGAGTTCTCCTTCACTGCTTCCAAGATGTAGCACTGCAGCGTCTGAGAGAAACCTCCACACACTTCCGATTTCGGCGGAAGGAGCCTTTGCTGATCGAGACCGACAGGAGCCACCGCTTCGTCCGGTTTGCCAGTAGATTTTATGCACTCAGTGGTCGGAGCTGTTTGCTTCGCCAGCAAGGCTCACTCATCCAATGTCCCTTGTGAGTTTTGCGACCAGCCGCAAAGGAAGGATGGCCGTAAAGTGAGATTTTTACGTCACTTTTGTGAACACAAGCAAATCGGCTAAAAAAGACTCCTAGCTTGGTAAATGCACAGATACAGTATACAAATGATATACAGGGCTATAAAAAGTGTATCCAACGCGTTTCGAAGCACAAGCTTCTTCATCAGGGATATTTTGGTACTGAAATAAAAACGTTAAATACCCTATGGCCATATAAGATTGGTCAACCATAGGAATCAATGAACCAATGTATGTATAGCTATTCAAAGTCCCACATGTGTGGGTTTAAGCAGGTCATTAGTACCTTACTGCCTGTATAGTTTAACCCAATCAGTCATGGCCACGGCATTCTAACAACATACACTTTATTTAAACAATTAGCACATAAAAATACAGTTAAGATACAAATTCAATTCTAAAAAATTGTCACTAATATTCAAAAAGACGCATATGTATCTCTGAAATAAAACAAACAAACTGTTAGTGAATTGTCAAAAAAACAGACAAAAAACAGTTATTAAGAATGATATATGTATTCAGCATGAATATGTTCCTGATCTTAGGCAGTAGTTATGCCAGACATAACACTAGAAAATTGATCCATATGACACATTATTTAGTATAAACACCATAGGTCTATATTTTCATTTAGACCATTGGAGCCTAATGTTTCAAGTTTTTGAATCCAATATGTTTCTTGGACTAAGATGTCTTTTATTCTGTCACCTCCTCGACTGCTGCGAGGTATGTATTTTATCCCCTTAAAAGTTAGGGACGAGAATCCTTGTTATTATGGGTAGCGTAGTGACGACTTACACTGTGAGTCTGTAGAGCATTTTTTATGTTCCTCACATGTTCTTGGATGCGGAGTTTAAGACTGCGTTTTGTGCGGCCTACATATTGCAGGCCGCACGGACATTCTAATAAGTACACTACGAAACTAGTATTACAGTTTATAAAATCAGTAATTTTATATATTTTAAGGTTTTTGTTTGACTTGAATGTTTTATTTACAGGGTGAAGGAATCTACAAATACAACACTGTCCACATGGAAAATTCCCTGATATTTTATTTCCTAGCCAGGATTGTCTTGGTGTTGAAACCACAGATTTCCCAATATCGCTTGGGGCTAATGCATCCTTCAAGCTACGGGCCTTCCTGTATATGAACCTAGGAGATGAACTGATACTGTATGGCCACTGAGGATTGGATCTGTGTGTGAGACGTGGGTGAAGACCAGATTATGGTCATTGGTATTGATATACTTGAGAAATCCATTTACAGATTCTTCATCTCCCTCCCACACACAGAGAACGTCATCTATGTAGCGACGCCATACCACTATGTGGTGTTTAAATGGATTATTATTCCAGATATATTGTTCCTCCCAGTTCCCCATATACAGGTTTGCGAAGCTGGGGGCAAATCGTGTGCCCATTGCAGTTCCGCAAACCTGCAAGAAGAACTGGGAAAGAAACAGAAAATAATTGTGAGTAAGCACATACTCAATTGCTTGGAGGATGAACCATCTATTTAGATCTGTTAATTTACAATCTTGTTTCAGGTAATCATCAACGGCCGCAATACCCTTGGTATGGGGTATACTTGTGTACAGGGCTTGTACGTCGCACGTTAGCCACCTGTACGATTTTTTCCATTCAAATTTTGCAAATAGATTTAGTACTGCAGAGGAATCCTTTAGATAAGAAGGTAAGTCCCCTACAATACTCTGCAAAAAGTAAGCCACATATTGGGATAAATTTGCGGTCAGTGATGATATACCCGAGATTATGGGTCGGCCTGGTGGATTTACCAAGGATTTGTGCAGCTTAGGAAGGTGGTAGAAAACCGGTATTGTTGGTGTGTTGTTAAATAAAAAACCATATTCCTTTTCAGTGATTACGGTTAAGGATAGTGCTTCATGTAACAGTATCTTAAGTTTTTTCAAAAACAGGGTGGTGGGATCTGATGTTAGTTTCTTATAAAAGACAGGGTCACAAAGTAGTCGGTGTGCCTCCTGTTCATAGACAGAGCGATCTTGTAGCACGACACCTCCTCCTTTGTCAGCCTGTCTAATAATAAGTTGATTATTGTCTTTCAAAAATCTTAGTGCAAGACTTTCACCTTTTGTGAGGTTGTGTCTAGTATTACCTCCTCTCCCACTGTCATTGATGCCATTAAGGTCATTAAGAACCATATCAAAGAAGGTATCCACATGGTTACCCTTTGATTGGTATGGATAAAAGGTAGATTGGGCTCTAAAAGGGGTATGAATATATGTTGTATCTTCCTTCAATGGTTCTAGACTAGGGGTTAGGTCTAGATTAACATTTGGTTCCTTCTCTAATTTTAAAAAATGCCGCTTAAGTGTAATGTTTCTTATGAATTTGTGTAGGTCTTTAAAAAGTTGGAACGAATTTGCTCCGCATGACTTGGAAAAAGAGAGCCCTTTACTTAAGACTCTTTTCTGGTCATCTGTGAGGATAACCGAAGAGAGATTGAAAATACCTCTCTCAATCGGAATTAGCTGACTCTTTAGTATTCTTTTCTTTTGGACCCTGGATCCTCCTCTTTTCCCTCTTCTGGTAACGGTCTTTTTAACTTTGTCCCCGAGGTCACCTGTCTGTTGTTCTCTGTTGTTTTCAACTCTTTCTCTGGGGAGCCGTGCCTTTTCCTTATCATATCTAAAAAAAGGGGATGGAAAATAGGGAGAGGGAGCAGGACGACTTACGCGTATATATTCAGTAGCCCTAGCAGGAGGCCAATGAGACTCATTTTGCTGCTGGTAATTTATTTGTCTCTTTCTATTGTAATTTTCATCATAATTTCTCCCTTTGTAATTAGGGTTTCTGGGATGTCCCTTCCTTCTAGGGTACGACCTATCCCTCCTTGGATAGTCCCTTCTATCCACATGTTGATAGCCTCCTTGGGTTCTGCCTCTATCTCTATGTTGTTCGTTTGTTATATAGGTATGATGTTCTATATTTTCAGTGAGGCGACCACCATTGTCCCCCTTTGAATCATTCATAATCTTAACACCTGCTCCCTTTCCCTTACCGTCATCCGTAGCCCAAGTTCTTTGTTTGTTTGTGTCATAATCATGTTTATCTCGGAAAAATTTAAAGTGTTTTGTCTTGACAGTTTCATCATCATGTTGCTCTAGATTGGCGCACACTTCGTGCTCCATCTCAGAGCAATCATTGCTAATTATGAGGGGCTCCATAATTTTAATTTGTTCTTCAATTTGGGCACCCAACTCTTTGAGTGATTTACTCCTTTCAAAGATGATGAGTCGTACTAGATCATTGGAACATTCATCCAAAATACGTATCCACTCCTTCATGAAGTGCTCGTTATCCCTACCAAAGGTAGGGTTTTTCAAAATTCGTAGCCCTCTTGGTAGTCTGCCACAAACTAAGTACCTACGTACCACAATCTAAGTACGTCTTTCAAACCATTGTTTGCTTTCTGTTATTAACATTTTCTCTAGGTTTTTAAAGACACACACACACTGCTGTAGACACTCACTCTCTCACACTGCTGCAGACACTCTGACACACTTTTACCTGGGGGGGGGGGTAGTACTCCGCATGCTCCGGTCCCCTGTGTGCGGGGAAACAGACAGGAAAAGGAGGAGGAGGGGCTGTCTGTGTGCAGGGAAGGCTCCCCAGGAGCAGAGAAGCAGCAAAGCCCCGCCCCCACAGCAGAGACACAGCAAGGCCCTGCCCCCACAGCAGAGACACAGCAAGGCCCCGCCCCCACAGCAGAGACACAGCAAGGCCCCGTCCCCACAGCAGAGACACACAAGGCCCCGCCCCCGCAGCAGAGACACAGCAAGGCCCCGCCCCCACAGCAGAGACACAGCAAAGCCCTGCCCCCACAGCAGAGACACAGCAAGGCCCCGCCCCCACAGCAGAGACACAGCAAGGCCCCGTCCCCACAGCAGAGACACACAAGGCCCCGCCCCCGCAGCAGAGACACAGCAAGGCCCTGCCCCCACAGCAGAGACACAGCAAGGCCCCGCCTCCACAGCAGAGACACAGCAAGGCCCCACCTCCACAGCAGAGACACAGCAAGGCCCCGCCTCCACAGCAAGCAGAGAGCAGAGAAGCAACACGGAGCTTGTTCAACCGCCCCTGCACAGCGTCTGCCGGCACGCCGCTGTGCCCCCCTAAATAATCCTGCGCCCCGCTGGTCTGTAGAGACCCGTGCTGGGAGAGAGAGAGACACCGTGCTGGGAGAGGGAGACACCGTGCTGGGAGAGGGAGACACCGTGCTGGGGGAGGGAGGCCGTGCTGGGAGAGGGACGCAGTAATGGGAAAAGGAGACAGTGCTGGGAGAAGGATGCCGTGCGGGGTGAGGGACACAGTGCGGGGAGAGGGAGGCAGTGCGGGGAGAGGGAGGCTGTGCGGGGAGAGGGACGCAGTAATGGGAAAAGGAGACAGTGCGGGGAGAGGGACGCAGTGCGGGAGAGGGACGCAGTGCGGGGAGAGGGACGCAGTGCGGGGAGAGGGAGGCAGGGCGGGGAGAGGGAGGCAGTGCGGGGAGAGGGAGGCAGTAATGGGAAAAGGAGACAGTGCGGGGAGAGGGACGCAGTGCGGGGAGAGGGACGCAGTGCGGGGAGAGGGACGCAGTGCGGGGAGAGGGACGCAGTGCGGGGAGAGGGACACAGTGCGGGAGAGAGAGGCAGTGCGGGGAGAGGGAGGCAGTGCGGGGAGAGGGAGGCAGTAATGGGAAAAGGGGACAGTGCAGGGAGAGGGACACAGTGCGGGGAGAGGGACGCAGTGCGGGGAGAAGGAGGCAGTGCGGGGAGAGGGACGCAGTGCGGGGAGAGGGAGGCCGTGCGGGGAGAGGGACGCAGTGCGGAGAGAGGGACGCAGTGCGGGGAGAGGGACGCAGTGCGAGGAGAGGATGCAGTGCGGGGAGAGGGAGGCAGTGACTCCACAGCAAGCAGAGAGCAGAGAAGCAACACGAAGCTTGTTCAACTGCCCCTGCACAGCGTCTGCTGGCACGCCGCCTGTGCCCCCCTAAATAATCCTGCGCCCCCCAGTTTGCACACCGCTGGTCTGTAGAGACACCGTGCTGGGAGAGAGAGACACCATGCTGGGAGAGAGACACCGTGCTGGAAGAGGGAGACACCGTGCTGGGAGAGGGAGACACTGTGCTGGGAGAGGGAGACACCGTGCTGGGAGAGGGAGACACCGTGCTGAGAGAGGGAGACACTGTGCTGGGAGAGGGAGACACCGTGCTGGGAGAGGGAGACACCGTGTTGGGAGAGGGAGACACTGTGCTGGGAGAGGGAGACACCGTGCTGGGAGAGGGAGACACCGTGCTGGGAGAGGGAGACACTGTGCTGGGAGAGAGAGACACCGTGCTGGGAGAGGGAGACACCGTGCTGGGAGAGAGAGACACTGTGCTGGGAGAGGGAGACACCGTGCTGGGAGAGAGAGACACTGTGCTGGGAGAGAGAGACACCGTGCTGGGAGAGCGAGACACCGTGCTGGGAGAGGGAGACACCGTGCTGGGAGAGAGAGACACCGTGCTGGGAGAGGGAGACACTGTGCTGGGAGAGGGAGACACCGTGCTGGGAGAGCGAGACACCGTGCTGGGAGAGGGAGACACCGTGCTGGGAGAGAGAGACACCGTGCTGGGAGAGGGAGACACCGTGCTGGGAGAGGGAGACACCGTGCTGGGAGAGGGAGACACCGTGCTGGGAGAGAGAGACACCGTGCTGGGAGAGAGAGACACCGTGCTGGGAGAGGGAGACACCGTGCTGGGAGAGGGAGACACCGTGCTGGGAGAGGGAGACACCGTGCTGGGAGAGGGAGACACCGTGCTGGGAGAGGGAGACACCGTGCTGGGAGAGGGAGACACCGTGCTGGGAGAGGGAGACACCGTGCTGGGAGAGAGAGACACCGTGCTGGGAGAGAGAGACACCGTGCTGGGAGAGAGAGACACCGTGCTGGGAGAGAGAGACACCGTGCTGGGAGAGAGAGACACCGTGCTGGGAGAGGGAGACACCGTGCTGGGAGAGGGAGACACCGTGCTGGGAGAGGGAGACACCGTGCTGGGAGAGGGAGACACCGTGCTGGGAGAGGGAGACACTGTGCTGTGAGTGGGAGACACCGTGCTGGGAGAGGGAGACACCGTGCTGGGAGAGGGAGACACCGTGCTGGGAGAGGGAGACACCGTGCTGGGAGAGGGAGACACCGTGCTGGGAGAGGGAGACACCGTGCTGGGAGAGGGAGACACCGTGCTGGGAGAGGGAGACACCGTGCTGGGAGAGGGAGACACCGTGCTGGGAGAGGGAGACACCGTGCTGGGAGAGGGAGACACCGTGCTGGGAGAGGGAGACACTGTGCTGTGAGTGGGAGACACCGTGCTGGGAGAGGGAGACACCGTGCTGGGAGAGGGAGACACTGTGCTGGGAGAGGGAGACACCGTGCTGGGAGAGGGAGACACCGTGCTGGGAGAGGGAGACACCGTGCTGGGAGAGGGAGACACCGTGCTGTGAGTGGGAGACACCGTGCTCCCAGGATGCGCCACGCTTCTCATTCACGCGGCGCGCTCACGTGACGACGTGCAACGCTGCGCGGCAACTAATATCTTGCCACTTGTCTCCTGCAGCCTATCGCAGCTCCCGCTGGGGCCACGCCTCCACTCCGCCTCCTGTCCTATTGGTTCCTGCTTTTTATTTATACCCTGCTCATGCTCAGAGACATTGCTAAGCATAACTTCTTGTAGCCTTGAGCTCCTACGTCTGTTGTGCCTTGCTCCTGTCTCCCTTTCTCTTGCAGTCCTTGGATTCTACATGTGCCGACCCGGCTTAACTACTGAACCCCTTTGGATATCGACCCTAGCTTACCCTCGACTACGTGTACCTCTCAAACCCAGACCACGGCTATACGGACCTCTACGATTCTACCATCTCCTACCCCAGACCACGGCTTAATGGACTTTTACTATTCTGACCTCTCCACTCCAAGACCTCGGCAAGTATCTGGATTAACCCGCTCTCTCCAACCCAGACCCGGCTACATTTGACAATCCGCCTGCCAGGCACGCTTCCGCACCTCAGTACCGGGGTCCTGTCTTGCTTGTGAGTAGCGCAAGGTTTACAGTATGCTCAGCCCAACGAACATGGACACCCCCAGAGGTGGGCCAAGCCCTGTCTTCTATCTCTGAGCATTTCCAATACTTGGACAATCAAATTGCTTCCCTGACTCAAGGTCTGGCAACAGTTTCTTTACATCAATCCCACTACGGAATTGTTAGGCCTGCTACCCTGTCTGTTCCTTCCCCTGAAGCATCTCTCTCTCTCTCGAGCCACGTCTCCCCACTTCAAATCGCTATGCGGGAGATCCCCAGGTTTTCTCAACCAATGTGACATACAGTTCGAGCTAACCCCTTCCCGATTCTCTTCTGATAGATCCAAGGTGGCATATTAATTGCGCTATTAACCAGAGACACGTTGGCATGGGCATCCCCGATCTGGGAGCTGAGACCTGAACTTATTCAAGATTTCCCACGCTTCAAGAAAGAATTCAAACAGGTCTTTGACACCCCTGACCGTAAGATTACTGCTGCTTCTTCTCTTTTTCACATTTCACAGGGTCACAGACCAGTTGCTAAATACGCTCTTGAATTTCAGACCATTGCTGCGGAAACAGGTTGGAATGATGAGTCCTTATCTGCAGCCTTCAGGCAGGGTCTATCCGAGACATTGAAGAATGAATTGGCTGCCCCGGAAAGACCTACGGCGCTTATAGTCGTATGTATTAGAGTGGATCAACGCCTTCAGGAAAGGAGGCTTGAACGCCATCACTCATGCTCTCTCACTTCATTCTCTCCTATCTCAAATCTGACTCCTGCTATTCTCCCTACTCTCAAAGCTCCAGAACCTATGCAGTTAGGAAGTCACCAGGTCTCCAGTCATCGTCGGAGGACTGGAGAACTATGTCTCTACTGCGGTCTGTCGGGTCACCTGCTGCTTCACTGTCCCACGAAGCCGGGAAACGCCAACACCCAATGAGGTATGAGGGAATCTCATTGGGTACCATTTCTTCTTCCTCTTATACTAAGAGGATTGCCTACGAGGGTCATGCTTCCAATCTTCCTTGAGGGTCCGGGCTTTCTTACTCCTGCTTCTGCCTTCATCAATTCCGGGTCTAGGGGAAATATTGTGGATCAAGATTCCTCTGGTCAAGAAGTTGGTACTGGTGGGTTTGGAGGCTAGCGACGGACGTCCTCTCCAGCCAGCCTTTATATCATTGGAAACTTCTACTCTTTCTCTCTCTACTGTTGATGGTCACAAGGAGGAGATTGTACTGGATGTTATCCATTCACCCTCAGTACAGGTAATCCTGGGTCTTCCTTGGCTCCAAAGACACAATCCCCTTATAGACTGGACAGACAGGAAACCTATACAATGGGGTGTTTTCTGAAAATACTCCTGCCTCCCCAGTGCAACGTATTGCTGATGTAGAGACCAGTGGTCCCGCCAAACCCACACTTCCTGAAGTATATGCGGATTTCATTGATGTTTTTAATAAAGTTCATTCTGAAATTTTTCCTCCTCATCGTTCTTATGATTGACCCATCGACCTCTTGCCCGCTGCCATCCTTCATAAAGGTATATCTTATCCCTTGTCTCTTCCTGAGACTAAAGCTATGTCCGAATATATTCAGGAGAATTTAAAGAGAGGTTTCATTAGGCCTTCCTCCTCTCCAGCCGGGGCTGGATTATTTTTTGTTAAGAAGGATGGTTCTCTCTGCCCATGCATAGACTATAGAGGTCTTAACAAAATAACCCTGAAGAACCGTTACCCTTTACCGCTCTTTTATGAACTGTTTGATCGTTTATAGGGTTCTTCCATTTTTTTCTAAACTAGATATCCGCGGGGCCTACAATCTCATACGCATACGACAAGGGGATGAATGGAAGTCAGAGTTCAATACACGAGACGGACATTACGAATGTTTGGTTATGCCTTTCGGGCTTTGTAATGCTCCAGCTGTCTTTCAAGAGTTCGTGAATGATATTTTTCGGGATGTCCTCAACACCTTTGTTATTGTTTACCTCGATGATATTCTTAATTTTTTCAAAGTCTCTATCCGAACACATTCTGCACACCAAGTTAGTCCCATCTCTATGCCAAAATGGAAAAATGTATTTTTCATCAAAAATCTACCTCCTTCTTGGGATACATAATTTCTGACAAAAGTTTCTCCATGGATCCCGATAAACTCAAGGTAGTCGTAGATTGGCCTCAACCCACTTCTCTCAAGGCGATTCAGCGGTTCTTGGGTTTTGCCAATTAGTATCGTAAATGTATCTGTAATTTTTCCACCACAGTGGCTCCCATCACAGCCCTGACGAAAAAAGATGCGGACACTTCCTCCTGGTCTGCTGAAGCATGCCAAGCGTTTGAAACTCTCAAGAAGGCATTCGTCTCCGCTCCCATCTTACACCATCCGGACCCTACGCTTTCTTTCACTTTAGAAGTGGACGCTTCGGATATTGGAGCTGAAGCCGGACTCTAACAGAGACAGTCCCCCCAGGATAAACTACATCCCTGTGGATTCTTCTCAAAGACATTCTCTCCCGCTGAGCAAAACTACGATGTTGGCAATAGAGAACTCTTGGCTATCAAGCTTGCTCTGCAAGAGTGGAGACATCTCCTGGAGGGTACTGGAAACCCAGTTTCTATTCTCACGGATCATAAAAATGTTTTATATATCGAGGGCGCTCGCCGCCTTGGTTCTCGTCAGGCTCGCTTGGCACTGTTCTTTTCCAGATTCAACGACATAATTTCTTACATTCCTGGTACCAAGAATCTTAAGGCCGACGCCTTATCCCGTCAATCAGTGAAGACAAAGCCGAGGATATTCCTGAGACTATCTTACCTACCAAATACTTAATCTCAGCTAACTCTTTCAACGTTCTGGACAAGATTCCTGAGGGTATGGAAGTGCCAGAAGGCTGCTTGTATGCGGCACCTCAATTTCAGCAGAAAATTCTTGAGTGGGGTCATTCCTCTAGGTCTGTCGTTCACCCTGGGACAAAAAGAACTTATGATCTGATCAACCGCATGTTTTTGTGGCCCAATATACTTAAAGATATCAAAGAATTCATCAGCTCATGTTCCACTTGTGCCTGAGACAAATCCGCTCGCAATAAGCCGCCTGGTCTGCTTCGTCCTTTACCCATACCGGACCGACCGTAGACCCATCTCTCGATGGACTTTATTGTCGAGCTTCCTGTCTCTAGTGGGATGAATACCATTCTCGTCATTGTGGAGAGATTTTCCAAACAGGCCCATATCATTCCCCTCCAGGGTCTTACGAATTCTGCCACTCTAGCAGACATTTAAATCAAAGAAATATTTTATATTCACGGAGTTCCTCTTTCTATTGTATCCGACCGGGGATCACAGTTCGTCTCGAAGTTTTGGCATGCCTTCGCTCAAAGGTTGGATATCACTCTTCTTTTTTTCTTCTGGGTACCATCCCCAAACCAACGGTCAGACTGAGAGAACAAACCAGTCTTTAGAGCAATATCTGCAATGCTTTATATCTGATGCACAGGATAACTGGGTAGAATTGCTTCCGTGGGCCGAATTTGCCCACAACTCCCTCCAGAAATGAGCCACCCAGGAATCACCCTTTTTTTTTTTAAATTACGGGTTCCATCCAGCTCGTCTCCCTATTTCTTCTTATCCTTTCGGAGTTCCAGCAGCAGATTCCAGGGTAAACTCGCTCCAAAATTCTTGGAGGAAAATCCAAAAGACTCTACAGGAATCTGTACTCAGGCAAAAAACACAGGCGGATCGCCATTGCCGTAAGGCACCCAAGTTTAGGCCAGGAGACAAAGTGTGGCTTTCATCCAAGAACATAAGATTGAAGACACCTACACAAACTGGCTCCAAGACTCTTGGGTCTATTTACTGTTCTCAAAAAGGTCAATCCTGTGGCATACTGCTTGCAACTGCCTCCATCTATGAGAATCCCGGCAGTCTTCCATGTTTCATTGTTAAAACCTGTTTATCAAAGCTCTCAGTTTTCTGACATCTCACCCAAACCTCCACCTGTCATTGTACAGGGTCACGAAGAATTCGAGATTCAATCTATAATCGATTCTAGATACTCCAGAGGAATTCTCCAATTCCTCGTGCACTGGAAAGGCTTTGGACCAGAAGAACGCTCATGGATACCTCTTCATCAGATTCACTCTCCCGGCTTGTTGAGGCGGTGTCACGCCAGGTTCCCGCACAAGCCTTATGGGAATCGTCCTGAGGCCGTTCCTCAAGGGGGGGATCCTGTAAGGAATCAGCGACCATGTCCTTTGTGATGTGTTCCCTCCTTACCTGTCTCTGCACAGACCTCCGCTGTAGTACCACTGTGTGCACGCACCCCTGCTCTGCTTACAGAGCGCACACGCAGCTCTTCTAGTGCTGCCACGGAGCTTAGCTCCGCCTCCCTGGATGCGTGGCATGCTCACATGATGACGTGCTCACATGACAACGTGCAACGCTCCCCAGCTGCGCGGCAACTAATATCATGCCACTTGTCTCCTGCAGCCTATCGCAGCTCCCGCTGAGGTCGCACCTCTGCTCCATCTCCTGTCCTATTGGTTCCTGCTTCCTATTTATACCCTGCTCATGCTCAGAGGCATTGCTGAGCATAACTTCTAGTAGCCTTGAGCTCCTACGTCTCTACGTGTACCGACCTGGCTTGACTACTGACAACTGCCAGCCGGGCACTCTTTCGCTGCTGTGAGTGCGGGGTTTCTTACTTCCCCACCTCAGTACCGGGGTCTTGTCTTGCTCATGGGTAGGGCAAGCATTACATGACCATTGCAGAACCTGTTTTACATGATCGGTGTGATCATGTGCCGACTTTGAGAAAATTAGGATGTCATCCAGGTAGATGATGACAAATTTATCCAACAGATCATGAAAGATTTCATTGACAAAGCTCTGGAAGATGGTGGGGACATTGCACAACCCGAATGGCATGACCAAATACTCACAATGTCCATCTCGAGTGTTGAATGCAATCTTCCACTCGTTGCCCTGTACACTCCTCTTAAGTAGAGTTTCGTGAAGTTAGATGCTCCCTGTAAGCGGTCAAAGAGCTCGGAGATGAGTGGCAGCGGATAGCGAGTCTTGATTGTAATTTTATTCAATCAACGATAGTCGATGCACGGCCGGAGTGATCCATCGTTTTTCTTTGTGAAGAAGAAGCTGGCCCCAGCAGGGGAGGATGACTTCCTGATGAGACCTCTCAGCAGATTCTCAGCAGGAGCCTGACGAAGCAATCACTTGCGAAACTAGTCGCTCTGGTATGACGTGGAGCTAGACTGAACGTTGGGAGCCACCGTAGTTGGAAACAGCTTAGCCATCCGGACGCGGAGGCAAGGCATTTGAGTGCCTGGGATAGCTGCACTGCACTACCAACTACCACTAAACAGTTTATTATTTTTTATGTGAGTATTTGCTACTCTATTTGCCATTTAAAGTACTTGTTTTATATACAAACTACGTACATGGCTGTCTACTGATTTCCCCCCCACCCTCTCCTCCCCTATGAATGCGTGTATACTGTGTGAGGAACACCACGTGTGGGAAAGAGAGTGAGGGACACCTTTGGAAAAGAAACTATTGTGAGAATTTACTCACATCTGTCCGTGTGAGTAGCTGTGCTTTTGCACACTAGTTCATAACACCCTTCAATCCCCAGTGGCACTATATTTCTATTTGTGCTTGAAAGCCTGCTGATCATCCTGTTTTCCCTCCTTCCTATATGAGCATATGCGCTCGTGTGAAGAGTGAGGGGATTCTTTACAAGGAACACGGCTAGAATTAAGAACGTTGCTCTAAAGACACTTCCAAACATACCTTTTGGGGGACTGGTCTCACACTCGTCCGTGTGAGTACATGTGCACTAGTTTTATTGTATTCCCCACCCCATATGTGTTGTATTTTGTCATAACTGCTGTAAGTGCTAGCATATCTAGCCTTATTGTGTGTACATTGTTACTGATATATTCTTCTTGTATGCGCTCGTCTCTATCTCTTATCTTTTCTCTCCCGGATATATGCCTTCGTGGCCTGAATCTCTAGAAGAGATAATGGATAAAAGCAACCTCTGGGAGGCACTGAGCCGGGTAGCAACTCGATAGAACAATCGAAGGGACGGTATGGCGGCAGCTCCTCAGACTGGGCCTTGTCCCCATACTTGATGTAGGTGTTCGGTAGGACGACCGGGGTATCCAAGAGGGGTAGCACGATGCTGGACAGAGTCTGGGTCACCGAGCAGGTCTCCTTAAAATGGGTACTAAAGCGTGTAAGACGCGATGCCGTTGAAGCCAGGGTAAATCTTTGCCCATACTCAAATGTAACTTATTTATTTATTTATAAAATATTTTACCAGGAAGTAATACATTGAGAGTTACCTCTCGTTTTCAAGTATGTCCTGGGCACAGAGTTAAGGCAACTAATACATGGTTACAAATACAGTTACATAAATGAGCAGGGTATACATTATATACAAGACATTGCATGCACAGTTAAAGAAAATATATATTATGGTCGTATGAAACAGTTACAGACCAGATAAAAATGTGAGACAGCCTTAGATTTGAAAGAACGTAAACTGGTGGTGGATGTGAGAGTCTCTGGTAGGTTATTCCAGTTTTGGGGTGCACGGTAGGAGAAGGAGGAACGTCCGGATACTTTGTTGAGCCTTGGGACCATGAACAGTCTTTTGGAGTCTGATCTCAGGTGATAAGTGCTGCATGTGGTAGGGGTGAGGAGCTTGTTCAGATAGCTGGGTAGCTTGCCCATGAAGAATTTAAAGGCAAGACAGGAAAGGTGAACTTTGCGCCTAGACTCTAGTGATGACCAATCTAGTTCTTTGAGCATATCTCAGTGATGTGTGTTGTAGTTGCATTGGAGAACAAAACAACAAATTGAATTGTAGAGGGTGTCAAGTTTGCTAAGGTGGGTTTGAGGTGCCGAGCCGTATACTATGTCTCCATAGTCAATAATTGGCATTAGCATCTGCTGTGCGATACGCTTTCTGACCAGGAGATTTAGGGAGGATTTGTTCCTGTAAAGTGCCCCTAGTTTGGCATAGGTCTTGGTTGTCAGGATATCAATGTGCATCCCGAATGTTAAGTGGGAGTCAAACCATAAGCCCAGGTATTTAAAACTAGTGACAGGGGTTACGGTAGTGTTAGCGTTGGTTCTAATCAAGAGCTCCGTCACTGGAAGCTTTAAAAATTTAGTCTTGGTCCCGAATACCATTGTTACAGTCTTGTCAGTGTTTAAAAACAGTTTGTTTTGGGAAATCCAGTTTTCGAGTCTCAAAAAGTCAGACTGAAGTATGTGTTGAAGGTTAGAGAGGCTATGGCTGTGTGCATATAGGATTGTGTCGTCTGCATACATGTGTATTGAGGCTTCCTTACAAGCTGTGGGAAGATCATTAATGAACACTGAGAAGAGTAGGGGCCCCAGAACAGAGCCTTGCGGGACACCACAGGTGATATCCAGGGGGTTGGAGTTAGAGCCTGAGATGGACACATGTTGGGATCTTCCTGATAGGTAGGACTGAAACCAGTTTAAAGCAAGCTTCCCTATTCCAGAGCTCTGGAGTTTGTTGAGCAGGATAGCATGATCAACTGTGTCAAAAGCCTTTGCAAAATCTAGGAATACTGCACCAGTGAGTTGTCCCCGTTCCATTCCACACTGGATTTCATTGCAAACTTTTAGCAGGGTAGTTACGGTGCAGTGTTTGGGACGAAACCCAGATTGGAATTGGCTAGGGAAATTTGTCTTGGTATAGAAATTGCTTAATTGGGAGTGGACACATTTTTCCATGACTTTGGATAGAATTGGGAAAAGTGAGATTGGCCTGTAGTTTGAGACAGTGTTTTTGTCCCCACTTTTGAAGATTGGGACAACTCTGGCAGTTTTCCAGGTCTTAGGGATATGGCCTGCAGACAGGATAGAGTTGACTATGGACGCAATTGGTTTGGCAATGGCTGGGGCACCAAGTCGTAGGAACCTAGATTGTAGTAAGTCAGGTCCACATTGGCTGCTTAGTTTTAGTTTGAGGAGCGCTTGTATAATCTCCTCTCCAGATACTGGGCCAAATTGAAACTTGTGGGCAGTGTTGGGAGAGGGTGGGACTATAGGGGTACTCCCAGGATGAGATTCAGGTTTGGGGTTTGGTCTGCGTTTTGCTAATAAGTTAGTGGCGCACCCCACAAAGTAATCATTGAATGCATTTGCAATGTCAGTGGGGTCTGTCAGAGTAATATCCCCCTTAGTGATATTACTTGGTTGTTGATGGTTAGGAGGCTGGAATATGTTGTTGATAACCTTCCAGAAGTTAGCTGGGTTTGTTGTATTTTGGTGGAGATTGTCCGAGTAATATTGTGCTTTTGCATGCCTTGTTTGCCTTGTGCACATGTTCCGCATGCATCTGTAGTGATTGAGATCCTTGCTAGTGCCAGTTACTTTGTAGCTTTTCCACAAGTTATCCCTGAGCTGGTAGAGTGCAATAAGGTCAGTTGTAACCCATGGAAGGTGTGCCCCCCGTACCCTTATTTTGCGTAGTGGAGCATGGGTATCGCAGAGTTTTAAGAACTCTGATTGGAAATAGTCAAGCGCAGAATCAGGGTCGGGAATTAAATCGATTCTGTGCCATGGGCAGTTGGTAAGGTCATCCAGAAACTGTTGTGGGTTAAAGTTTTTAAATGTTCTAGTGAGGAGAACTTTAGGGCTTGATTGGGGCGTTTTAATTTTCCTTACACAGTACACTATTGCATGGTCACTGAAAATATCAGGAAGGATGCCAGAGGATTGGATTCTGCTGGGGTTTGAGGAGAGAATCCAGTCTAGCAAGGAATGGTTATGCGAATTCAGGTTTGTCCGTGTGGGTTGGGAAATGAGTTGCGATAGGTTAAGTGACTTGAGTTGTATCTGGATTTTGTGGTTTTTAGGGTCAAGCCAATTGTAGTTGAAATCTCCAAGAACTAGCAGCTCACTCTTCTCATTCAGAGAGGAAATGGAGCCAAGAAATTGGGTGATATCAGTCAGGGATTGTCCGTCTCCAGGGAGATGAAGGCTGGTTGTAACGGTCTACCGTCGATCGCCTCCAACCCGACAGGGACCCGTTTCTTAACAAGAGGAATTCGTATAAAAGGTAGGTTAGAAGCATACAAAAGACTAGGATAGAGTACAAACAACTTCTATTTGTGAGCCAGTGAGCACAGTGATGTTTTAGGACCAACTGTCCTTTCTTCAGACCAAACACCTAACATGTGATTCTACATACGCACCTATGAATACCCCTGCAGGGTTAGTGAAATCACTTACCCCAAGCACCACCTGTGATTCAGGGCTGAGTATACACTGCACCCTAATTACTTCCTGATCTGACGTCATGTTGCTAAGCAACATAGCTAACATCAACAGAATAGGGAAGAAACAGCATGAAATCGTGCAGCTAGGCTGCTGGGCAGCATGGAGCACTGAAATAAAGGCTATAACACTCCAAATATGTAATTTATCAACAAAGGGTAGCTGGTAATGAACAGGAGCAGTAATAACAGCAGTTAGAGTCCTTATCTTGCATGAAGTCCAGTATCATACGAAACAAAGCTGCAAGCAAAAGCGGTTATTGTTAAAACATAATGCAAGCATATGGACATATTAGGTCAAGCTAGCCAAACGGGTTAATAATTAATTATCATGGCAGATAGACCCCTCGAGAGGAGCACCAAAGATAGAGAATCTCAAGTACAGCTAGCAAGGGGTTAATATGGCAGAATAGTATAAGGCATAAGGATTCCAGTGGACAGTGGCTAGGGACAGCAATCTCAAACACACCTGTATATCACATATTGGTACAACGACCCTTAGCGGTCATGGTCCAGAGGAGACAGACGGTTATAAACCACGTCCCTATTGGTGCCACCCGCATAAAGTTGGATCTATCATAGAGACTGACCTTTAGCCTAAGAACCAGAGTAGTTCCAGTCTTTCGTTTAAGACTCTCTTATACCCATCTTTTTCACTTTTTTCACTTTTAACAAGAGGAATTCGGTGCTTACTGGTGAATGTCTGATCGATGAAATTGCCACCTGATTCAGAATCCAGGAAGGCCTGTGTCGTGACCGCGAAGGATGCACCGGTCAACTCCACGGCAAGAAGGAGCCTAGTAGGTAGGCACAAGGGAGAAGACATAGTTCCCAGTGTGACTCTCCCAGATCTCACATTTCCCGACTTGTTGGGGCATCGGAGAGCTTGATGTCAGCCAGGCCGCAGTACATGCAGAGTTCCATAGTTCTCCTGCAGAGTCTCTCGCTGGAGGAAAGTCTACTGCCTCCCAGTAGTCTCGGGAAATCATCAGGAATAGAAGCTGCCAAGTAAGATGGAAAAGAACGGGTACCTCCATGGCGCTGGGCTCTCTCGACTCTCCATTCCTGTAGCCGCTGATCCATACGGATGTACTGAGCGATGAGATCCTCCAGTTCCCCTGGCTTTTTGAGCGCTGACAGTTCGTCTTTAAGACGTTCGGAGAGACACTGCCAGAAAACCGCAGTGAGTGCCTCGTTATTCCAACCGGTCTCGGCGATGAGAGTCCGGAACTCGATTCGTAGCGGGACACTGAATGAGAGCCCTATGAGACGAGCAGAAGTGAAGAGGAGTCGGTCACTTTGTGTCCTGTTGTGTTGAATACCCGCCGGAGTTCCTGCATGAATAAAACCAAATCATTAGTAAGATCCGGTCAGTTCTCCCAGATAGGTGAGGCTCAGGCCAAGGCCTCGTCTGTCAGAAGGAATATAATGTATGCCACCTGAGAGCTCCGTGATATGAAGCGGGAGGGTGTCAACTCAAACTGAATGGAACACTGGTTGAGGAAACCGTTACAGCCAAGCGGATCCCCAACGTAGCGATTGGGTGTAGGAAGTCGTGGCTCGGATGAAGCGTGCACGGTGGCTGGTCCCGGTGCTAATGCAATGGCAGGGGCTGTTGATGCGGGTTGTACCAGAACTGATGCGAACTGTAAAAAGGCCTGAAACTCATTAATGCGTCTCTTGTTCCGGTCCAGGTATAGTTGCAGTCTTTGAAATGAGCTGTCGTTCAAAAGGCAGAACTCGCCCCAACCCAGCGGGGCCCATGTTTGCGGGGCTGAGCATGCTATAACGGAGTGCTCGCCACAAACAGGAAGGGACCGCAGGGCCGAGGTGGGGATGTAGAAGCACCGGCCTGAAGCCGCGAGGCCGCATTTGGAATGCGGGTCTCGTCGTCGTGGGCAGCCGGGTCAGGATTGGAGAGGTGCGGATCGTAGGGGTCATTAGCCATGGTCAAGCAACCGCCGCGCCCCCCCCTGGAAAACCCCCAGTTTGCGCACCCCGGCTATAGGCCATAACTTGCCCATTACAGTCATGTTTCAATAGTTATAAAGTAATTCTTTTGCTATTCTACTCCCATATTACTGTTATCAAATCACTATGGCACCATATTAATAAACTGTAAAATATACATGAAGTATGTAAAATAATGAATAGAACAGCTTATTCTTAATTTTATTGAAGGTATCTGTGAGGAATCGCCATCCTGGCAGCCGTGGATCGTCTCCTCACCTCACTGGCCCTTCAAGGACAGACACTCAAGATGCGCATTCCTCTGGTCCTGTGACGCGCACGCGGACCCTGTGCAGTCTGTTCCAGCATCTGCGGACCCTGGCCCCGCCCCTCGCACTGTCATACGGCGTGGACGTTCGGCCAACCTCCCTGCTGACGCTCAAGTCAGGCCCCGCCCCCTGACCTCCGTGACGCTAGCGGGTCGGCGTGCGACTGGTCCCACCCCCTCTGGTCCCAGGAATCGGCGTGGGAGTGACGCGCGCTCTAGGCTCTGCCCCCTGCCTCCGTGACGCACGCGGGACAGCGCGCGAGCCACCCTCAACCTTGATTAGACTGCATCATAGGGCACACCTGTGTGCACCAGCAGCCAATCAATTCTTACTTCCTGGTTCCACCCTGGCTGGCTATTGGAGGCTCCTCCTATATATACCCCCAGTCTGCAACCAGTCTTTGCTGAGCGTAGTCATTGTGACACCATGCCACATCCTTGTTCCTGAGACCTTGTCTTGCCTTACCTGCCTGTTAACCTCTTGTTGCCTGAACCCTGCTAGTGCCTTGGACTCCGCTGCTCTCCACTCCTGATCCGGCTTGTATGACCATTCTCCTGGCTCCAGTCCTGACCATGGCTAAGTACTCCGACGATCCTATATTCTCCTATCCTGAACCTGGCTACGTACCCCGACTATCCGATACTCTCCAATCCTTAACCAGGCTATGCACACTGACGATACGCAACTCTCCGCTCCTGAACCTGGCAAGTGCCTTAACCATTCTACTATCTGTAATCCTGACCTGGCTTGAACGACTACTCTACATCCTAGGTGCGCCCGCGTGTCTGTGGGTCAGCGTTACTCAATTCCCTGCCTCAGCGCCCGGTTGCGCTTCGTTTGTGGCGAGCTATGCGTTACAGTATCTTAAATTGTAAAGATATGGATGTTAATGCACACAAAGTCTATAAAAATGTGGTTATATGTACCCAAATTCTGTAGTACTGTATTTTATTGTTGTTACAGGGACAACGCAACGACACGTGGGTGTTCTGATTTGGCTTGTTTATTCAGCCGCAAAAACACGGAACACAAAATAACACAGCTTTTCTTCAGCATACTGTATATAAACAAAACGGAAAGATAAGTCCTCAGCAGGGCATCGCCCTTTCCCCAGCACAGGCGGTTCAAGTTCAGGAAAGAAAAATAAGTGTCCCAAAGAAACAGACCTTGAGTCAAGCTGCTTTCCTTCCAGCGTTCCAGTGTGTGTCTTCCTGGTTCAGACAGACCCAGGCACAAGTGAGAGGGTGTGAGGCCAGGCAGGGGGCGCAGGGAGAAGAGTTTGCGCACCCCTGTAATATAGTGCACTCATATTTACAATGAAATTCACTTTAATCACTGGTTCTACAACGCAATATTATATTCTTCCTCATAATCTGTGCTTCTTGCTGGGATTATGAACTGGAGTTCTGTTGATTTATGAAGGGTTGTTTTAAGCTATTTAGATGTTACTATAATTTTTAGGATAGCTGTGTTTTTTATTATAGATCCCACAGAGAGGACAGAAAGTGCCATTTAAATGAGCAGATATATACTCATGTTTATTGCATTGACAGGGGTACACATGCTTTGGATTTGGTCTCAACAGCTTGTGACCAGCTACACCTAGGAAGGATTGCTATGCTGATCAATTGACAGGTAACTATACAAAAAAAATGTATGATATGGAGCTCAGGTCACCAAAAGAAATAATCAAGCAGAAAGAAATACATTTCCATCAATCTTTTATAAATTATTCAAATGTAATCACAGCAAGAAAATGTCAGAATGATTCCAAGTGGAAAAGGGGCAATATAAGAATACAGAAGGTATGCAGAAAAATACATGCATGGAAAATACCATGATCAGATGGTAGCCTGGAATTTATCTTGAATTCATGGTGAGGGTTCTCTAAATGTGGTGTTCTTGCCATGGTATTTTTCATGCATGTATTTTTTCTGCATATCTTCTATATGCGTATATATGCTTTCTATTTGGAATCATTCTGACATTTTCTTGCTGCGATTACACTTGAATAATTTTATAAAAGATTGATGGAAATTTTTTTTTTTTTGTTTCTGCTTGATTATTTATTTTGGTGACTACCATGTCATTATTATTTTTTTTTTTTTGTATTGTTACATGTAATGGTTAGAGACACAATTTGAGCATTGGTTGCTTAAATGTATACCTCCCTATATTTATCCACTGTCTTGTCTAATTATTTTACCCAGGAGAGTGATACCCGTGAGTATTCAATATTATTGATTTGATCAATTGAAAAAGGTACCAAAACCCACAGTAAACCTAACATGATCAATAGGATTACTAGGACTCTGAACTACAAATTATTTGACAAGATTGACATATCCATGTTTGGGGTTCTCAGTCAGCCAGGAACATGCCAATGTACTCAGTTTAGATTTTGTTGGTAAATACCATTAAAGTTAATGGCATCTCACATGATGTAATATAAAATATAATGCAGTTATGTCTAAAAGCACATGATTACTGTCATATAGGACACAGAATATAATGGGATTTGTATAAACACAGTGACACTGGCAAGCATGCTATTTAACAATGATTCCATTTTTTTCTATTAAAGCACCAGCAGAAAAGTGTGTTGTATGTGAGTTTTGGCTGATTAAGCCCCTCTAATTGGCTAGAGTTGGAGCTCAGAGACACACAGTAGGACACTGGTCCTGGCAGAAGTAGTAGTGATATATATATATTTATATATATAACTTGTGAGATACCGCTCACCACAATATAGGTGTAATCATAAAGTACAGTGTAGTTCCTGCTGGTGCAAAGAGGATAATGCTGACAAACATAAACACATAAGGAGACAAAGAGTCCTCCTGAAAGATCCTCATTAACTGCACAGCAAAACTAGGAATAATCTGCAGGGTTTAAATACCCACTATATGAGTAATTTAATTGGCTGTAAAGGTACAGGTAAGCAATCGCTCCCAGCATTGTGGGAGGGCAATTGCCACTAAAAGCCAAATGGCAAAAATAATAAATATTTTATTAATAAACCAAAGCGGCGCATAATACATAACACATACTCAAAACTATCATAAAAACAATTAAAACATATATATAACGGATGACAACCAGTACAGGGATAACAGTGGATAAATCCGAAATAATCTTAATATGGCAAGCATGCTATTTAACAATGATTCCATTTTTTCTATTATAGCACCAGCAGAAAAGTGTGTTGTATGTGAGTTTTGATAGGCTGATTAAGCCCCTCTAATTGGCCAGAGTTGGAGCTCAGAGACACACAGTGGGACACTGGTCCTGGCAGAAGTAGTAGTGAGTCTGTGTGTTGGGCTGCAGGTGGCGCTGCAGAACGGAGAATCTCTCCTCTGCGGCAGCCTCTGCCTACCCTCCTCCTGCAGTCTCTGTACACCCCCACTCCCCTCCTCCTGCAGCCTCTGTACACCCCCACTCCCCTCCTCCTGCAGCCTCTGTACACCCCCACTCCCCTCCTCCTGCAGCCTCTGTACACCCCCACTCCCCTCCTCCTGCAGCCTCTGTACACCCCCACTCCCCTCCTCCTGCAGCCTCTGTACACCCCCACTCCCCTCCTCCTGCAGCCTCTGCCTACCCCTCCTCCTGCAGCCTCTGTACACCCCCACTCCCCTCCTCCTGCAGCCTCTGTACACCCCACTCCCCTCCTCCTGCAGGCTCTGTACACCCTCCTCCTGCAGCCTCTGTACACCCCCACTCCCCTCCTCCTGCAGTCTCTGTGCATCCCCACTCCCCTCCTCCTGCAGCCTCTGTACACCTCCACTCCCCCTCTTTACCTGCAACCTCACTCAACACCCCTCCTCCTCTCCTCTTCTCTCTTCTCCCTCCTCCTCATCTCCCATCTCTTTCCTCTCTCCCCTTGCAGCCTCTCTCTCTGTTCACCCTTCTCAATCAAATGTCCACTCCTCCCCCTTTCCTCAACTCCCACCCATTTCTCCTGTCTCTCTCCTCCCCCTTTGCTTTCCCCACTCTCTCCTCCCCCCATCTCGCTCTCCCTCCTCCTCCTCCCCCTGGCTCTGTGACTTTCAGTCTGTATCGGCCCTTCATGGAGCCCCCCGGACAACAGGGCTCCCGCTGCTCCTCCTGACACAAAGACCCGGGAACCCCCCTCCGAGCTCCTCTCCCTGCCCAGCTGCCCCCCCACGGGCACCCCCCCTCAGGACAGGAGGAGGGGAGGGAGGCTGCCCATACAACCCCCCCTCGCCGGAGCCCCTCTCTGTCCCGGGGATTTATGGTGCTTTCTCGGCCCTTCTCCGGCACCATGATGCAGCCCCCTCCGAGAAAGGTGAGGGAGAGACAAGGGAAGGGGGGCAGATAATGGGGTAATTACCCAAATGTGATGGGGCAGGGGCTTCTCATTCACCCCCCCCCTGCTGTCGCAGTGGATGCCCATGTCCTTATTGCGAGTGGGGTTTGGTGTATGCTCTGAGTTTGGCATAATCAGGTTCATATCACCTCTAAATATGAATATTTCATGCATATATTATCTCGGTGTTGCTGTTGGGAGGGGGCATAGAGGGGGGTTTCTGCTATGCTGTTGGGAGGGGGCATAGAGGGGGGTTTCTGCTATGGCTGCAGCAGCTTCAGGTTGTGAATATAAAAAAATATTACTATTAAATGCATAGCTTATCTGTATGTTGCTGTTGGGGGGCTGAATGCTGTTTGGATGGTACTGTACAGCTTCAGGTTGATCTAATCATAATTACTATTGCTGTTAAATGCATATATTATCTCAATATTACTGTTGGAGGGGCCTTGAATGGATTCATGCTCTTGTGTGTTTGCAGAAGCTGCAGATTATTAATATCATAATGTATTATTATTTAATGCATATAATATCTCCGTTGAAGTGCTGGGGGTGTGCATGCTGTGTTTCAATGCAGAAGCGTCAGGTTATTAATATCATAACAATAATAGTTTATTAAAGGCATACATTATCTAAATATTGTGTGTTTTCACTGCAGCAGCTTCAGTATATTAATAATTACATATGTTGTCAGAATGTTAGTGCTGGAGGAGCCTGGGTGGTTTAATGCTGTGTTAAAATGCAGAAGCTTCGGGCTATTAACTTAACAATGATAATAATAATAATAATTATTATTATTATTAAACACGCAGATCTGAATATTACTGCTGGAGGGGGTCTTGGCTGGCTTTATGCTGTGTTTGGATGCGGACAGATCTGTTTCAGATCAATAATAATTATTGTTTTATCATAATAATAATCACAGCACCAGCAGTGCCCCAAGGCACCCGGAATCACTTGCAGGCAGAAGATGCTGGTGCTTCTAGGGATGAGCTGGATTGGGATGCAGAAGGCTCTCACCTCGGTTACAATAATGACGTCATTATTTGGGATTAAGGGGTCGTGTGTGTGTGTGTGTGTGTGTCTATCTAGAAGGGGGCTCGTGCTGTGGCTGCAGCACTATTGTTGTTATTTCTGCGTTGTAGGCAGTGAAGATCCATAAAAGTGTTTCTATTCCAAGTGGTTTTAATTGTCTGCACCCCCAGTTTTTTCTGTGTTGGTGTTACAATGGTGTCTCGTTGTATATACAGTAGGCCTGGATGGGCCAGTGATGGATCTTATTCTCTGGGCATGAACATGGTTATTCGCATTTAAAGTGGTTGCATGTTCTGCGTACATGCAGCATACTGTATTCTGTTTGCAGATGATATTTTGATGTTTTAACCCATTTGGTCTTTGGGGGTCTAATGAAGAAGTCAAGGGGATTCGACTTGTTTTGGATTCGGCAGAATCTGTTTCTGATTATTGCTTTTGCGTTATTAATAATTGTATTTATGCGGCCATCATTTTGAACACCTTTTAGGATTAAAAGGAGTGATGCATTTCATGGCAGTGTCTTGTACAATTAAATCAGCTGCCTCTACATTGAATGTGAATTTTTGGATCTGTATTTACATGCCGAATAATCATTTTATTTTTTTTTAGACTATAATTCTAATGTTTGAACTAATTTATTCCTGGAAGTGACAAGCAGATTAAAGGGTCTCTCTGGGGAGTATTCTGTGTTTTGGACGAAGTCACTGATTCTATCATTATTAATACTGTTATATCTTCCCCAGAGCAGCTGAGGACTAGAACACTTTTCATACTGTAAATTGCCTATGCATTGAAAGTGGATTTAGTGTCTGCATTTGGATGCAGCATAATCTATGTTTTAGGTAATTAATTTCTTAGTTCAACAAAAAGACCATAGGACGTAATAATATGTACGAGGGCAATGAATAAATGCAGAACATTCACATGTATCTATTGCAAGTAGACTTGTGTTTGGAAGCAATAGGATCTATTTCTGAGTAAAATTTCTGTTATTAACATATTTAATGCTGGGTGGGCTAGTGAGATATGGCTGGACAGTGCAGGGCTTAATAAAATGTCTTGGGTTCATTATCTGCAGTGTCTGCAATCTGATTTATTAATGTTATCAGTACGGTATTTGTGTACACTGTTTTTTTTGGGGGGGGTGAGGGGCGTTGGGGACCTGCAATAATTGTAGGGTAAAGAATGCTCAATAAAATGCCACTGTTTGGCCTTGCAAGCAAATTAATTGTCTGGGTGCTGCAGGATCTGGGACAATTTCCACAAGTTACCTCTGTGTCTGTGGCAGGTGGATTCATTATCTGTGTTCAAACGGAGCGCTACCTCTTATCAGCATTATCATTGTCCGTGTGCGTTAACTTCTCAGCTGGAGGAATTACCGTAATGCATTTCAGGAAAGAAAGATAAAATAGTCCAGACCCGTATCGATTAGAAATAGATTTGTGCGCCCTGCTCTTGGAGACAGCTGGATTGGTGTGTGTGTCTCAAACATCTCTTCTTTGGCACTGATGGGCCTGTTGTTGGTTTCAGGCCAGTGGATTCCACCCCTCTTTAAGGGAAACAGGATCTGTGTAGAAATTATTTTTTCTGTGTGTGTGTGTGTGTGTGTGTGTATATATGTATATATATATATGTATATAATTGAATGGATGCAAAATATATCTTAATTACTATAGAAAGTGCATTTCTATGTTTTGGGGGAAGCAGGGCCTATTTCTGATTTTCATTATTATTATTCTGGCTAATTGCCTACAAGGGGAAGAATTGGTTAATAAAGTCTCCTTGCGTTAGAAATAGATTCATGTTGTACAGCAGTGGGACCTGTCTCCTGGTTGGGATAATTTGTGTTCTCTGTATACAGAACCCATGCTCTGTGTTGGATGCAGTAGGAATTGCAGCTGGTGCTCGTCACTGTCAGCTAAAAGGTCCTCCATGTGTTAGCGGCTGTGTTATCAACAACTGGACTTATTGTTTCCGGTAGGATTCGTTTTCTGTCTCGTGTGTTGATTTTTATTGTGATAAGATAAGTGTATAAGACGAGATCTGCAGGGTCGGACCAAATTGTCCAATATCTGTATCCTTTCTGGAGGCATGTGCTGCGTTTCCGGTGAGAGTGTAGCACAGGGCATTGCCCACTCGCTACCTCCTGCCCTATGGATATTAACACTGAATGCACAGGGGCGGCCAACTCCCAGTCCTCAAGGCCCACCAACAGGTCAGATTTTAAGGATATCCCTGCTTCAGTGTGGCTCAGTCAATGATTGAGTAACTCGTGCTGAAGCAGGGATATCCCTAATACCTGGTCTGTTGGCGTCTCTTGAGGACTGGAGTCGGCCACTCCTGGCACAGAAGGATAATTTGTGTCTAGCTGTAATGGGTTACTGCCGGTTCTGGTCGCAACATCCGGTTATTTCTCCCATTGGTAAGGCTGCGGTCCCAGTAACAGCCTGTGCTCACGGCGCGGCGTGCACTGTGCGTGTAAGCACCGCCCTTCAATGGGGCTGGGCCCAGTACGCACCGTCACGCAGAAGGTGCAGCCGCGCCGTGCTGCAAGGTTTTTCCCAACTCAATCAAATTGAGTTCAAACCTTGCGACGGGGGCGTGGCCACGCCCCCACCGGCGGTTCACCCAATGAGGGTGAACCAGCCGCGTGACGTAATGGCCACGCCCCCGCATATCCCAGACCACGCCCCCTCCCGTCGCAAGCTCCCCTCTCCCTGTCAGATCGCGGTTAGCGCTGTGCACGCGCTGCCCCCCCCCCCCCTGCCGGGCGCGCGTGTCACAGACATTACTGGGACCGCAGCCTAAGATTGCGATTCTGAGTGTTTCACTTTATTTGCTTACTAATTTCAGCGAGTGCCTGTCCGGCTGTTGTATAGTGTGCGACTGTGATGAGTAATTCTCACAACGCCATTGATCATTTTGACCAACTTTCTCATATCTCCCTTCTGTTTGTCTTTTTGATCAGAGACTAAACAGAGCACTTTTTAACACCTGTATGTAGATATTCTCCTCATAGGTTCTTGCGTTTCGTTGGTTGGTAAACTGCCTCTGCCTGCAGAATCCTGAGTTACTGGCGTTTTGTGGCGTTGTTACAATAATGCAGATTTAGTTTATTTGGTGTAGTTTGGATAGGACAGAATTTGCAGCGTTTTATCATTCGGATGGTTTACTTCTCAGAGATGGAGAATCCTGTCGTACATTACTGGGTAACAAAGGGGTTAATATACCTGCTATGTGACTTCCTTTTTGTGTTGTAGTTATTGTGTTGTATGGTATATTTTCAGTGGCTGGTGGTGGTCGGAAACCGGTTTGTTTTTAATAGTTGGTAGGATGGTGTTGTGTCTTCAGAGAGCAGAAAAGATGGCGGCCGTGTGCACATTACTTGAGGAATCCTTTTTTATATTGAATGGCCGAGATATAACTAAATTAAGAGCAACTAACAGCCAGCTTGGCAGACATATCTAAGCACCTTGTCTTAATGATTACGACTGGCGTACCTTGTTACTTAAGAGACCATATATTAATAACCTGCCTTGGCCCTTCCACTTGGGGACTGGACTGCTTTCTAACATGACTGCCGTAAGATACATTGTTACTGCTTGTGAGTAGTGTATGCACATAGTCGTGTATCACAGATTTCTGTTCGGGCTGGAGGGGGTTAACAGTCCGTGATGGTCCATCCTGCGTTGTCCCTTGTGCATGAGGCTCTGTTTATCATTAGAAGACTTTAACATGGCAGCGCTTGTGTAGATGCCGTGTCCGATCACAATGTGTGTATGGTCTTAACACCTCTTTAGGCTTTGTGGGTCAAATCTATTTTGAGGTTGACGGGTGCGTATCAATAATGAGTATAACTCACTACAAGCGAGTTGGACTTTACCAATCCTTAAAGGGTCTGCCCCTCCTCGGACCAACCTACTAAGGACCTGAAATCACATCTGGGAGATTTGACTTTTTTTTGCCAAAATCGAACACCCTTTTTTAAAATAGTTTTTTAACGTTCGTTTGTAAACATGTCGAGCTGAGACATGGGAAGGGGTTTGATTTTCCTCTGGCTACCCTCTTCTGTCTGATGTAGTTGTGATCAACAAGAGTTTACACAGGCGAAACCCCTCTATTCTCCTCCCATCCCATTAGATCTCCGATATTGACAGGGAGGAAACACTCGCCCCTTTGAGAGGCCTTGAACAAAATCCGATCTTTTGCTTTTAAGCATGGGTTACATTACAATGCCGTTCATTGTTTGGATGTTGACTCGGTGGGATTGCACCTTAAATATAGGCATATCAAATAGGATTGGAAGAAGTACAGGTTAAACAAGAAAGGTGTGAATGACCCGAGCAAGGTTTCTCTTTGCTGCTTGAGGTCTGCAATGTAGAACAGGATCCCAGCACCCCAGACATAGAGGTGTTGAAGATGCCGGATTTCATGTGGCAATACATGTGACTTAACTTTTGTATGGTTTGGATCCTGCAAGGTCTACACTGTCTTATTATGATTAATATTTTGAATTATTCGGCATCTGCATTTAATGGCTTCATTTTCTGCTTTTTTGGCTTGGATAAGAAAAAGAAAAATTAAAACCTGTTGCTCTTCTCTAAACTTAAAGGCGCAATAAATTCCTGGGCACAGATAGGGTCTCCAGGCAGCTTCTCCCCAAAATACTGGACACAATGGTGAAAGGTGCAACCCGCTCCGGACACACACCCCTCTCACCTCCGCTCCATGCTGTTTCCTCCTCTCCTTGGCCCCACCCCCAGGCTCTTGATTCCCTGTGTTTGGCTGCATTACCCAGCAGCAGCCAATTAGGATGGAGGAGGCTGCCTAGCAACAGCCCTGCTCGAGAAATCCTGCAGCACCCCCCCCCCCATAGCCAGTCAGGTCACTATGTTCAGAGAGGTAATACCAGACACATACATGTCCAACAAATATATATTCACCGCGCTTCTCCGTGTAAGGATCATGCTCCTGGTGAAAGGATTGGCCATACATATGTTAAAAACCAGAAAGTGAATCCCTGCGCTTCTCCCATTGGGCTAACAATAAATGGGGAAATAAATATACATAGTGCAAACTAAATCGGTAAGACAAAGGAGACTTTTGGTTACATCCTTTGATCACCTAATGACAAGCCTGCTAACCAACATCAAGGTAAGTCTCAATAGCAGGTCCGTATGCTAAATGCTTACAAATGTTCTGTGAAATATACCCTGACGGGGTTAATAAACTAAGCATAAGTTTATGTAATTTAGTGCAGTTAAAAACATACATGTAAAAATACATGTCCAGTATTACCTCTAATTTTTTACTGGACAGTGTGTTCAAATACAGGACAGTTAGGTTCAGTACTGGACACCTGGCAACCCCAGGCACAGAAGCTTGCAATCTAATTCTTGCTGCAATGGCAGAGAATAGAAGTGACTTCCCCATGGAGCACGTCTGCTTTAGAAGCCAAGACGCTGAAGCTGCCTGTGAGCCACAGAAGAGGGTCCAGGCTCACTAAAGTGTTAAAC
The DNA here is from genome assembly GCF_040206685.1 of Ascaphus truei. NCBI lineage: Eukaryota > Metazoa > Chordata > Amphibia > Anura > Ascaphidae > Ascaphus > Ascaphus truei. Next base: position 417,193,790 of record NC_134485.1, on the reverse strand, counting down.
GTTGGCGCTCCTTAACTCCCATTCACCCGAATAGGATTAATCCGTGCTAAAGCGTAGCACCCTTTAGTGAACCTGGGCCTCAGCGAGCAGTGAATGGGTGAAGCCCCCCGCCACGGACCCTCCGGCACTAGCCACCATGCGACCGTTCTCCTGAGCGGTCACGTGATCCGGAAACCAGGCAGCAAAAAGGAGGGCCCTTCCTTCAGGTTTAGTCCGCGGTCACAGGAGGGCTGGTCGCGATCGCCGTGTGGAATACGCGCACAAGGCCATGACGCACACCGCACATTGTAAGGGCTCTGAGGGTTTAACGATGGTCTGATTTGGTGCATTGTTAGAGGATGCATTTGCTCCGTACCTATCGCACGTTCAGTGCGGTCCTAGCCCATGTGGCATTCTAGGGGGTAATGTTTGAACCCCTTGCAGGTCAGCCCTAGCTATGTGGGTTATTACATCATCGGTCCTTGCGATACATCTCTGTCTGCGTGAGTTGTACCTGCTGCAGTCTCCAGTGGTGCTACTGCTTTTTTATTTTATTTTGTATGTCTGCATTCATCCTTCTATCCGTTTCCAAGTAGTGACTTGCAAATATTCTGCAAATACCTGCACTGCAGGTGGATCCATTTTTAAATAAAAATGACTCCAATGCAACATGAGCTATTTGCTGACTCACGCTCTTGTTTCTTTATGCTTTAACCCTGGGCTGGGATAGATGTCTAACTCGTTGCTGGCAGAGAAGAGGGTTAATAAGCGGGCACGATCTGCCTTACCAACGTGGGTTAACTTATTACACCGCTAGAAGGTTCCTCCGTTGTGGGGGTTGGGCGTGAGGAATCTGCCGCCTGCCCTGATCATGTTGAATGGTTTCTTGACCGTTTTAGGACCCCTGAAAGTCCACGTGTTCAGAGCATTGTGATAGCTACATACAGATGTTGCAAGTGTTATTGTACTCGCTCATAACCTAGAACAGGGGCTCTCGACTCCAGTCCTCAAGCCCTCAACAGGAGGTCAGGTTTTCAGGATATCACTGCGTCAGCACAAGTGGCTCAATCAGTCCCTGCTTCAGCAAAGGTGTTTCAATCAGAGGCTCAGTCTTTGACTTGGCCTCTGATTGAGCCACCTTTGCTGAAGTTGGGATATCCTTAAAACCTAAACTGTTGGTGGGTCTTGAGGACCGGAGTTGAGCGTGGCGTAGAACAGGGGGGCTCAAACTTCCTGTTCTGCGCCCCCACCTTACCTTAAATGCGGCGTCAAATGATGCTGCAAGATCATTTAATGCCTGTCGCCATAGAGATGCGTGGCCTGGTAAGTGAGTTCACAGAGGCCTCGCGCCGAAGAGCACGGGGCCTCTGTAACCGCCGCACCCCCCAAATGGCAGAATCTCGCCATAGCCGGCCAGCGGGCGGAATAACACCTGCTACATCAGGAAGTCATTTCCTATTTGTATTCTTTGGACGAGATTATGAAAGGTTTGGACACGCATGGGACCAGCATGAACGAAAGAAAATAACATGTTTAAACATTGGTTTAAACTGGGTGTTTTTTATGCCTTTTACATGTAACCCTGCTTCCCCTCCTCCCCCAAACTCTACGGTGGTGTCTAGGGTGCATGAGGGCGGATTACATGCGGTGTGGTGCGTACCTGTGAGGAACAGGAGGGCCTGAGCTTCCCGTGATGTTGTGGGGGAGCCAGGACCGGGCTTCTGGGGTGATAGCCTCCATAATCTCTTAGTGGTGCAGCGCCTCCATCTTCTATACTCCCAGGAATATGGGACAGGACCGGTATAGAAGAACCCCTTGGGTCCCAGGGTAATACTTTCCAATTCACCCACAGTCTTTGGTAATAACGAATAGTCCCTTTTATTGACAGATCAGCAATCTCCCAACGGTAGTGGCTTCCAGTAGCCGCAACAACAACAGCAAAGACTTGTTATTACGCCGCTCTCCTTCCACATAGATAATTCCTCCTCTCCTTCCCTCCAAGTCTCTCCTCCGACAGGATGGTCTGGGCTAGGGCTTCAATACCCCGTGGCCCACCCCCGAGGTTATCCTCGCGGTGGGGCTTGGATTCTCCCCATCACCCCAGGCAGTGGGGTGAGGCAATTGGTCCACCAAATCTATAATTCTATCAGCTCTACTAAAGGACGCTGAATCTTTTCGCTCCTCTCTCTCTCCTGCACTCTGCGCAGGGGAGACCGCGGTCTCCTCCAACTCCTCGGTCCGATCCGCAGGATTCTTTGACTCACGGCATTCTAACTGATCTGCATTCTCCCGGCATAACTAACCGGCAACTCCAGACTCTCGATATCACTAACAACACTAACACTACTCACCGGAGTTGGCTGCTAAATATAGAGCTAGCCCCGCCCCTCGTGATGTCAGCAGAACCTCCCCTCTTGCTCACGCCTGCAGCAGAGTCCAGGCCTGCATCTACCACTCAGGATAGGGCTATGAAGGGGGAAAACCCATGGTGATTACTGGTGCCTGATCTTAACAGGGCTTTCCACAGTAGAAGGAAGATAGGTATAGCCTGGGCTATTTACAGGGGGCTACATACATTTGAAAACAATGTATCAAAGTGCCTATGCAACCTGACGTTGACTGCGCCGCTGATTGACCCACCTGTGCTGAAGCAAGGATATCCTTAAGACCTGACCTGTTGAGGTTCCCTGAGGACTGGAGTTTGGAAACACTGCGCTAGGCTTATATTAATGTCCCTTTTACTAATCGGGGACATGAATACACCTTGTGGTACTGTCGGTGGCCTGGACTGGGGTAGAGAAAACAAGATTGAAAGCCGCCTCCTCCAAATTGAGCAGCATGTGTAGACTTTTTGAAAGTTATTAAAAAATACTTATCCGTGTATAAGCTCTTCGGGGCAGGGATTTCCTTTCCTATTGTCTGACTTCGCTGTTCTTATTGTATTATAATGCCCTGTACTGTATTGTCTTTGTAAAGCGCCGAGTAAACTGTGGGCGCTATATAACTAAAGATATTTTGTGGTGGATGCCTGTCCAAAGCTTCAAATTGCACAGCCAGTATAACCCGCCTCACGCTGATGAGACCCAAAAGGTCGAAACAGTCTGTCTGTGGGTAGGTTTACTGGCTATGCATCTTAACCCAGGCTGTGCTATGCAGCAAGCATAAGCTTATAGGGGTCCATGTCAAAATGGATTTGAAGCAAAAGGTGACATTGTGTGCTCATTTGCATGTCATTTCCCAGAATCACTTGCTGCAGTGGAAGCACTGTATGCTGGGTGATAATGGTGAAAGGCAGGGTTGCAGACCTGCCTAAGGCTAAGGACCCGGTCACGCCGCTGTAACGCGCGCCCGCGATATTGGCGGCGCGTTTAGCCGATTCCCCGGTCTGCAGCTCACTGCAGGAGGAGAGACTGGGGGGGCGTGGCGGGGGAGTGACGGGGGCGCAGCCATAACGTCACCCGGTAGGTTTGCCCTCATTGGCTGAACCCCCGGGGGGCGTGCCTAATCGCTCGACGCGAGTCCTGCTCTCAATTCTATTGAGAGCAGGAGCAGCTCTCGCCTGAGCGCTGCGCCCCCCCCTCGCAGCGGACCCGGCGCCATTGAGGGGAGGGCTCTCGTCCGTGCGGCGGACGCTCTAGTAGGCAGCGGGGGCAAGGCCTAAGACTTGTGAATGTGCTCACAAGTGATCTTTTCATTTGCTGATCATTGCAAAACTTCTATTTGCCCACACGACTGTACACAGATTACCATCAAAACAGGGCCGGCTTGGTATTACGCGGGGCCCTAACTAGTTCAGTGGATTGCGATGTATTCAAATTCCAACCAGTAGCAAGACACCTCCAGGAAAGAGGTCATTCTTTGGCAACACTTCGATGCATCCCTGTTGCTCGTGTTCCGAAACGCAGACTAGATGGTGACATACAAGCTCCTCCTAAGGTTGGAGACTCTCCTAATCTACACGTTGAACACCTTGACTAGAGGATTAAACGAGGAACTAAAATGTTCGTGTTTCTTGTTGGATTGTGTCTGCACCCATCTGGTTCATATGGTGTCTCATCATGACGCTACCCTGATGCAAGTAGCCCCAAAATCTGGTCTGTGCAAGTGCGTATGTGGCGTACTTCATTTGGATTACCACTAGGCATAAAGGCCATCGTATGATGGAGGTTTGAATCCTACAGATTGACTAACCCCATGACTGGAGACATGCGATCTCAATTGAGACCTGGAATATCGACAACCGCCCTTGTGGAGGATTGAACCCCACTTGATGGGTAACTTCTGGAGGCTTGTGACCTACAGTACCGTGGTGACACCTGGCAACATCACGACAATAGTCGTTGAATTATTGCAACTTGCATGGTTTGGCATCTCCAATACTGGATGAGTTTCTGGACTGTAAACCAGCAATTTGCTTTCTAGTTCAGGACTATATTCTTGCGAGTCACGTGCATAATAGGAGCTCATGCCAGCACGGACACACTGTTACTTAATGCACCTTTCCGCCTCTTTCACAGTCATGATGTATTATGATTTATAACCTGATTTTGTGTTTTTTATTGAGGCCAATTTTTCTTTTTCCTTGTTTATTTCCTTGCTCCATTTTAGGATTATTGGGATTTTGAGATGCTATAAGGTATTTAGAAGGAACAGTATTTAGTAGAATTTTTGATTTAACAATTGCTTTTTATAGCTCACCTTTGCTCCGCGTACGTATGCCCACGTTCCCCATACATGAATCTCTCAGGATTCCCCTGAGTGACATTGATTACATGCCCTGTCAGCTCTGCTGATTATTGATGCGTATCTAGGTATTTTTGCAGTCTTTTGTGTTCTTCAATTGTTTTGTCTAGACGTATTTGTTTCTGCTGCTCTGTTGTGAACCCTGAAACTGCTAGTGCTACCATCGCACGTTTTTCCGGGATGATTTGCAATGCAATTCAATGGAGCCGCAACGTGCCAATGTAATGCCTTAATAACACACCATAATGGGTGCAGTAACATTGTTTGTATGTATGTATGTATGTATCCACCCCCTCTAATCGCGCATGGACACAAGTCGATAAACTGAACAGAACACATCTTTATTTGAATCTGATTTCGGGTATGTTGACGCCTATTTGCATTGCCCCGTTCCGGAGCTCCTGTTGGTTTGTGTTTTGCGATATGAGGCTCCGTTTCTGGCACTGCCTCTTCCTTCACTGCACACGTTATTATGGTTGTTTGCTTACTGCTGGTTTGTGCTGCCCTCCCTCTGTCTGTGACAGTGAATGCATGAGGACGTCACCCTGCTGTCGTTTGTAGACTAAACTGAGGCAGCACCAACAATACTTTGTGGTTTGAAGGGCTCTGTTCCCTGTTTTTAATGCGTTTCATTGTAATGTGATGGGTATGTGACTGGCTTTTTAGTGGAATGTAGACGGTTCTCTCCATGACAACAGGTCCTGTCCTCTGACAATGGGCAACACCCAGAGGTCAAAGTGGCTTTAATACAAAAAAAAAAAGTAGTGGTCGTGAGCCTGAGGCCAGGAAATGCTACATTTACTTAACATTGGGGGGAATGCTATTTTTCCCCCAAGCAGAAAGGGAAATAAACTTTTTTTTTTAAATCCATGTTTTTTTGTTTATTTAATAATAATAAAATTTTTTGTAAAAAGTCGTGGTGCCTTGGGGTATAGTAAGTTATAGCGTAATGGTTCTCCATGCACTGTAATAGTATGTCTTCTACCAGTGAGCATCCCGCAGTATGAAATAATACAGCGTGACAATTATAGCTGTATAACTCTGTGGTGGGCGCTAATAAAATGGAGGCGGGTGCAGCCCGCGCCCCAACAGGCTGCTACTACCCACCTCCCCGAGTCCATTCACAGACAGTTCGACCACACACATTGTTTCCAAGATTATCAGAAAAATATCAAACGAAATAATAAAATATAAATACCTGGGAAATCGAAAGCAGCTGCAGATGCCTGGCTCCACCCACCACGCCATGCCCAAGCCAATGAAACATTAGCTCGGCCTGGAATTGATGTGCGTCTGCGCCCACTACAGTGTCTTCAACGTTAACGGTGCAATCCCACAGTCGGACAGTTGAATTTCTTAGGCTAAGGCCCCAGTGCTTGCGCCGCACACGCGACTGGGTGACTGGCGGCGCTTGTTCCCGGCTGCAGCGTGACCTGGTGGACTCCTGGCACCGCGCGTCGGGGAGGCATGGCGGGAGCGCGGTCATGACGTCACGCGGCTGGTTCGTCCACATTGGCTGAACCGCCGATGTGGGCAGCGGTCCGTCGCCACTAGCAAAGGCAAAATCCTGGTCGTGCATCGCGCACTGCGCTGGGGCGCGCAGGCAGCTACTGGGGCCGGCCTGATAGAGGGCCGCCGTACCTTGTGTGCACCGCGCACGCTGTGGAGACCTAGCCTCAGCGGCCTCTGACTGGGGAAGCGTTTGCTTGTCAATCAAGTGTTTTCTTTACCTGTACCCCATCTGTCCTTATCAGAGAGCCATTAAAGATGAGGAGAGGTACTGTGGCTGTACAAGCACACGCTGAACACACGGTAACATCACACCAAAGGGAGCAGCCATAGAAAGCCACACCCCTCCCAACTATAACTAGCAACTATATACTTCTAGGGGTCGGATTTAGCTTAAAAACCCCACCCCATATCCATTACAAATCACCCAGGTGAGACCCCTTAAACAGGTCCCTGGAATTAGTTCACTTTGCTCCTATGAGGGATGGCCCCTTTAAGGTGACTCCCTGTAAGATACATGCATCATTGTCAGATGATATCGTGGGGTCATTTCCCTGAATTCTTTTGATCCATCTCATGAGATCACATCATATAATATCACAGTTATGACGATGAGTTTAATGCACGGAAATATCAGCTCAAGACTTGATCACACGGAGAAAAGGGATTTAGGTGACTGTTTTCAGACGTCAGTAAGAAAATAAAATAAACTATTTTTGCTTTAAAGGATTTTGACATTTTTCCAGGTGCTGGAGATGTTGCCCTAAGGACATTGGGTGTGAGAGAAGTCTGCAATCCACGACCTGGCTTGTACAATGGCTTATGTATAGTATATGTAGGGATGTCTTAGTTTGCTTCCCCTTCGCTGCAGCGTGTCTCCAGAGGAGTGTTTGGAAGGTTCTGCGGCGGCCCGACAGCATAGGGCGCCGCCATGATATTGCGTAATAGTTAGGAGCATTAAGAGCACTGCCAGAGCAGCGAGAGGTCGCGCATGCGCCGTGCAAGCGCGCGAACGGTGGACCAATAAGGAAGAGGCTCCGCCAGTGACTACAACTCCCAAGAGCCTTAGAAAAGTCACCTGACGCCAGGAAGCGATTAGGAGAGCCGGATTCGCGGGAGGCAGGAAAGGGAAGCGTGGGGGAGAGACCACGCTAGCCAGAGGGCACCGGAGGAGCAAGGGAAGAGGTAGTGTGGGTGCAGGGGGTCCGTGACCCACCTGCATAGGTTAGATCTTCCCCGTAGGCCCCAGGATATTCCCTGAGTCACAGTAGATTGTGGTGCTGCAGGGACGCCCTGTAGCGATGGCTACATCAGCCCTTACTGTATAGCAGATAGGGACAAAGTGTGCGAAGCTGAGATTGGTGCTAGTCGTCTGGGACCAGGCTGCTGTGCATCGTGAAATCGGAGAGACTGCGCTGGATCGGCGGATCCTTTTTGAAGTTGTTACCGGTCACCACAGTGACCGGAAGGTATTTACTAAAGTGCACCAACACCGGTAAACAGGCGCTGATCCCGCCTTAGGGAACACTCTTTGGGGACACTAAGTGGAGTGGCGAAAGGACTGAGCCTATATACATATGTAGCCCTTTTTGTGAACCGGCCGACCCACCCAATCTCACATTGGCCCCTCGATGGTCTAACCGGTCCCTTTCCCTGCAACACACCTGCTCTAAAGGACTACTGGTACTGCATAACCTGTGTGGCTCCAGGAGATCTGAGCCTCCGCTAGCTGGGAGCCTGGGGAAAACCCTTACCCTTACTTGGTGCAGCGCCTCCACTTACCCAGGATCCCCCGTTAGGAAAGATAGCCCTGAGTAAGAAATACAATGACACTCGTATACGATAAAACAATAACTAACACTTTACTTAACACACACATATAACTCATTACATAACATCACATAACATAACCTGATGCTCTACCCGCATCACCTCAACCCAATGTCTGGTATTCCCCAACCAAGTGTCCTGTGATCACCCCACACCCAATGTCTCGTAACTCCTACGGAGGTCGTGGGTGACTGCGCAGTCACTATGTTAAGCTAGGGCCCAGTTGGTGCACTTTATAATATTGAAGATACCTTCCGAGCACTCCGATGCTCGGGACCGCAACTCTCTTCTAAAAGGGTCAGACGTCCGTCTGATCCTTTCCAGGTACTCTGCCGGTGGACCCCAACGAGGGTCCCACCGCTCAACGGGAACTGCAACCGGACCACGGCAACACCAACCGCATGGGAACAGCAACCGCCTTCCTATCACTAACTACTACTTAGAGTGACAGCAACCCTAACCTAGGGCCTGTCCCTGAAGAACCGCAACCTGGGATGGCTTGGGGAAAACTCCTAGGGCCTGTGGACAATAACCTGCCCCCCCTTCCCCTAGCTACCCAGTCCTAACTGTAACTGCTACTAGCTATTAACTAGCTACTCCCAACTCACCTGCAGCTGACACACCGCACACACTGTCAGCCTGCAGGGATCCACACTGACACACACACTGCACGCACTGCGCCCAGCACATACAGCGACACTACTCACAGGCAGCTGCAATCACACACAGCCCCTGGATCCCGCAGCAAACACACTGCTTGCACACTGTGCCTCTTTGACAGTGCCCACAGCCCTCTCCGCTGTGGCACTGCCAAACCTGCACCTTCCACACTCAAGGGTCACCTCCCTAGTTAAGGCGTCCCTCTTCAGTTACCCCCTGCCCTTTACCCGGGAATTGGGGCCTGCCTGGGAATCTAGGGAGGACCCTTACCTGATGCAGGAGCCACGTGCTCCCTGCACCCTTCCTACTCCTTCCTCTGCTCTGCCCTGACTGCTGTTGCAAAGCCCGGGAAATGTATCTCTTTTCCCGGGCTGAGCTTCCTTCAGCCCTATTGGCCACTAGGGAGCACCTGACCTCTGCCTCCCTAAGCCTCCTGGGAATTGTAGTTCCCAGGGGCTGCCTAATGCATTGGGGCCGCGTGCGCGCTTCCCTCGCGCATGCGCAAACCCCTAATGGCCGCCTCAACCTCTCTACTACCTTCCCTACTCTCGCGCGACCTCTCCCTAGCCCTGGAGTCCTATTGCGCGCTGGCCGCCTCCTGCGCATGCACGAACCTACGCGCAATGGCGGCGCACTCTCTCCTAGCCGCCGAGCCGGTGGCAACGCGATCGCGGCCCTAGCGACGGCCCGATCGCGTCCCCGGCAACCGCAGCTCCGATCTGCTCCCTGCTCTGGCCCCCACCCTCGCGAAGTGCCGGCGGGTCCGTCAAGGCCTCCGGCGGCACCCGCTACCGCACGGCACTCGCGGAGGGGGGCCAGAAAGCTCAAATTTACCTCGGGGCTACACATATTACAGTACATGGACACGGTGTGGGGGCACGCGGTGACGGGACAGTGACATTTCTCCTTATTAGAGTGGCCGAGCCACTAATGTTATAGTATAAGTTAATTAAGGTGTTATAAGTGTTCTTGCCATGATATGCAATAAGGGTTTATCCGTACTTTACAGTAAACAGTTCCAATCATATGTGTGTTGCTATTGTTCTTACCCAGGGGAATCTTACACAATGGGGATCCTGGATAAGTGGAGGCGCTGCCGATAAGATAACTATTACCTCAGGCTCCCAGTTAGCGGAGGCCCAGATCTCCTTGAGCCAACAGGTGTGTGCAGTACCCGTAGTCACTCTTGAGCGTAGGAAAGAGGGCTACAGATAGATCAGGGGTATCCAACTACAGTCCTCAAGAGCTACCAACCGGGCCAGGTTTTCAGGATATCCCTGCTTCAGCACAGGTAGTGCTAGTCAACGACTGAGCCACCTGTACTGATGCTGAGATATCCTTAAAACCTGACCTGTTGCGGAGTCTTGTGGACTGGAGTTGAGCGCCACCCGCACTAGTGTAGCGGTGTTCTGGGAGGGCCTGCCCCAACCCTATAATTACAATCGGGATCCTTTATTCAAGGAGCTCTGTGGATATGACCATTCCACTGGATTCCATTAGCTAGGAGCTTCTAGGATATCCTGCGTCTGCCCTGTTCCTTTGGAAGGATCTTGCTGGGATTCTTGATCCTACTTTCCTCCAACCTTTCTAAATCGAGTAGACTTCATCCAGATCCCTGGTATCTCGATAAATATTTGGCAAGTAAAAAAAAAAAAACCTATTAGGAATAATAAAATAAACCCCTGGGATTGCAAGTAAGAGCCCTCTTACAACTGCCTGTATATCGTATAACTGAACTCCAAATCAACTGCAATATTCTCCTATTACCGGGTGTTTTATAACATGCTCTCCCTTCCGGAAGATTTGAGGTTGGGAGGAGGGGACGTTTCAGATGACTGTAATATTTTACCGCTTTACTACTTGAGACCAATTAACCCCATAGTAGCCAAACTCCATTTCTCTGCCTGTGATTGTCAAACCCTTGCATTTTAAAATATCGGGTATTGGATAAATATGGAAGCCAGGTTTCTGGATTTCAGTTTCTCCGGGTATTTCCTGACCTCTCCCCCCCGGCGCTACCAGAGGTGTTCTTGCTATGTGTTGTACCCACTGGCGCAAAACCGTTAACATGCAAGAATAAAAATGACGACGTTTCGGTGCTTGGGGTCTAAATCCCCCTATTTATGTCTCGGTGTTATTTTTTTGAACATTTATTTTTATGGATCATATGCAAGTATCCATGTTTGCGCTGTTGTTTTGTTTACTGGGTGATGATGGTCTTTGCTTACATCAGCAGACTGATCCAGCCAGTGTACAAAATGACATAGTGCGTTCCAGCTGTGTTGAAATAGTCCATAGCAGGGGTGACTAAATCCAGTCCCCCCAACAGGTCAGGTTATCGGGATATCCCTGCTTCAGCACAGGTGGCTCAATCAGTAGCTCAATCTCCGACTGAGCCACCTGTGCTGAAGCTGGGATATCCTGCTAACCGGACACTTGGTAGCTCTTGAGCACTGGAGTTGGCCACCCCGGGTCCATAGGGGAAGCCTGGCTCACTTCTGTCTCCCCATCCCTTTTATTAACCCCTTTCCTGCTGCTAGCGCCGTGCCCGCTCCCGTCCCGGCGCAGAAACGGCTGCGGCACCTGTTCCGGAGTGTGCGCGTAATCCTTCCGCATGTCATTTCTAATCTCCGCTGTGTCTTTTTTTTTTTTTTTTTAGGTGAAAGTTACACAAGAGCTGAAAAACACTCAAGCCGAACAGATGTCCAAACTGCAAGCCAAGCACCAAGCAGAATGCGATTTGCTGGAAGATATGAGGTAAGAAGACCTTTCCAGCAAACACAACATTCCTGTCTTCTCTCCTCTCCCCCCCTACTCCCCCCCCATCCTCTTATTTTTGGAAGAACAGTTGGTTTCAGCGAAGTCCGGGAACTGACAATGCAATTTACTCTTGGCTTTCCTGCCTGGGCTTTGGAATTGCCACACAGCTGGAAATGTTAACTGTAACTAACAAACAGCCAGGAGCATTGTTACAGCGGTCGGTACTCCCGCTTCCGTAATCCTACAAAAACAAACCGTTTTCTAGAGCAGGGGTACCCAACTCCAGTCCCCAAGACCCTCCCCCCCAACAGCTCAGGTTTTAAGGCTAACCCAGCTTCAGCACAGGTGGCTCAGTCCAAGACTTCAGCTATCTGTGCTGAAGCAGGGATATCTTTAAAACCTGACCGGGGGGAGGGGGCATCTTGAGCACTGGAGTTGAGCGCCCCTGCTCTAGATGGGTATTGCTGCATTGATCAATACTTGGATATTTGGCTCAAAACTGAAGAGCCCATCCAGTCTGCACTTTCATTTGCTGTAAATTCTTGGGAGCAGGGAGGAGGGGGGGTGGGGGCGTAATTTTATATACAGTAGTCTGAAGTAGTCGTTTAGAATAAGGCCATTGGACCTCCCCATTGGTGGCTTTTTGTCCATATCCTATTTAAGATTACCTTGTTTCTGCCCTTGGCATTTTTTTTTGATGTTTTAAGAAGGTCTAATCCACCAGATAAACAATTTTGTTTTTATTTAATGCTACTTTTTCAGCATCATAATGTAAAAAAGGTCTTTCACCGAGCTCGGCAGTGGCCATATAAATCCAACCTCGTTATATTATAGAGCTGCTTAATTACTTCTTTGACGGACCACAGCAATTGGTTACTGTACATCGTTCAAACTTATCCAAATCTGTTTTCCGTTGTTCCCTTAATGGTTTTTTTGTTGTTGTCTGAATTGACAACTTGGAATGCTTTCTTTCCAGCAGCAGAATTACGGATTGATACATCCTAATTCATAGTGACGCTGCAAAACCTACAGTACATTGTTATACAGGGTAGAATATGCAATCGCAGCGATTGTCCAAAGGAATGTCGTTGCCATTAGAATGTTGGTTTGATGCCAGAGATAGAGCCTGGAATATGCAGCGTCCACCGAGGTCGGAACAAGCTTCAACTGGGTTTCTCCTACATCAAAGACCAATTGCCATTCGGCCTCACTACGTCTTTGATTATACGAGAGATGCATGAAGTCTGTTTTTGATTGTGACCCAGAAAGATCCTGATCGGTTTCTGCCACTTTCTTACCCTTCACGAACGACCGTGCAGACAAGCTCCTTGAGTATAACTGCAGATATACTGTAAATACACATTCCCTGTTCTGCGGGAGACTCTTGGACATTGTGCAGCAATGAACCTGAAAGATGGACTTGCAAGTGAGTGCACCAAGGCACAGATTTAATATAATGTCCAACCTAGTCTGCCCATTTTGCTACCTGTTGTGAAAATTCGAACCCTACTAAGTCCCCCGCTTTCTGCCATATTCAGGATAGTTCTATACCAGGCATTTTTACATTCCTTTAGCATGATACGTTCAGCGACACGCAGAGCTAAGAATGTCTTGCAGAAATACCAAGCCCATAAACCTCCCGTTTCACACACACTTCTTCCTCCGGGACTCGGAGGTTCAGCTTGGATATGGTCTTGGTGTTTTGACATTGGAAGCAGCATGTAAACCAAACGCAGTCTGATTTGAAATATGCAAAGTATTTACACCAGTGTGAGAGTGACTGTAAATGAATACAATGTGAGATTAGGAACTTGTCATGCAGGGCAGTGTTACTCAAGCCCCCCCCCCAACAGGTCAAGTTTTCAGGATATCCCTGCTTCAGCACAGGAAGTGCAGTCTTCGACTGAGCCACTGGTTGAACCACCTGTGCTGAAGCTGGGGTATTCTTAAAACTTGACCTGTTGGAGAGGGGGGGGGGAGGGAAGGGGCTTTAGAACTGGAGTTTGAGCACCCCTAATGTATTGTTTAGCGTCTCTCTGGCACATAGAGAAAAGGAGTCCTTGTATGTGCAGTTTCTGTGGAAGCGAGGGTTCGATAATTGCTGTTAAAAAGGCTAATAATATGCTTTTGAGGTCTGCCGTTCGAAATCGATTTAATCTGTAATTGTGTAGGCCTGAGTAAGTGATAGATTTTTTTTTTTGGGTGTGTTTTTTTTAGTTGTTGTATTCACCTGTAGAGTTTTTTTTTTTTTTTCTCTAATGCTTTAGATGAGAAAAACAGGATGCATAGTAGATTGAGTGCATTTGAAAAAACCTCACTGTACAGATTAGCTGAAATAGTCATCAAAACATTGTGAGGTATAGGGGAATTCATTATTTGATGTATTAATCCTTAAAAAAAAAAAAACAAAACAGTTCAGGAGTAGAGGATACTGTGGTGCTCCAAAAGTCATATGTGACCACATTAAATTGTGTCAATAAATCCAATAGGCGTCAGGATGCTTATGTATCATCCATACCTCAAAATGATGACAAAGTGCTTCGGCGTGAAACGCGTAGGTGGTGCGTTCATGTAGCTCCTGCTTTCTTTGGAGGTCTGCATTAAATAGCTGATCAAAGCATTTTGGAGGCTGCCTGGGGTTATTTTGAATACTAGTTACTGGCTGTGCCCTGGCTGCTGCTATACCACCTTAAAAAAAAAACCCACACAATTCTTTACTAAGGCATAGCGATATGACATGTGACCGGTTTAATAAAGCACAGAGCCAGCATTGCACTTTACATCTGTTATTCACACGGGTGAGTTTGGGCTGGGTTGCTACAGTAGCTCTGTATTGTGAAGAACCTGACACAATGGGTGGGATTCACTATGCTCTGATAGTGCCATTCAGGTCAGTAGCAGCTAAGGCAATACCCGGTGTATTTGTGTAAATCTTCGCAAATGACCCCTGTGCACGGAGCTGTGAAGCAGTCTGTGCCTGGCTCGGGAAGATCAACAATTAAAAGAAGGGAAAGAGCCCCCTGTTGACGGCCCTCAAATCAGATAAGGTGTTTGTTAACGCCAAACAATAAAACGTCACTTTTTTAGTAGATGAAAGTTAAGAAGCAGCGACGTAATGAACATATCACACACAGGCAAAGTACTCTGGTGAGATGCTTAGTGCTTCAGTTGCAGGTATGGGGAAGGGATATTGTGGTAGGCAATACTCCATTACCTTAGGAACCCCTAGTACTGGGGCGTTCGACTCCAAGCACCCCTCCCCCTCCCCCCCCCCCCCAACAGGTCAGGTTTTCAGGATATCTCAGTTTCAGCAGAGGTGGCTCAATCAATCCCTGCTGCAGCACAGGTGGCTCAGTCTTCAACGGAGCCTCTGAGCTGTCTGTGCTGAAGCTGGGATATCCTGAAAACCTGACCTGTTTAGTGGAGGGTGGGGCTTGAGGACTGGAGTTCAGCAGCTCTGCCCTAGTATCAGCCTCAGTCAGCAGAGACTAATGGTGCTTAGTGTTAGTCATTGCGGTACTGAAGTGATCCGTTACAGAATTAATAGTTATATTAGGGTATAATTCAAATGAATACATTCTACATCACTAGTAATATGTAAGGCATATCCCTTTATTAATTGAATGGAAACGGTAAAGACTCAACTGTAACAAAAAAGGGGTTACTGTGTATCTGAAATGCCACGGAAATGGTTAGTACTAATACAGTGGTACTTCAGTCTCGGTAGCGTATAGTTCAGAGTGAGTTCGTTCATTATTTGAATGCACCTGGACTGTGTGAAGGGGATACCTGTGGGTAGACAGTTTAAAATAGAAAATAGAGAAAATAGATTTGATAAAATCCCTGGAGACTGTGGTACTGTACAGGCGGTCCTCGGTTATCCGACACAATGCGTTACTCAAAATGGCGTTGGATAGCGAAACGTTGTAAAGCGAAACACGTTTTCCCACAGGAACACTGTTTAAATGAAAGGTTCCGTTCCTGAAGGCATTTTTAATGCTAAAATACACAAAATATTTTACACAGACAATATGATATGCAGCACACACATAAATTATATAGTGCATATACTGTATTATATATATATATATATATATATATATATATATAATATAAAAATATAATATAGTATAATATATATATTATATACACATAAACAACTTCGCAAAGTGTCGTGTGTATATATATATATATATATACACACATACACACACAAATAACGTTGCAGAGCATTGGATAAGCCGTTTTGGCGTTGTAAAAATGAACATAGGTACGCATTGCATAGCGTTGGATAAGCCATTCGTTGTAAAACGAGGACTGCCTGTACTTATAGATCTTGCTTGAGGAGAAGCTGTGAATTATTTTATAAGTTGAACACTGTTAGCAGGGTTTGTAGGACACCCTAAACTAATGTTTAATAAGGTATACTTAAGTGCTCAGAGGATGATTGCTTATATTGTCCTGCTAGAGTGTTATAGCGATCAATAGTTCGTCTTAACTCAATATTGCCGCAGCCTGGATCTGCAATAAAGCAGTCAGTCGACTGCAGATTTTATTAAAGCCACCCATGAAGAGGCATCAGTAAACGCGAAATGTACATCGGTGCGCATGGTCCGACAGTGACACCATTACAGAGGATGGGAGAGAACGCGGGTCCTAGGTTCGTATGTCTCCTGTGTAGAGCTGTTACGGGATATATATGTAACGGATATTCCACCCCACCCAATCGCAGATATAGTGTGAGTGCGGGGAACCTACAGTTACCAGGTGTGGTGCTTTACCTGTTAGGCTCACAAGAGGGCTGAGCTTCCGCCACGGGGAACCTGGGGCAATTATATTATTAGTAACCCTGTACTGTGTGCAGCGCCTCCACCTGCGATGGTTCCTAGCAGAGCAGGAATTGTTCCTCGCAGGACACATATATCACTCCACACAACGTATGTAAACAATTAATGACTTTACTTTGCATATAATAACCATAAGCAGATGCACGTATATCAACAGGTGTCCCTCCCTAGAGGAGACACTGACTACTGCGCCTCGCAGGACGCTAGCCCCCTATCACCGGGTGATCCCACCCCGTGTCCAGTAACCCCACACAATGTCCCGCGCTCTTCAGAGAAAGGATATGTGTGACTGCGCAGTCACTGTTAAAGCTAATAGGATGTTGGTGCACTTGTTGTTACGGATTACCTGCCGAGCACTCCAGTGCTCGGGCCTGCAACTGGCTTCACAAAGGATCAGACGAGCTCCTACACGACATCCAGGATCCACCCGCGTGGTGATCCGTCAGGGGCGATCCCACCCTGAAGATAGTCCAGCTCTCTTTAATGGCAGAGACTTGAGCCCAAGTCTCTCAGCAGCAAACGCAGCGTCCGCTGTGTCCCTAACTAGCAAATGGCTAATGCGGCAGGGTCCCTAACCTAGGGCCTGTCCCTATGGCACTTAACTACTGTTGACTCAGGGCTTATCTAGGGCCTAGGGGGCTGCAGGCCTAGTGCAGGGAGTCACTGACTCCTGCACCCTACCTCCTTCCCCTAGCTGCTCGGGTCACCAACTGACAAAACGTGCTGCAAGCCCGCCAAATGTATAAATTCACCCTTGTGCAGGGAGATCCTACAGCCCTATTGGCTACCTGGCGTCACCTGACTCTGCCCCTGTGCACCCTGGGGGCTGCTACTATTGGGAGCTATTCTCCCTTGCGGGGACCTCGCACGCATTCCCTTTGCGCAGGCGCCAACCTCTGTAGTGGCCGCCGGCTATCACAACCTGTTGCGCATGCGCAACTACATTGAAGATGGCGACGCCCTGCTCGGGAGCAACCGGGGACTCGGAGACGCCGAAAGCGCTCCCTGCAATGGCCCCCACCCTCCAGAAGCGCCGGCGGGTCTGTCGCGTGACCCTCGGCAGCGGAGGTAAGAGGAGGGGGGGAATCGCGGGACAAGGGGACCTGGCTACATGTAAAACCTCCAAATTGATTATTCCATTGCTAATTGCAGAAGGTCTCCCCCCTTCCTTTTTCCTCTACTTTCCCTGACACCGATTCTATCTCAGAAAGATGTTGGCTCCATTCCTATAGAAGTTTCTGCACCGCATATTGAATCGGGGTCATAGCAGTTATAATAGATGTAATAATGGATAATAACCCTCCACCATACATCCCAAACCGTGACCGAAGTTGTACAGAAAACGTATGCGGCGAGCGTGCTCCGTTTCATTAGGAAATGTTTTCACGCGCATGCGTGGGACAGGATATTATTGGCATACAAATGGATCATTGCAGGGAGCACGGGTGTCGGGATCACTCCGGTGGCAGCCCCCGAATCCGTTGCCACTGCATTGCACAGCGTCGCTGACCCCTAGCAGAGGTTACCGGGTTACCACGGCTTGTTTACAGTCTTGGAAAATGCAGCATAGCCGCATCCTTGGTGTTCGCTCAACACGTCATCAAGATCGTAGCATGTTCTTGTTCAGAGGAATGTATGTTGTTATGTTGGCTCAAAACCTGTACGTTTGCTAGAGTAGGGGCGCTAAAATATAGTCCTCAAGCCCCCGCCAAAAAAAAATCAGGTTGTCAGGATATCCCATCTTCAGCACAGGTGGCTCAATCAGTCCCTGCTTCAGCACAGGTGGCTCAATCAGTGATTGAGCCACCTGTGCTGAAGCTGGGATATCCTCAAAACCTGACCTGTTTGGGGGGGTCTCGAGTTGCGCACCCCTGCCCTATTGCGCTGTATTGCTAACATGAACACGGCAAAAGGAAGTTAAAAAGCTTTTTGTTTCTACTTAAAAGATTTAATAGTCATTGCTCAGTTTCTCCTTTTGCTCAATAATATTTGGGCACAATAAGTGAATGGTGGAAGTAGCACAGCGTATCCACGTTACACACATGTCTCTCCATCACCATATATTTTTACCTGTACATGTTATGATTCTGCAGATATGTTCACTAGGTGTCCCGCTAGAATATGGGTTGCTATTAACCTGCATTATTCTTTAATTTATACCCATGGGGGACATGGCTCTTGGCTTTGCCCAAAAATCACTTTTCTGTAACCCTTTATTTTATTTTTTTAAATCTTTAAATGTGCACCCCTCACTCAGCGGCTTAAAAACAGTCATCAGTGTGGTTGTCTTAATTACAATGGTTACGCATCCTTAAAGTCACTGTCTTGTCTACTTGTATCTTGTGAAAAAATGAATGTTTTTGCTTTTCTCTGCGACAGCTGAATTCAGGCATGTCTGCTTCTCATGTTTACCTGGTTCTGATTAATGACGGCTTTATAATTACTTTGCTGACAGAACAATTTGCCTGGGGGGTTTGAGGGTTGACTGTGTTTATCACTGACAGACATTACATACAGATTGTAAAAACAAGCGAAACGTCTGTTTACTATGAAATTGTAAAAAAAAAAAAAAAAAAAAAAAAAGTTTACATATATTTAGTGTTGATGGGTTCCATTTAGCCTAATAAACATACCACTATCCTCAGTTCATTTTTGGGAACTGTCCCTTTAAATCTATTTCTAGATTCCCTGGTTGTAGATTAGTGTTTTTCAACCAGGGTTCCCTGGGCATCCATAAAGGGTTCTCTGCAATTTTCAGATCATTTGAAAATGTTACCAAATATAGAAGAATTTACAATGCATCGGATCTCAGACGCGCTATTAGAGAGGGTTGTGGTTCCTTACAATGCATCGGATCTCAGACGCGCTATTAGAGAGGGTTGGGGTTCCTCAGCATGTCACAATATAGTTTATAGGGTTCCTTAACCAACAAAACGTTGAAAAACCCTGCTGTGAAGCATTTCGCGCCCTGGTGTAACCCTCTTTGCTCTTAAGGAGTTTACATCAGTTGACTATGGCTTTTCTCACGGAATGGGACACCGACCCAACAAGCCAATCCAGGTCTGCTGCTCCGACAACTGCATGTTTAAATGTCCCACGCGGGACCGCCACACTGCCTAGACAGGCCGGTCCGACGCGCCATCTTTAAATGTCCCGCAGGGTATTTACAGATGGAGCGGCCTGTCTAGGCAGTGTGGCGGTCCTGCGCGGGACATTTAAACATGCAACGGTCGGGCGCGGTAGACCTGCCTTGTCGGGCGGTGGTCGGGTGCAGGAGCGGATATTGCAGCGAGGTGTCCCTGCGGTGGAACGCCGGTGGTGCTTTGGTCGCGGCGAAACAACATCCTAGCCCACTTTTCTCAG
The DNA here is from genome assembly GCF_040206685.1 of Ascaphus truei. Lineage (NCBI taxonomy): Eukaryota > Metazoa > Chordata > Amphibia > Anura > Ascaphidae > Ascaphus > Ascaphus truei. The sequence goes on along the minus strand of NC_134485.1, from coordinate 417,174,099 downwards.
TCTCTCATACCTCATCAGGGTGCTGGGTACGCCAAGGCTGGGCGTCCATATACTGATGGAATAATGAAGGGCGGCAGTAACTTGTTTATAGCACAAACAGGAGCTTTATTACCAGCCGTTGACCATGCTCTTCACTTCAAGACATTTGTTACTATATACACTTTAACGGGTGGACAACCATGTTTGTGTAACTCTCCCTGCCCGGCTTCCTGGGGAGATTACATCGTTGTGATATGTATATGGCTGCTCTGCATGGGTTACCTTGACTCGGGTAAACAAAGGAACTGTCCCGCGCTCCGGTAAATAGTCCCAGCACCCGTAGGTGTCAGTGTGGTCACTTGGGAACGGAATGGAGAGTGCAGATGTAGACCTCCTAAGTTAATCAGGGCTGGGAGGGAAATCCCTTACCCTCTAGATGCTCTCCGATCTGGGTCCTGCTCTCCTCTGTCCTCCGTTATCTAGCGTGCAGCTTTCAGAGAAAGCGAACGGAAGGAAAGAAGATCCGGCGCCACTGCAAGTGACAAACATCCAGGTAACTTCCGGGTTGATTGAAAAAACCACGATCTCCCCCTCAACGCGTTTCACGCTATAGAACAGCGCTTCGTCTTGGACTCAGGGGCTGGATACAGGCGGCTGGGCGATGAGGCAGCAAGGTTGTATAATAACGGGCGCCAGGAACTTTTATAGTACAACTGTCATTTATTTGTGTCCCCAACTCGGGGACCGCTCATTCATATATGGACAACATTGCACTGTATTTTACATCAGACGTACATGAATACTGTTCTTCCATCAGCGCCCACTCTTAACACTCCAATGGAGGTCCATATCTTGTTTGTTCCTTGTGCCAAGCTGTGCTCACCACAAACAGGACGAGACCCCTGTACTGAGATGGGAGTAGTAACAAACACCAGCCACAGGCACGGGGGCCACGTCCGGAGTGTAGGTTTGCCTTGACAGCCGGGTCAGGGATATAGAGATCAGTGTAGTCTGTGTACTTGCCGAGTTCAACGTAGGAGATATCCGGAGCGTAGAAGGTACTTTTGCCGATGTCAGGAGTGGAGAGTGGTCGAGGTGAAATGCCGAGTTCAGGATTAGAGAGGAGCGAGGAGTCAGATAGCCAAGATCAGTGCAGCAGTGCAACCCAAAGACCCAAGGTTGCAGTAGTCAGAGAAAGCCGGTTCGGTACACAGAAGATCAAAACTGGAACAAAGCAACAGGACAGGAACAAGGCAGGAACAGCAAGGGTGAGCACAGGTAACAAGAATCTATGCTCAGCCAATGTTCCTGTAACATTGTTGAGCATATGGGCAGGATCAGCCAGCCCCTAAGGGGGTGGAGTGGGGGCGCGGCCCCAAACGGTGGCCGTGATAGGTCTAAGGCTTCCAAGAACAGGTGTAGCTGTGTTGCAGCTAAGGAATGCATCTATGAGCAGGTGCAGCTGTTTGTGCGGCTAATGAATGCTTCTATGAGCAGTTGTAGCTGTTTGACAGCTAGTGGATCTTGACACGGAGCTTGTCACGTGCGAGCTCCACGCGCAGTCAGCGCGCGGTGCGATCCAGGGGCGGAGCCTGAGTCCACAGTGTCGGATGACGCCATTTTGGTGCGCGTGCATGCTGCGCGCGTTTGATAAGGAATGCGGTCCGTTGGTACATAGCGCATGCGCGGTGGTGCTCGGGATGATGCGCGGGCGGTTGCAAGTCCGTAGCCCTTACACCGGGCCCCCCATCTCATTGCTTTAGGACATCTCTCCTTTTTATCTCGGTAATACTACGTCATTTGGGGATCCTAGCTGGTCTGGTATATGTAACCCAATACCTTGGTCTTTATGGTAACTGGCACTTCAGCCTGAGAGGAATGCAGATCAGCGTTCGAGTCGATACACCGGCATCCGGGAGTCCTTATTACTGAGGCCCTCTGTCGCATGCCGTTTCATACTTAGCAACTTACACTGGGCTACCTCAGTCTTCTCTAGGGATCCTAACTAACAAGGTTACTATCTCTGTCTATAACATAACAACATAGGGGGTCCTGATCCATACTATTACTGTAAGAACATTAGTGTTTACTCCCCCTGAATGCTCCTCTACTCTTGTGCTCCTGGAACCTAACCTTCTATAACCGTCCCTATTCATTAAATACCCCTGCGTGACATATGGATCACCATAGCAACCAGGGCGGCACCCAGCATATACTAATACTGCTGGTAACCCTTTAGGAGGGGGGTTACGTTGATACTTTTTAATTCTGCCCTAGGTAATCCTAACTCATGCTAGGTAGGTGCTTAGGCTTGTTACTGTCATCTTAAGTGGCCATCTTCTACTTAGTGTCACTGACTCTTTAGATCAATAGAGCCCCATCTTAGGTTACTCTTACGATCATGAACTGTGGGATCACTATCCCCGGTACAAGGTACTTCGTGCCTCTCTTAAGTATGCTGTGTAGGAGACAACAGGGGGGCCCTCAGCAGGGCTGCTCTGATTTAGACCCCAATGGCTATTACTTGTATAACCCCAATAGGACCTAGGCATCCTCTGTAGGGACCTGTATGCTTCTGTACTTCTATGGCTACGGATGCTAACTGGATGGGACACTTCCCTAACATCAAAACAACAAACAGGAACAGGACATTATTTCTATACGTTAACAATACACTGGAACATCTATACATTACAACTGTGAGGCTCCTCCAACTGTCACTCCCAGGAACCTAACTTCTAGAACCTTCAGTCTCACTATATATATATATATATATATATAAAACAGTGTTCGACAAACCTATACATTTGCTCGCCCCGGGCGAGTGGATTTAACCCCCGGGCTAGTAAATATTGGCCCAAGCAGCACACGTTTGATACTAGGTGGCGAGTAGATTTTTTGGTGATTTGTCAACCACTGTGTGTATATATGTATATATATGTATATGTATGTATATGTATGTATATGTATATATATATGTATATGACTATATGTGTAGAGATGTAGAAAAGATCAGGGCACTCACGCAATATCCACGGATTGGATAAAGAAAAAATAAGGTAATCAGGAATTAGAAAAAGGCTTTATTAGAACATTAGATGGTGTTCAATAAGGAACAGTCTCCTTAAGAAAGCGTGAAACGCGTGGGAGGACTGTTCCCTGTTGAGCACCATCTATTCATGTTCTAATAAAGCCTTTTTCTAGTTCCTGATTACCTGGTTAACCTAATTTTTTCTTTATCCAATCCGTGGATATTGCGTGAGTGCACTGATCTTTTCTACATCTCTACCTGTCATTTCCTATTATCGGCGGCACCCGGAGGGAGGAGAAGGAGGTTCCTCTGAATCCGAGGATGTGCGGCGTGGATTGAAACTACCAGCAGCGGGACTCCGGGTCGGAGGAGGTCAGAAGGAGGCAAGAAGATTTTCCCTACCTTCATTACCCCATACTTAGTCCCAGCAACGCAGCTGCATACAGTACATTGGTGGGATCCTGTTCAGGTCCTTACAGGGAGCGTAGCCACAGTTTCCAGGACAGATACTTCCCCCGACAGACCATGCGCTATCTCTCCCCCCGATCCACATATAGCTAGATAGGCTAATAATTACACACCCCGGAGCGCAAGAGAGCGCCTTTGTACATCACAATATATATATATGCATATATATACCCTGATGATGTCACTGATCATCATAAATACAGTGGGAGGGGCTTCTTTCCTGCGAAGTCGCTCTATATACCATGTGATGGGAGAGAAGCGTTACTCTGCGTGAGCCCACGCCGTTAACCCCTTAAGGCCCTTAACCGACATAGTAGTCCCCGGGGAGGCGACGCTTGCTTCTTGTTACCGGAACGGTGTGTGAAACTCGCCGTTCCCCTGACAATCCGGCCTTTCCCCTGGCCGTTTATTTCCTGTAAAGAAGGGAGTCCGACTCTTGATATTAAAGCTTCACAAATCTGCGAAGCGGGGCAGTGCTTGGAAAACATTCGACCTACAGCAGACATCTGGCAGTTAGTCTGCGTGTCTGCAGGATTTACTCAGCGTTATTTGCACAGTCATTTGTGATTCAATTTAAGTAGGACTTTTGATAACATTATCTAACCTCCTAGCTGCTTGAGAAGATGGCCGTGAATTGTTATGCATTACAGAAACAGACATTGCAGCCGATCAGGACCATTTCACATGTACAGGCATACCCCGCATTAACGTACGCAATGGGTCCAGAGCATGTATGTAAAGTGACAATGTACTTAATGCTTCACTTTATCTTTTTCCCACTTATCGATGCATGTACTGTACTGCAGTCGTCCTATACGTGCATAACTGATGTAAATAACGTATTATATACGCTCTATAGTTTCCCCGCTTTCGCACAGCTTCGGTACAGGTAGGGAGCCGGTATTGCTGTTCAGGACTTGCTGACAGGCGCATGCGCAAGCTGCTGTTTGCCTATTGGGCGATATGTCCTTACTCACGAGTGTACTTAAAGTGAGTGTCTTTAAACCGGGGTATGCCTGTATACACTGTGTCCTTTTTGACGTCTTTGACCAGGCCTCTTCAACTAGTTCTTTAAAGGGGCCAGATCAGAAAACGTTTAGGACTAAAAGGGCCACAAGCTTCTTGCAATGTGATTTTAGATGCATTTAAAGATTTAAAAAATTACAATATTTCAAGTGTTCAGAACGTTTTGTACCATTATACATTTCTATTACTGTAGCTTACAAGTGAGTTTTGTGTGAAAACTTGCACTTGGCAGCCTAAGCAACTAGCATGAAATTAGCAGGAGCAGAGCGCCCAAGGGCCCTTGGTGGGACACCAGTGGAAAAGGCCCTGCCTTAAACCCTCCTATGATGGTCTGCGCTTTGGGGAAACCCTGCAGTTCTATGGGAGGAGATACCAGCTATTCTGAGAGAAAAATGGCCAAATGCGTATATATTCCCCTCTCAAGGAGCAATGTTGTGTTTTTTGTTTGTGTTTTTATTTTGCAGATTTCATTGTTTGTTTTTTTTACTTCAGAAAAGTTTTTTAATGATAGAAAGGAATGTAATGTTTTTTTTTCTTTAATTTTTAATATAGAAAGCGGTTTGTTTAATTAAAGAATGTCAACACTACCACAGCAAGATATATATATACACAAATACAACTGTATGCTCATCTGCATGTCTTAGGCAGGTCTGCAACCCCGCCTTTCCCCACCATCACCCAGCATACAGCACTTCCACTGCAGCAAGGGATTCTGGGAAATGACATGCAAATGAGCACACAGTGTCACTTTTTGCCTCAAAAAACAAATGGTTTTTGAGGCAAAAAGTGACACTGTGTGCTCATTTGCATGTCATTTCCCAGAATCCCTTGCTGCAGTGGAAGTGCTGTATGCTGGGTGATGATGGGGAAAGGCGGGGTTGCAGACCTGCCTAAGACATGCAGATGAGCATACAGTTGTATTTGCATATTTGCTTTCCTGTGGAGGGTTTTTGTCACTTTTTTTACTCACCATAACTTAACTCAGTATTAATATATACACACACGCGCGCGCACACACACACGCGCACACACGTACACTCACTTTAAGTACACTCGCGAGTAAGTACACTCGCGAGTAAGTACACTCGCGAGTAAGTACATATCGCCCAATAGGCAAACGGCAGCTCACGCATGCGCCTGTCAGCACGTCCTGAACAGCAATACCGGCTCCCTACCTGTACCAAAGCTGTGCGCAAGCGGGGAGACTATAGAGCCTGTTACAAATGCGTTATTTACATCAGTTATGCACGTATATGATGATTGCATTACAGTACATGCATCAATAAGTGGGGAAAAGGTAGTGCTTCACTTTAAGTACATTTTCGCTTTACATACATGCTCCGGTCCCATTGCGTACGTTAATGCGGGGTATGCCTGTATATTCCAAATAACTTAACATGGGAAGGATGTTGATCCAGGGAGTGATCTGATTGCCAATTCTCAGTCAGGAAGGAATTTATTTTTCCCCTTATAAGATATCACTACATGATATTTCACTGAGGTTTTTTTTTGTTTGCCTTCCTTTGGATCAATATAAACTACTGGAATTATAAATATAGGATAGGTATGTTGTCTAAATTTAGCATGGGTTGAACTTGTTGGACTTTTGTGTTTGTGTGGTTTCAGAATACATAAAAACATATATTTTTTAAAGTATTCTGCAGATTTTGATGACCACTGGTCTGCAATAAGAGGCCTTGTGCCGGCAACACTCCTTTAGTAAATCTCTTACTGCCTTTGCTGGGAGACACTTCCACCCATCCACGGCCCTTTTAGGGATGCGGTCTCCTGTAACTGCAAAAGGGTCCAAGTTAGCGGTTCTCTTTCATGAAAACTGAACTGTTCCATGAGCACTGGTGGCCCAATCAGTGACGCAGTCCAAGGCACCACCACCTCTGCTGAAGCAGGGATATCCTAAACGCCTGACGTGTTGGTGCCCCTGGAGGACACCAGTCGGCCACGCCTGCCCTACTCTTTGATAAAGCGCCATCCAGCGTGAAACGCGTAAGAGTGTGTTTTAACCCTGTACTACATGTGCCGATACATTTTTCATAGAGCTTACTTGCCAGCCCTCTGCGTATTATCTTCGGCTGTGCACTGCCATTTTTTCTTTTTTTTTTCAACTTTTAACAAAAGAGCCAAGTTATTGGGACCAAAACTCTCACCGTTCAGCTGTAATTTCCCTGTCTTAAAGTGGCAATCCACCCTAACTAACCTCCATTTCCATTTTTTAAATGGTTGGAACCCAAGGGCCTTCCAGAGCCGAGACGCACCAATTTCAGCTCCAGGGACCCCCTTGTTCCTGAGATACTGGCTGGTGAAGTTACCGATATGACTTCATGATTTTTAAAGGGGATTGAAATGGCCATCCAATAGGAAGCCATAACAGATGATGTGGCAGCTTCCTATTGGCCTGAGATTTGGGGAGGGGGGGGGGGTGGTGCCGGTCCCAGACCCAGTTCCAGAGCTGAAAACTGGCATTTGGCTCATTGTGGCTGTAATAACGTCTCCGCTCCGCTTGCAGGCGTTTAGATAGTGGGTGGAATTAATAAATATTTGTAAATGTCAGTTTTTTTTTTTTTTGCAATTGATTTACAAACTTGGGGATAAAAAAAGCACTGTGGTGCTGAACTGTGCAACAGTTTGAGTTTATGGCTGTAATTTAAGGCATCGCAGCTTCTTCTGAAGCCCCTAGTTAAGGACATTCCCATAGCAGGTTATGCAACCTGATTGCACCTTTTTATGACAGGGTTTTACAAGCAGTTCTCCAGAGGGCTGGATCAGAAAACCTTTTGGACTAGAATGGCCGGAAGATTATTATAATGACCTTTTGGATACATTTTAAAGACTTGAATAATAGAATATTTCAATGTTTTGCCAGCACTTGTAACATCTGTACCATATATTATATACATTAACTCAGGGGGCTTAACTCCAGTCTTCAAGCCTCCCCCCCCCCCCCCAACAGGTCAGGTTTTCAGGATAGGTTATAGGTACCCTGCTTCAGCACAGGTGGCTCTATCACTGATTGAGCCACCTGCACTGGATATCCAGAAAACCTGACCTGTTGGGAGGGGGAGGGGAGGGGGGGGGGGAAATGAGGACTGGAGTTCAGCAGCCCTGCCATATTTTACAAGCGAGCGTCCGTGTGAAACATTGCACTTTGCTCCTGCTGATTTCATATTCTTGGGCAGCCGAGAGTCCTAGGAAATATATGTTCTATCTATCCATCTCACCCCTGTGGGATCCTAGCTAATCTAAGGAGTTATGGGGTTAATCTGGGTAATGGCCCTTAGCCAAATGTTGCAGTTAGTCTATGTATACAGTATGTTGCAAAGGGATTAAGGCCTTGGGTAGCTTCTCCCACCTTCTAGACTGTGCTTAGTGGGGTCACTAAGTTAAGATACCTTGTAGAATGTTAACCCTTCACCTAGTAGTCATAGTGACTAGTGATGTCACAGTGGGGTATATAAACTGGGGCTGGAAGATTCCAGATCAGATCTTGGTGGAGTGTGGGAGATCTCATCAGTAAGATACTGTGACTCCTGTTAGTCTGTAAGGACGTGTGATAGTGTTAGAATCACTTTGTTTTTTCCGGCGAGTTAATGGCCCCTCTATATGGCTCAGAGCGTGTTCCACCCACAAGAGGGAATGGACAGGTACTCCTAAGAAGGTTCCTTAAGCAAGGGCCTGGGAATATCACCGTAGAATTACTAGGGCAAAAGTCTCCTTGGTTCTCTCTGAGGTGATAGGGTGTAATGTCGCATCCAGCCTAGGGATCCCAGTGGAAACAGCCATTATTCGAGTGAGAGAATGCTACTGTACCATACTACAAAGTGGGAGAATGGGCGTCTCTGAGGGGGATGCTGACTGAGGACCTCTGAAGAAGAAGTTGTGTGGGTTCCTTTAAATGAATCACCGTGCCGGCCCTGCCCGGACCATCATCCCTGAGAATGAAGGTAAAAGAACCACTGGGCATCACCTACACCACTGTAGAGACATTGGGACATTTGGTGTGGCCCCTCTTCTGTTGGCCGGGGGAAGAGGTGTTACATATATATAGCCATGCATAATAATGGTATATTGCTTTCCTCTCTGTTGGCAGTAAGTCCTGATAAGTACGGGTATGCCAGCAGTAGTTATGAAGGTTTTCCCTCATCCAATGGTGATGTGCCCTATGTATGGAGGGGAGTGGCTGTATGCTCTGAGTCCCTGGATAGTGACATCAGGGATGCGCCTGCCTCCTGAAGTATATAAGGCACAACACAGTTAGTTACAGTGTGTTCTAGCAGTGTTCTAGCAGCAGTGGAAAGCTGTTAGGAAGTTGTATTGTCCTGCATAAGGGATTGTAGGAACACTTTGTGACCCTAGTGACGTAACTAGCGGTCCAGGTTGACCAATCAGCCTGTCTAAGCCACTCTGTGTCCAGGGACCTGGCACAGAGAGGGTCTCCCTAGAAGAAGAGGGAATCCCACTCCAATTTAGGAGGGCGTACCTGGCGAAGGGACAGCACGGAGAGATGTGCGGCTAGAGCCGGCAGCTGCATGGGGCAGTCTGCTACATCACCGTCTACAATAAAGATGACCTTGTTAACGATACCCCCACTGTGTGAGTGTGAAATTACTCAGCAGTGGATGGCACCACCAAGAAGGAGTTCCTCACCAGGACCATCTCCCTTCGGAAGCACAGATCCTGATGAGGTGGAGGCGCTGCACATGATGTAAGTCGAACTCGCACCCACTACCTCAGCTACCTGTCCTGTTGGATATCCCCTAATACCATCAAGCGGGAGACTCAGGAGTTCTGTTGCCTACAGGTGCACCACCAAACACACACGTAATGGGGGTTGGTTATTAAAGTACCCGGGCCAATGTGAGATTGGGGGGGGGGGGGGGAAACCCATTACATATATATATTTTCTTTTAATTGTATTTTGGTTGTTTTCACGCTTACCTGAACATGGTATAACACACACTGCCGGAAATTAACTTTCTTGACACTGCTTCTATCTGCAATTCTTGGGGTCTTTCAAAAAGCAATGCGTTTCAACGAGCATGACCTTTTTATGTTTACTTAAAGCAGCGGCCACTCCCAAATATATATATATATATGGTGAAAACAACCAAAATACAATTAAAATCATGTGCAGCGCCTCCACCTCATCAGGATCTGTGCTTCCGCAGGGAGATGGTCCTGGTGAGGAACTCCTTCTTGGTGGTGCCATCCACTGCGGAGTAACATCACACTCACACAGTGGGGGTATCGTTAACAAGGTAATCTTTATTGTAGACGGTGATGTAGCAGACTGCCCCATGCGGCACTAGCCGCACATCTCTCCGTGCTGTCCCTTCGCTATATATATATATCTTAATATATAAAATCAAAGGTTGGTACTAGCTGTGGTGAATGTGATTGGTCCGTGGCCAGCCCGACTGTCATTGCCCAAGAGGTACGCTCCACTGTGACACACACCGCCCACACGACTGTCATTGGCCAAAACTTACACTGACATCACTGACACACACCTACTTCACTGTCACACACTTGCACTGACAGCATACCCCCAAAGAAGCCCTGCAGAGTCCTTGCTAAGTTCATCTCACACTCTCACCTCTGTGTACACACACACACCTCCCTCCCTCCCCGGCGCTCACTTCCCTCCCTCCCGGCAGGGGGACAGGCAGTGGCCAGGCAGCCTCCGGAAGGACCCTCTTCCTCCTGCTGCTGCTCCCACCAGATGTCGCTCTCTCTTTCCTCAGGCTATGGCGGCGTTGCCAATACTGAGGCGGTCTGTTCCCGCACGGCTCCTGTCAGGTGCGTGTTTTCCCGCCCAAAGACCCGCCACTGTCCGCGCGCTCACCCCCTCTGCTGGGCACTCGCGTAATGTCACACAAGATGGCGGCGTTGGCAATAGTGAGGCGGTCTGTTCCCGCCCAGCTCCTGTCAGGTGCGTGTTTTCCCGCCCAAAGACCCGTCACTGTCCGCGCGCTCACCCCCTGGCCCCCTACCCCCTCCCGCCCTTGGCGCGTGACGGTTGCTCCCTCTATCAGAGAGGCTACAGGATTTACCTGCGCTGCGGGGTCAGTCACAATCCAGACATAGCCAGTCGGTGTGTCAATGTCAGACAGAGTGGGCGGACATGCTTTGTGTGGGGTGAGGGCCACCCTCTGTCTATAATAAACATTCATGGCTACCAGCCCCTTATAACCTCACTCCCCAGCGCTCACTCACCTCACCTCCCACTGTCGTCGTCCCCCTCCTGTCCACTGTCCCCCCCCTCCTGTCCACTGTCCCCCCCCTGTCCACTGTCCCCCCCCCCCCGACCACTGTCCTCCCCCCTCCCTCCTGTCCCCCCCCTCCCTCCTGTCCCCCCCCCTCCTGTCCACTGTCCCTCCCTCCCTCTGGGGGGGTGGGAGAGGTGGAGCACACAAATAGGGGGGACAGGAGGGAGCAGGAAATTTAACTCGCGGGCAACGCCGGGTCTCTCAGCTAGTATATGTATATATGTATATATATGTATGTATATGTAACCAGGTGCCCCTGGCTATAGCCTTCTACTGGCCTCAACACCATAAGTCTTGATAGGAACAGCCAGTGTTGGGGTTAAACTCCTGCGCAGGGCCTAGCCTGCAGTTGCAGCCTGGATGGGTACTATGTTGCCTTATCCAGGTGCAGGCCTAAACCGGCTGTTGGAGTGTCATACCTGGGGAGGGTACTGACTGGGTCACATGTATATGGTGTGATGCCTGTCGGTACCTGGACCTGCCCTGTTATGGGGCGGGGTTACAAGCCCTTTCCCTCCCCCGGGTATAAAAGCTGTCACTTCTCCCAAATTGAGTGTGCTCTGAGGTGGCTGGTTATGTTGCAGTGTATATCCTTTTCCCTATAAGAGGGTTGAGGAGATTAGGAGAGGCTCTTGGGGCCTCAAGCCCCGGGGGTTTGCTCCAGGGAAGGAGCTATGTCATCCTGTACATGCAATAAACCTGGCGTTGGACCCAATATGCTGTGTGGTTATTGGGGAGGAGTATGGCCTGTGGGGACCATGCTGCAATCCACAGGATCCTCATGGGATGGAGGCGCTGCACTGTGAGAGATCAGGAAAGCCTGCCCTGTTGCTGCTCCCAAACTCCAACTGCGTAGCAACTCAGACCTCCTGACCCAGCAAGTGAGCGACAGTACCAAAGGAAAACGCCAATGTAGTGGCCAGATCTTCCGTGGCAGGGGGGGAAGGACAGGTGCTACATATATATATTTTTTAAACAAAATGTTTGCATTGGTTCACGGAGATGAACTGGTTTCTTTTAATTCTTGAGATACTAACTGTTTTAGTTCAGTGTTTTTCAACAGGGGCTCCCAGCAGCCCTTGGGTTTCGCAGGCCTCCAAAAAGTGTTCCCTGCGGTTTTCAGATCACTTGAAAATTGTACAAAATGCAACTGATCTCAGACGTGCTATTAGAGAAGCCAGGCACTCCTTACAATGCATCTGATCTCAGACACCCTATTAGAGAGGGTTGGGGTTCCTTACAATGCATCTGATCACAGACGCGCTATTAGAGAGGGTTGGGGTTCCTTACAATGCATCTGATCAGACGCGCTATTAGAGAGGGTTGGGGTTCCTTACAATGCATCTGATCTCAGACGCGCTATTAGAGAGGGTTGAGGTTCCTTACAATGCATCTGATCACAGACGCGCTATTAGAGAGGGTTGGGGTTCCTTACAATGCATCTGATCTCAGACACGCTATTAGAGAGGGTTGGGGATCCTTACAATGCATCTGATCTCAGACACGCTATTAGAGAGGGTTGGGGATCCTTACAAAGCATCTGATGTCAGACACGCTATTAGAGAGGGTTGGGGACCCTTACAAAGCCTCTGATCTCAGACGCGCTATTAGAGAGGGTTGGGGATCCTTACAAAGCATCTGATCTCAGACGCGCTATTCGAGAGGGTTGGGGCTCCTTACAATGCATCTGATACATACGTACTAAACGACTGGTTTAGATAATGATGTTACTTGAAAGATATTTATATGACCGACAGATTTGGCCTTTTTGATTTCCCTGGAGGGACCAGAAATAGCAGGAACTGAACCGATAAGTATCTTTCGAATCGGGAGGCAGTGAGGGACGGAGATTCACTGGAATGAAAAAAAATGTTCTTTTAATTCCAGAGAACTTCCCTGGATACAATGAGGTAAAAAAAGTGGATTGCCACTCTAGTAATTTAACATATTGAGATGCATCCTTTGAGATACATACTTTGAGATACATACCTCCTGCTGTATACACGATCCACTGAAAAGCAACTAAGAACACCTGGCTGAGATTTCAACCTGTTGGTAATAGAAGGATATTCTTTATATCCCCAGTTAATTTGGGTTAATTTATTACATCCATTTCCAACTTGGTGGGTTAATGTGTTATAACTGTGGGCGCTTTCACTTTATAATTGATATCACGTTAGATTTTGCGCTCCCCTATCTTACGTTTGCTGGCATCTTTTACAGGAAATTTGAGCAGTTCTTTTTTGGGGTGTTTGAGCTGCTACACTATTGTTCACTCGTGTACTCACTTGACTCGTTGAAGTGAATAACCACGCTACAGGAGCACCTTATTTTTTCTTAACACATTGACTAGGTTGATGGGGCTTTATAGGAGCAAACGTATCCTTTAAATATGGCATCATGACAAATGTTGGCGTATCCTGACATGACCCTCTAGTCCTTCTGGCTCGTCCATTTTTAATATCCTGTCTCTTTCTTTCTGCTTTCCGGTGGAGCACCTCCCAGTGCACATGTCCACACATGGGACAGGGTCCATAGAGCTTCTGTGGGACCTGTCCGTCCGTTAACCCTTTGCAATGAGTTGCGTATACCCCTTGCAACTCAACGGATAAAGTCCATCCATCTTCTTCTAGGAAAACATTGAAAATTGATGCATTTCTATTTTTCTTTCGAGTCTCATCACAAGTGAGCATTTTTGGACACACAACTCCTGTTCTTGTTGCTCCTGTGGGAAGTCCTTGTAGGCAGCATTAAAATGTGCTGAGTGGCTTCATGTCCGTGATCTGTATGTTTTTGTAGTTTATTTATTTATTTTTAATTTGGGTATTACTGCTATCCTTCTCGTCCAGTTCCTCCCCAATTAGGGATTTTAAATTGTATTGCTGCTGCTTTAAGACGGACCTCCAGCTGCACGTTGTAGTTTTTAAAGCGGTTAATTAATCGGAAACTGCCCGATATGTAAATGGTATTATAAATGGCCTGGAAAAGGAATAAATACAAAGAGATTATGACTACAAACGTCGAACTCTCTAAACCTGAAATCGGTGTATAAAACCAGTCGGGGCTTTCTGTATTACGAGGTTGTTGGAGGGGGTGAGGACTGGACCTTAGAGAGCAGAGGCTGATAAGTTCACTTGCTGACCTCCAAGAAGTAGAATACATTTTGCTAGGTTGGTTATAATGCAGACTAAGTTTGAGGATCTAACGCTAAACTGGATGATCATAACAGAATACACATTACTAAGTGCTTTGTCTTGTCGTTATTAACTGCTAAGGGCCTGTATCTAACTAAGCAAAGGCTGATGGAGTAATTCCAACGCTGCCATGTACTGAGCATTCCTTAGGAACTGTACAGTAGAGAGTTGTAGTATGTCCGCTGTCTAAGGCTGCGTCTATGCAGCCATCGGCCGCACGGATGCATACGCGCGCGCGTGTGACGTTACCCGCGTGAAGCGAAAGCGTTTTGTGGCCAAGGTAGACTTGCCGTGGGGTCGTGTCTAGGGGCGTATCTGTGACATCACAGAGCTGGTTCGCCCTCATTGGGCGAACCGCTCACGTGACCTGCCCGTCGGCCGAGGAATCAGATTGAACTGATACCTCGCGCACCGCGCGCCCCCTCCTGCTGTTGCGTGGTCAATTGACGCAATCATTGCCTCAAGGCAATGGGATCGCGCCGCGCGCGGTCTTCGCCAGCATGGACGCAGCCTAAGGCCAGGGTTTACAAAGCACAGATAAGGGATGTCGGAGATTGATCCTATAATAACTGGCAATGACGTAAATGGCAGATAACGCGGGATAAAGTTCCCATATCCCTTACACTGCCACCCCATTAGCTTGCAGGGCGGTTGATTTTGCAGATACAGTACTTGGGAAGAGGGAAATGAACCTGTTGTAGGATGGGAATACAAGAAGACGAGCATTTCACCCAGGACTAGACATGGCAATGGGCTTATGTCAACGTTGGATGTGTCTGCTGCAAGGGGAGTCTCCCAGGTTACTGTGGGTCCATCAGGAAGAAACCTCTGATGTTGTCCTAATGAAAATGTAACCTATAGTGAGTTTTACTGCCAACGTATTTCTTCTTTGCCCTGTCCCATACCTCTGCCATTCCTGCATGGGATCGAAAACAACCTTTTTGTACATACTTCTACAGTCTAACTGGCTTCCCTAAACCGATCTAACCACACTAATAGCAAAGATTTGGTTGATTTTGCTTTTTAATTACAAATTGTATTTCTTATGCCTCTATATTGGGAAGGGCTTATCAATCACGTGTTTTGTTTACCCACTGTCCTAATCGGAGCCAATACAAAAAAAAGAAGGGGGAGGGTGGGGTCTTTGCCTGTGCAAGCACTTGTTGAACAAAGTTGTATCCGACATTAGCTCGTATCCAGAGGAAATCCAACCCCTCCCAAGATTGTGCTCACCGTGTTTGCAGGAAAAATATATATATATATATATCTATAAGCAGTGTACGACAAACCTATACATTTGCTCGCCCCGGGCGAGTGGATTTAACCCCCGGGCAAGTAAATATTGGCCCAAGCAGCACACGTTTGGTACTAGGTGGCGAGTAGATTTTTTGGTGATTTGTCAACCACTTTCTATAAGTGTCGACTTTGGGGAACCCCAAAAAACACCCAGATGTAACCCCATAAACATGTCTCTGGCTTTTGTTCACTTTAAAGAGTCAGTCCCTCCTTGGGCTGAAGTGAACTAAGGACAGTGACCTGTTTAATTAATTGAAAGGAGCTGATTAAACTGTTTTAAAATAAATAAAATATAATGATTCCATTTCCATGGTCATAAAAAGCTTTGGGATGTTTTTTACTGTCTTATGGTGATAGCCCACAAAACTAGACTTGTGGGTTGTTTTTGTCTTGGAGAAATCAGCGCATTGTGATACATTGTGTAATTATTTTAAAATGTGTGTGTATTTAGCGGCAGCAATAGAATGTGGCACTTTAGAAACTTTGGTCCATATTAAAGTGGCTGTCCCCATTAGGCCCTATAGCTCATCTGAGATCCCCTAACCGTGGGGTGTGCAAACATTTTCCCCTGCGCCCCCTGCCTGCTTGCACCCAACCCCCCTCACCTTGTCTCCAGCGTCAAATGACGCCGCAGGGTCATGTGACATCATGTGACGGCACGTGACCCCGCGGTGTCATTTGACACTGCGTTGCCATGTCGACACGTCGCCCGAAGCAGTGTGAGACAAGGTTAGGGAACTTAGTGAGGCCTCGTGTGTGTGTGTGTGTGTGTGTGTGTGTGTCCCGGCATTTAATTCAAATGCTTTTGGAAGAGCGTGGGGCCTCTCTAAGCGTTGTGCACCCCCACCCCCTGAAAATGTCACGTCCCCCAGCCTGGCAGACAGAAAATGGCAGCACTCCTGCTCCACACTTGAACGTTCCAGCATCACGGGGAGATGTTGCAACTTTGTCTCTGCGATCCATGTGGACATATTAGTAGATTTTATTTGTGTCAAATTTGCACAAATCCCCCCCACCCCCCTTAAAAATATCTCAAGGGTTTCTTGGATATTGGGGGACCACAAATCCGCTCAGGGTCAGGAGGGAGGTGTGCAATCCCCCTTTCAAATACGGTTTTTTTTTAAAAAAGAAAGGAAACCCCCCCCCCCCCACACACAATTGCTGTTTTAAATAAAAGTAAGAAGCTGGGTAATGCAGAAGTTAATATGTATCAACTTAAACTCCCGCTGCTCAATGTGGTGGGAGACGAGGCGTCCGAGAATGAAGTGCAAGTGAAAGCAAGTGGATACGTGTAATTATCCGACGCCTCGTTTGCCACCATATTGAGCGGTATGAGTTGGCTGACGTAGACCTTACACACCAGTACAGAGGTTGGTCCCTGCAAGTGCTGCATGAAATCCCTGCATGTTCCAACGGGGACCTTCAGGCGAAGGAAGAAGCAAAGCGGACGCGCTGATGTCGCCGCGGGTTTGAATGGCGACCGCGTTCCATTTCTGACTTGTATTGCCGTGTTTTAGCCATCTCTTTGAATTCGTATTGTTCAATAAGCAAGATTTTTTTATTTTAATTGGAGTTTTTTTTCCATTCTTTTAGGACATTTAGTCAGAAGAAAGCTGCAGTGGAAAGAGACTACGCACAGGTAAGCGCAATACCACGTCCTTCATGTTGTGTCTCCTGTAAGAGTGCAGGCTCCGTGGCACTTTGGAATGCAGCATTGTCCCGTTCTAGTGCTTTGATGCCTCTACAATCTGTATACAATGATTTATTTGTGACTCGGCATTGTAGTGCTATACAGATGTAGCCAACGTTAAAGAGGCAATCCACGCCATTTGTTTTTCTTCATTTTTTTTTTAAAGACAGGTTTGAAGCAGGGGGTTTCCGGAGCTGAACCCCGTTAATTTTATCTCCGGAGACCCCCTACTTCCAGAGATGCTTACCTCTGTGCTGTGTGCCGGTAGCCACTCCAGGGCCGCTTTTCAAATCTCCCGGTCCCTGCGGGCCAATAGGAAGCCGTGACGTCACTGGGTGCAGCTTCCTATTGGCCCATGTGACCAGCGGCTTTCAACTGCAGGATACCGGCACCCCCTTCGAAGGTATCTCCAAAAGCAGGGGGGTCCCCAGAGCTGAAATTAACAGGGGTCAGCTCTTGCTTCAAACGTGTATTAAAAAAACGAAGGGAACAAAGGCTGCTTGGCTTGCTCCTTTAA
This sequence comes from Ascaphus truei, assembly GCF_040206685.1. NCBI lineage: Eukaryota > Metazoa > Chordata > Amphibia > Anura > Ascaphidae > Ascaphus > Ascaphus truei. The sequence continues at coordinate 417,156,614 of NC_134485.1, read as the reverse complement.
TACCCCGTTGGCATGGAATAACGTAGTAAATGTTGCATGCTTGAAGGGGAATGCACACGTTTCCATTGTTTTCAATGGCGCTCACCGTAATGGCTACGGTAAAACGCATCGGGTAAACGTTGGCTACATCTATACTATATTTTTTTGTAATTCCCATCGTTGTAGAGGTTTTCTGGTTTTGGACAACATTTGGAATTGTTGAAAAAGTAGTTTGAAAGACAATAGACTTTGTTGTTGTTGTTGTTGTTGTTGTTTATTTGGTATTCTGACATCATAAGGCTGTTGTTGTTGTTTATTTGGTATTCTGACATCATAAGGCTGTTTTTGTTCAACCCTTCTAGCACTGAAGAGCTTGAAGGAGCACTTCATGGGGTGGAAGGAGGCAGGGGGTGCACGGAGCTGACCCACATTAATGTCCGCTCCGGGGACCCCCTGCTTCCTGATTTACTTTCCTTGGAAGGTGCCCCAGTTCTTCATGAAGGTTTAAAGGTCCCACGTGCCAGTAGGAAGCGGCGAGGCATGGCCGTTGCAGCTTCCTTTTTAGCCCGCGTCAGGTGGGACCTTTAAATTGCCATATTGTTTAAAGGTTAAACTGCCATATAAGTTGTTTATTGTTTTATTATACATATATACATTCATACCTGGTTTAATCAGAATTTGTGGCTCTGGTTATGCGAGTAAGAGACGCGAGAGATGGTTATGTTGTGTGATTTGGAAGAGTTTGAAGTAGAATTCCTTAACAAACATGATAATGGGATGTATTGTTTTAGCCTCAATTAAGACTCTCCCCCCTGGATGAGATTGTAGTTGTGTGTGTGAGACTTGCTTGGGGTGTTGTTTTCGATTTAGACGTGTTGACTGCGTGTTCCGGCTCCTGAGAGTGCCGACCCATAGAGGCGGCTGCGCGGCAGAACCGTGACTGTTCTGCTGCCAGCACACGGGCCCTGGATGAAGGGGAAGCATTGTGGGCCTCGCACTGCAGGGGGAACGTGCTTCCTGGCTCCAGCGATGAATATCTGGGCGGAAGAAATGAGGTCGTCGCTCAGAAGCTGAGGAACGAGCGTCCTGGCCAACCTCGATGTATTAACTGAATGTTTGCAGGTTATAGTGTATTTCAGGGGCTTGAACCCCCTTAATAGTGAATCTAGTGAAGGGGCGGCCAACTCCTGTCCTCAAGGGCCACCAACAGGTTGGGGATTAGGGCTATCCCTGCTTCAGCACAGGTGGCTCAGTCATAATGAATGAGCAACCTGTGCTGAAGCAGGGATATCCTGAAAACCTGAGCTGTTGGTGGTCCTAGAGGACTGGAGTTAACCCCTAGTCTAGTGTATGCAAGTCCCAGCTGTAAACTCTTTTTTTGGTTTGTTATTGATGTGTTTGTCACATGTTTATTTGCGGTGGCTGCATTCATTACACACACTTACTGCAATGACATTCTACACATTGACAGATTTTAAGTAGCTTGCCTGGTCTGCCCATTTCCCGTTTTATAAAGCACTAGCTGATATACAAGTCGTTGCCCGGGATTTCATTTTCCCGCTCGCCTCTCTCTCTCCGCTCCCCCTCTCTTTCTCCCCCTTCCCCTCTCTGCCCCCTCTCTCTTTCTCCCCCGTTCACCCTTGCATCTCCCATCACTCTCCCCACCCTGCACCTCACATCACTCTCCTCCCCCACCCCTCCTGCACATCACTCTCCCCCCCTGCAACATTATACCAGTGGTTCCCCATCTTTAAAAACTGCCCTCCTACTCCCCTTCCCCTCCCCTCCCCCCTCCCCCCCAATCAAAAGAATAAGAATTCCACTTCGAAAGAATGTGGTTTCCCGGGCATCAAGAACACCATTAATAAATGCCACTATCTGTCACTGTCGCTTTATCTGACTCCTCTTGTGTCCCTTTTCCTCTCCGGGTTTCTGTATCCCGCAGTATCTACGTCTGTCCCATCACTCTGAGCTCCCCTTTTACATTTATTGTATTGGTTACATTTACAGCATTTTCTGCACCCTTTACGGGCAGCTGGTCTGGTCCCTGCGGTATCGTCTCTTCTTGGGTATCTTCAGTGGTATACACATTATGTTGTAGAGGAAGGGTTCTCCACTCCAGTTCTCAAGCCCCCCCAACAGGTCAGGTTTTCAGGATAGCCCAGCTTCAACACAGGTAGCTCAGGGGTTCGGTCTGATTGAGCCACCTGTGCTGACGCAGGGACTGATTGAGCCACCTGTACTGAAGCAGGGATATTCTGAAAACCTGACCTGTTGGGGGAGCTTGAGGACTGGAGTTGCCCACCCCTGCGGTAGAGATAGAAGGGGTACATTCTGGCTGTGATTGGGCCCAATGCAACTTGACATGGTTAGAAATAAAGTCCTGGGGATAAGTACTATGACCTCTCGGGATGTAGAGCAAGTCAGCAAAAATAAGGCAGTTTAGGTCTGTCCCATTTATATCTTTATATAGCGCATCACAGCAGTAATACACGTGACATAATAATATAACACATAATGGGAATAAGCGCTTCAGACATAAAAGTAACATTGGGAAAAGTAGTCCCTGCCCCAAAGAGCTTACAATCTAAGTGGCCCAATGGCCCTTACCACTTTTCAATCTTTTTTTCCATTGTATGATGTAGTTCAGATTTGTAAAAGAAAACCCCATATTGGTCCTGGAGATGTGTAGGCTCATGGCAGGTTGTGATGCCGCTTAGTGGATAAACATTTGAGTCCGTGATAGCTGATATCCCATGAAACTGTTCACTAAGAGCGATCACGACCTGCAAGGAATCTGTCCGTAATTGTAAGAGATGTGTGCAGAGGTACACTAAAGCAGACCGATTTGGTTGAAATTAAAACATGGCTTTATTGAGCTTGTCCCATTAAACACATTTCAGCATACAAAAACAAAATAAACACCTACTCCACTTTGGAGACTAAATAGTACATGCCTTAACCATCTGTGACTGACTGGATAGGCCAGTTAAAAAAACATATAACATATTTATCAGGGAGCAATATATAAGAAAGTCTTATCTGACAGTGCTGGTCCACCATCTCCGGTTTCTCCAGATGCAGGCGTTTCAGTCCTGCTGCTCCCAGGAAGTCTCTCGTCGGCACACAGCCCTGGCGTGTGCTTCTCAACGCTCTCCTCTGTCTTTGCTCTCCTGTGTCAGCACACTTGTGTGCTAAGGAGTCTCTGTCCTGTGTCAGCCCAGTTGTGTGCTAAGGAATCTTTTTTAGCAGTTTCTCACAGGAGACTTTTCTCGAGCTCTGATTAGCCAGGTGGAGTCTGGTTAATTGACTGGGTGCAATTAACCAGCTCCCTGCTGGATTTCTCAGGGCATTTAGAGGCAGTTTTACTTAAACAAGGTTAAGTCCCTGTCACAGTAATACAAGACCTTGCCCCCCTACAATGTTTAAACTTGACATATTTAAGGTCGAAAATACAAATAGGACCATTTCAACTAAAGTGAGTTGTCCATTAATGTATGATTCATTTAGGGAGGTTACTTTATTTGGGCTGCTGCTGTTCCCATTTATGTTATGGGGGATCCTGGATTGAGTCCATTGTGGATATAACGCAGTATATTATCATTGGGTTTTAACAGCACACTTCCCTGGCAGTAAAGGGGTTGCGCGTCAGAATAATAGATGGGTGGAAGGATAAGTGGAGCAGTGGTTAAGGTAGGGGTGGGAAACTCCAGTCTTCAAGGGCCACCAACAGGTCAGGTGTTAAGGATATCCCTGCTTCAGCACAGGTGGCTCAGTCTTAACACCTTTCCTATTGGTGGCCCTTGAGGACTGGAGTTGCCCATCGCTGGGTTAAGGTGATTGTTGGGAACACATACGCATGTGGGTTCAATTCTCACTAAGCCACTTATGTGTGATATTGGGTAATTCACTTTGGGGAAAATGTCATGTTACAAAGTGAGAACTGATGCAAATTACGTCAGTCACTTTGTGTCAGTGCGTCGTCACTTTGTGTCAGTGCGTCGTCACTTTGTGTCAGTGCGTCAAAGTACTTTGCTCCCGGTTTGTTCCACTTGGGCCACTGAGTGTTTTTAGTGACTAGTTAGAGGAGTTGGGGAAGAAGATACTGTCATTATTATTATTATTATTAGTATCAAAATCTTTGCTTTTAACTGGTGGTCTTTATAAATTTTTTGGGGAGGGGTGGGGAGGGGGGGGAAGAATGAATGAATCCACGATGTCTGATATGACGTTAACCTCTGGTCCATACTGATCTGCCTCAAATGTAAGCAGCAAAATGACCACGCTTCATATATATTTATGAAATATTTTTGCTCCATATTTTAGAGCAAAATGATCCGTCATGATACATTAAATTGTATAAATATATTTCCAGCCAGACTATCTTCAGAAACGTGTGTGTGCGTGTGTGTTTTATACACAAGGGGAAGACTTTCCGTGCAGATGAGCGGTTGTGTCGCTGTGTCGCTCTGTCTCTGGAGTAGACTGGTTATGGCAAACAGAAGAACAGAAAAGCTTGAAAACCGATTCCAATGTCACAGGTGGTTGAAATAAAATAGAAGCTTTTCCACGTCTAGGGCATTTGGTCACGCCCGTTTTGCCGTGACTCGTCCAGCCACCGGAAGCTTCCGACGCCGGCCACTTCGCCGCTAAGGTAAGTGCCTTACCCTAAAACACCCTACCCTAATACCTTACTCTACAGCCCTTATTCTAAAACCCCCTACCCTAATACCTTACTCTACAGCCCTTATTCTAAAAAACCCTACTCTAAGCCCTTACCCTAAAACCCCCTACCCTAAGCCCTTACCCTAAAAACCCCTACCCTAAGCCCTTACCCTAAAAACCCCTACCCTAAGCCCTTTCCCTGAAAACCCCTATGTCACGGTAGACCATGGATTTAGGGGTAAATAGCTGGGATTTCTCCCCACTAGGTCAGCCAGTCACCCCTACCGTCATGCCCTTACCCTAAAACCCCCTACCCTAGGCCCTTACCCTAAAAACCCCTACCCTAAGCCCTTACCCTACAAACCTTAAATGAATCCTCTACTCTAAATGCTAAAACCCTTAAATTTACCCCCCCCGTAACGGTAATAAAATTACCCTTAGAAGTGGCCGGCGTTGGGGATTTCAGCGGTGGATCCGCGGCGGCGTGAGTCACAGCAAAGCGCCGGGAGCCATTGGCTCGCGATGAAATGTCCCACTCTGAGCTTTTTCCTCCAGGCTTTTTGTTGCTAATTTTCCTAGAAAGAATCGTTCTGTTTTGCTCTTGCTGGACGGTGTGACTACGTACAGTACTGTATAGGATTAGGATGGAAAAGAGAATAGAACAGGAATGGCATTTGGCTAAAAAAACGAAATTGTAAGCTGGGCTAAAAATAAATGAGAATTCCCCTCTTCGCCGTCTTTCCCCTCTCTTAAGAAAATTACAAATTAAGAATAAGCTGGAGGATAATTGCTGTTTGTGCGACACCTGAAGAATGCGCCTGGCCATAATTATGTGTATTGGGTAAAATATAGTATTGCATTACACCACACAATATATGCCATCGGATACAATGGTAATGCTTGCAGTGTACCGTAGAGATAACACTGCCCCAAAATATCCTGGTCTTTGGAGTGGGCTTTATCTGTCATACTGTAGTTGTGATTAAAAGTCCCTGAGCTCCATGTAAAAACTATTGGAGGCAACCCCTCCATGTCTCATATTGAGCCCCCTTCTACATGCCACAAGCCTTTCCTAAATCACCATGGTCCTTTTTAAGTGGGAAAGTCCCTCTGGAAACCATATTACGTGGGATAGATCAACAATCCGGATTGAAAAATGAATTCCAGTCTGGCACTGCCCGCATTATGCGTGAGGGGGGGGGAGAAGACCAGAACCCTAAGTGATGCACTCAACTCTACTGAATGAAAATAATAAATTTTTATTAGTATATATGATGAAGCAAACATAAAAAAAAAAAGGGTATTTAAAACCTAGAACAATGTACTGAAGAGATCCTGGTATTGAATCTCTATAAATGGTCAGATGGCATTGATATACATCTTAAAATAGCCATTCATGCTAGAATAGGTATACAATTGTATCTCACAGCACTTGAACAAAATTGCTCATTAAGATAGACACTTGGTGCAATCCTGAAGGGATGTGGATCCCACTAGCAAGTGATAGGGACAACTAGGTCTTTCAACCCTATACCGGCCAGGGTCCATCACGTGTGCATGCAGAGTCGCGATCACCTTACAGGAAGTGTGTGCCGGTATATTAATACCGTGTGTGTATGTAAGTGTATTGGGGTGTGCATATGCCCTGCAGTATCACCCAGAGTGCCCAGTGGGGTCTTAAACTTACTGCTTACCACTATAGAGGTTTGCTTCCTGTCTGGGACTGCATCTAGTTCGTGTGTGCAGACATCAATGCTATGTGTGATACACAAACACTGTAACATAGTGTCACATTAACTAGGGCTCCCAGCTTTTTTCTGTATCTCACGACCTGTAAGGATTTATAATTCCATACTTATACCCTTCAGGATTGCACCAAGTGTCTATCTTAATGAGCAATTTTGTTCAAGTGCTGTGAGATACAATTGTATACCTATTCTAGCATGAATGGCTATTTTAAGATGTATATCAATGCCATCTGACCATTTATAGAGATTCAATACCAGGATCTCTTCAGTACATTGTTCTAGGTTTTAAATACCCTTTTTTTTTATGTTTGCTTCATCATATAGACTAATAAAAATTTATTATTTTCATTCAGTAGAGTTGAGTGCATCACTTAGGGTTCTGGTCTTCTCCCCCCCCCTCACGCATATGTATTAACCCTGATAGCACCTCTCTAGTAAGTAAATTTATTTAAGCTGAGCAGGATTTTCCCCTTTCCCTTCCCAATTCCTCTATCCCTCCCTACCTATTGCATCCATTTGAACCTAGGTTCTTTCATTCATCCTAGCTCGCTCACCACGTATGATATGGCAGGTTTTCTCACAAACAGAATCACCTCCAAAGAAAGACAATTGGAGGCTGATCAGCTGTTTTCTCTAAATCAAACAGATAACATACTGAGTGCAACAGATAACATAAAAACATACTTTCTAAATCTAGAAAAGAAATTTAAGAAAGAAACCAGATTATTCTGGGAGACCACGAGTTTACGAAACTATATCACCAAAGGGTTTATACCACGTGGTCTGAGAATAAACACCTTTCCTGCTTTTGCAGTGCAGGATGAAACGTTTATAAAGAAATGGGAAAGTATACTTTTCATATGTTCAACTGAATTAATGACACTTCTAATCCAGTATGAATCCACTAAACTAGAAGAAGCAACAGTGGAACTAGATTTAGAACTTGCACAGACAGACAAGTGGTCTGATGAACCTGACTACGTGGAACTTGAATTAAAATTAAAGAAAAATATAGAAAAATTCACAAAGGAAATTAAGGAACGCAAACATACAAAATTCTTGAGAGACGCAAATGACTTTAAGACTGGCAATATTTATAAACCACACAAAAATCAACATAAGGAATATCACGAATCGTCCACTGAGTGGGAAAACTCTGATGTTGAGGAGAGTAACACCAACCCAGATAACACCACCAACCCCAACCCGAACGCTCAGGTTCCTTTTTTAGAAACACAAAGGGGGAGAGGTGGACGAGGTGGGGGTCCAAGAGGAAGGGGCGAAAAACAAGACGAAGCAAGAGAAAAACTAAGGAACAGAGAAATCTGGGGGTACAGGGGGAGAGGGAGAAATTGGCGGAGACGTTATCGCCAACCACAATAAATAAACAGAGTGAATTACAAGTAATCAATCTTTCCAATATCACCCTTACCTCAATACAAGAACAAGTCCTTAGAAAAGGTCTATCATTTACCCCCTCCTGCAACTTTGACGTATTTACATGGGTCAAAGATATGAATCTCTTTGGCCGCAAGCTAGCCCTGAAAAAATTCCATAAAAGACGGGAAACTCTCACTCTGCCCCAGGAATTTATTGAGCTAACTGACGACCAAGATCGTGAACACCTTAAGACTCTATTATCCTTAGAAGAGGAGATTAATAAAACTCGGGGCCTCGGCCCCTTCACAACCCTCAAACCCAAAAGCAAATTCTCACCATCAATAAGTTCTGACACCAACATTAACATGTTTCTCAAGTTAGTTACAAAAGACTTCCAAACAATGTCCATAAGAGGGGGACAAGAAAATCTTACAAAAAATGAAAAATGTGCCCTTAAAGAATTAACAGAGTTAAAAGGGATCGTAATTAAACCCGCTGACAAAGGGGGGAATATTGTTATCTTAGAAGAAGACAAGTATGTCTCAGAAAATGTGAGGCTCTTAAGTGATAAGAAATGCTACGAAGCACTAACACATGACCCTACATTGGTATTTTCCAAGAACCTGCGAAAAATTCTACAGAAAGGCTTGGATAATCAAGTAATATCGCCACAGGAATTTAAATACATGATGGTTGAGAAGCCTAAAATAGCCACATTTTATAGTATTCCTAAGTTACATAAGAACGCTAAGAAACCCCCAGGAAGACCAATTGTCTCCGGCATAGAGTCTCTCAGCGAACATGCCAGTACCTATCTGGATCAGGTTCTAAGACCAATTGTGACCAGTCTCCCTTCCCACACAATAGATACATCAGATATCCTAAGGAGAATAGATGGTATACAGATATCCAAAGATACTTTTCTGGCATCATTAGATGTGGAATCTCTGTATACCAGCATACAACATCCCGTGGGTATTGGGTCTGTGTCACACTTTCTGAGAGCTCGAAGCTCAGAGTGCTTAAAACATAATGAATTCATACTCGAGCTTCTTAATTATGTCCTTAAGCATAACTACTTTCTGTTCAAGGGCACCTTCTACCACCAACTCCAAGGTACGGCGATGGGCACCACGTGTGCACCAACGTACGCTAACATCTTCCTTGGATGGTGGGAGGAGATGAAAGTCTTTACCCAGGAGATGCAGATACACACACAGCACGTCGAGTTGTGGTCACGCTATATTGATGACGTGCTGTGTCTGTGGAATGGAACAGTGGCAGAATTCAATGACTTTGTGACGGCATTGAACTGTAATGACCATAACTTACGTCTCACGAGTGAAATTAACCAGGACAGAATAACCTTCCTGGACCTGGAAATTTTCAGGGATGAACAGGGCGTTTTACAATCTACAGTTCATACCAAGGCCATAGCCACCAATAATCTACTACTATTCACTAGTCATCATCCCAGACCACAGATTGAAGGCATCCCTGTGGGACAATTCCTAAGAGCTAAAAGAAATTGCTCAAGGAATAGTGACTTTGAGAAACAATGCAAAATTATGAGCCAAAAGTTCATTAATAGGGGTTACAGCAAGAGCTGTATTAATCGAGCATACAAACGGGCCAAGCATTCAGACCGTAATACGCTGCTGTATGGTAACAAACAATCAGACAACGAACTAAGTACAGTTAGAATAATTGGTACGTACAGCAGACAGTGGAGAGAGATAAAAGGAATAATCAATAAACACTGGCACGTCCTCCTGGAGGATGATGTGTATAGGACAGTGCTCTCTGACACTCCGTCTATTACTTATAGGAGATCAAAAAATCTGTCTGACACATTGGTACACAGCCATTATAAAACACCGACCACCACAACTTGGCTTACAAACACCACAAAAGGTACCTTTAAACGTGGGGCCTGTAAAGCCTGCAGTTTCATTAACCCCCCAGAAAACCTTCAAAAATGCTAATGGGTCAAGAACATACACAATTAGGGAATTCTTTAATTGCAAAACATGTGCGGTCATTTATTTGGCGACATGTACATGCGGTTTGATGTATGTTGGCAAAACCTCACGCCAACTACGTCGCCGCATCTTGGAACATGCCAGCACTATTAGGAATGAAGCTGATACACCACTGGCACGACATATCAATCTGTCACATCATGGGGACACCACATCAGTTCTGTTCCAAGGCATTGAACATGTGTCGTTGGGCTCCGAGGAGGGGACATTGACAATGCCCTACTTAGGAAGGAGGCTAGGTGGATTTTCACTCTTGGCACACAATCACCACACGGGTTAAATGAAGATTTCAATTACTGTGCATTTCTGTGAGCCTACCCCATGCCATGCCATTCGACCTTAAGGCATCCTATAATAATGCAGAATAGGATTAACACTAATATACACTTACCTTGGGTCTACCCTGCAACATTTATGTAAACATATATGCATAGAAGAGAAACACTTGTGTTTACTATACAATCATAATAACAGGGTATGTTCAGTATCCTCATCCTATAAATAATCAACAACACCAGTCATTTTGCATCTAAAAGTTTCAATTTTAACATCATTGCCTATTTTTAACTTAAGAGGACACCCTGGTTACAGACTTTGTATGGCAAGTAAATACCATGGGCCGTGGTGATAACATATGGTAATAAGGGAGACTCCAACCCAATTACGTCACCAGATCACCACGGCAACCACAGGGTATAAAATTCAGGTCTGTTCAGGGCGCCTCCCCTCCCCCGAAGAAGTTCCCTTGCTTTGGAACGAAACGCGCGTCGGGATGACGTCATAGCGACGTCTTGTGTACTGCATACTCACAGGAGTTTGCCTCCGGTCAGCCAGTATAGGAACGTGATAGCTAAACTCTGATGTGGGCCACAGATGTGGATCCCACTAGCAAGTGATAGGGACAACTACTGTAGGTCTTTCAACCCTATACCGGCCAGGGTCCATCACGTGTGCATGCAGAGTCGCGATCACCTTACAGGAAGTGTGTGCCGGTATATTAATACCGTGTGTGTATGTAAGTGTATTGGGGTGTGCATATGCCCTGCAGTATCACCCAGAGTGCCCAGTGGGGTCTTAAACTTACTGCTTACCACTATAGAGGTTTGCTTCCTGTCTGGGACTGCATCTAGTTCGTGTGTGCAGACATCAATGCTATGTGTGATACACAAACACTGTAACATAGTGTCACATTAACTAGGGCTCCCAGCTTTTTTCTGTATCTCACGACCTGTAAGGATTTATAATTCCATACTTATACCCTTCAGGATTGCACCAAGTGTCTATCTTAATGAGCAATTTTGTTCAAGTGCTGTGAGATACAATTGTATACCTATTCTAGCATGAATGGCTATTTTAAGATGTATATCAATGCCATCTGACCATTTATAGAGATTCAATACCAGGATCTCTTCAGTACATTGTTCTAGGTTTTAAATACCCTTTTTTTTTTATGTTTGCTTCATCATATATACTAATAAAAATTTATTATTTTCATTCAGTAGAGTTGAGTGCATCACTTAGGGTTCTGGTCTTCTCCCCCCCCCTCACGCATATGTATTAACCCTGATAGCACCTCTCTAGTAAGTAAATTTATTTAAGCTGAGCAGGATTTTCCCCTTTCCCTTCCCAATTCCTCTATCCCTCCCTACCTATTACTGCCCGCATTAGCTTTCCCTAATACAGGGACAAACTTTACGACTCAGGCACGTTCTATATCGCTGTGCGCGCGCGCGCGGAATTTCAGTTGCGCGCGCGGAATTTCAGTTGCGCGTACGGCAGGGAGAGGGGAGCCGACAGACAGCGAAGATGAAGAAATTCATCTTTTCGTGGTGTGTGTGTGTGTGTGTGTGTGTGTGTGTGTGTGTGTGTGTGTGTGTGTGTGTGTGTGTGTGTGTGTGTGTGTGTGTGTGTGTGTGTGTGTGTGTGTGTGTGTGTGTGTGTGTCAAGGATTGTAAAACAAAAAACAAAAAATATTTATTAAACTTTTTTTTTTTCTTTAAAAAAATCTATCTAGGACTTACTTTCACTTACACAACCCATGCACACACATATACTCACACATATACTCATACATACACACACACATATACACACATATACTCATACATACACACACACATATACACACATACACACACCTATACACTAACCAGCAGCTCCCGGCTCTATATACACGAAAAGCATGTGGCACGTGCACGCGCGTTCGCATAGGCACGCACGGCCGCATGCTGTATAGAACAGCCCTCAGATTCTCATGTCGGTAGATTTTGGAGTGGGAGAGGCGTATTTTTGCATGTGATGTGTTCTAGCTTAATGGTGAAAGTGATGCACGGACAGTGTCAGGTTTACTCGGTTTAATTAAGTGGATCGACACAGAGAAAACAAACGGACGCATTGTTGATTTTTGTTTTGTCCATTGTTTATCTAGTGATTATGAAGCCATCGTTCGTTATAAACAGAAGTAGTTGATGTGCTTGCATTTTGTGGAACCGAAGAAAAGGGAAACCTATTAATTTTTTTACCAGGATGCGAAGTAAAATTGTTATTTTTAACGGTAACGCTGTTACCATCTAATAGCAAAGGAACTTAAATTTTTTTTATTTTACTTGCTGCCTCCTTAGGGTAAAATCTCTCCTTGGACCACCTAATTGACCTCCATGTTTTGAAACGGTGTAGAGAGGAGACCTGGGCTTTTTGTGTTTGTGCACAAGGAAATGACACTTTTAGGGCGTCGCCCTGAGGAGGTTCCGTAGGGCTCAGCTTTTGAAGCTCTCATGTCCCAGTACCTCCCACCCCCTCGGAGGAAAAGGACTATTCATTTTCTGTATAAAAAAAAAAATATGGCCGCTGGGATCAACACTAGAACGCCACGGTCATCTCCCGATGACGACGTGACTTTCTATTGGCCTTTGAAGGCAATTCTGACCCCAGAAGCCAGTACAACGTTGTATCTACTGGCAACCTGTGGGTCACTGGAGCTGACAGCAAGAGGTTGAGCTTTGCAGGGGCTGTCAGAGACTGTAAGGCAGGAGTCCCCAATATTTTCGTGTCCCAAGGGCACACTTTAGAGTCCAGAAGAGAGTGGCGGACACCAACTAATTAACACACACACACACACACAATACACTTGCGTGAGGTAATGTAAACATAAACCCCATAAAAAATTGAGTAGCCTATACATCTGCTTGAACCCTTTGAATGTGGAACTTCTGTAGTACCAGTGTGCCATGGACATTGTGGTACGAGCACCATTTCGTTGCTTGGGTAGCCCCGATCATCTCCTGAGGTCAGCAATGTAAGAGGAGGATCTCCCGGATAATTGTGTGCACTGTTCTGTATAAACGAACAAAAAAGATGTGACGTGCCATCCACGTGACATTGCGTTAACATCACGTGGAACTCAAACAATGCTTTTCTATGATAAACCGTACTCTAAAAGGAAATGTCCACCGTACGTAGTTAATGATTTTAGAGGTATAGTTTGATATGTAGCAACATATACGGATATTACAATAATGGGAAAGTGCTTGGCAGTGTAACCCTCTTCAGAAACCAGAAAGTGGTGCAGGTAACGTCACTGGTTAAGTTTCGCGGGATCCGGGAGGGACCATGGAGCAGACATTAGCGCTGTTCAGCTTTACGCTGAAAACCTAATTGCAAAACAGCTCAATAACACATCACAGGATAGACAGGACAAACGATGGTAGGAACAATGAGACTGGTTATATCCAGCCAGCCATCATTAGATAAAAACAAGAAAACAGTGCAAGTGACTTCACTAAATAAAGATTAAACTCCCAGTGAAAAAGCTTAAAACTATGCAGCTCCTCAAAAAGACTTCACAGATGTCTCCAAGTACGACTTGCAACGCAATGGAAGGGCACCACGTTTTTTTTTATAAGCTGGTGATAAAACTCTTAAGTGATCACCTGACCACTACAAAAAAAATATGATTAATGTCTCTCTCCTCTCTCATACATACATATATACATACATACATACATACAATCACATATTATTTTTGTAGTGGTCACTCTTAGGGTTTTATCACCAGCGTATAACTTTTTGGGCGCTCCCGTTTGGTTGTGGGCCCTCCATCATTAGGCAGATTTTACAATAGCACATGGACCATTCTCTTCTATTTGTTCTTTTTCTTTCCGATTCCTTCTCTATATACTGTCCTCATTACCCTGCATTTTAATCTATCTGTTGCATACACAATTATAATGTAAATAATACCAATAACAATATTGATTTATTTATTTTATTTATTTATAAAATGTTTTACCAGGAAGTAATACATTGAGTTACCTCTCGTTGTCAATGATGTCCTGGGCATAGAGTTAAGATGACAAATAATACATGGTTACAAATACAGTTACATAAGTGAACAGGGTATACATTATATACAAGACATTGCATGCACAGTTAAAGATAACATATATTATAGGCGTATATAACAGTTACAGACCAGATTAAAATGTGAGACAGCTTTAGTTTTGAAAGAACTTAAACTGGTGGAGGATGTGAGAGTCTCCGGTAGAATGTTCCAGTTTTGGGTTGCACGGTAAGAGAAAGATGAGCGGCCGGATACTTTGCTGAGCCTTGGGACGGTGAGCAGTCTTTTGGAGTCAGATCTCAGATAAGTGCTGCATGTGATGGTGGTGAGGAGCTTGTTCAGATAGATGGGTAGCTTGCCCAGAAATTATTTGAAGGCAAGACAGGAAAGATGAACTTTGCGCCTTGACTCAAGTGATGACCAATCTAGTTCTTTGAGCATTTCGCAGTGATGTGTGTTGTAGTTGCATTGGATATAGGGGCGGAAGGAGTGGCTCACTGAAAACATGACACTGAGTTAGAAGCAGGGGATCCTGGTTCATATCCCGTTGGCTGCTTTTGACCTTGGGCGCCAAAAAACATAGATTGTAAACTCTACGGGGCAGACACTGTCTGCAACAATCTATGTGCAGTGCTGCTTACCGTGCACTATACTGTAATTGTGTAGCGCTTTCAGTCCCGCTGGGACTACAATAATAATGTTATTATTTTTTTACATTCAATATGTGCATCAATACAATCCACACAATGATAAGTAATTAGCCAAGGTGTCAATCGATCCGTTCTCCTGTGATCAATCATCAAAGATTCGGCTCGGGGGTTCAATAAATGGCTGTCAGTGCAGCAGAAGTGGACCCAAGATGCAAAGTTCTTTGGGGCAGATCATGTGACCAGGCAGTCACTAGATACTGTACAATTGGTTCACTGCTAGAGCAGAACTCAAAAAGGGGTGTGTCAGAGCCTGTTTCAGAAAAGAAAGGGACATGACTTTGTAGATGGTTGCTATAGAAACAAAAATGCTCGTTACATTATAATACATTCAAAATATCTTTCAGAGTGGCTTTAAAAAAATGTAAATGCTACAAGTATTGTCTCATAGTACAGAACTGATTTATTTAAAAAAAAAAAAAAAACACGTAGGATATTGCTTGGTCTGCAGCTTTAATTAAATCCCCTTTGAAAGGAATGGGGTTTTCAACCTGCACCTACAGTATATGTCAAAGTATTTTTCACCACAATGTTGTCTCCTCTGTGGTTTGGGAAGTGTCAGGAGGAGGAGTTGGGGAGGCGTTATGTTGCAATGCCAAAATTTCAATCGGTTGCAGATTGGCGAGTTACTTCCAGCCTTGGACAGCGTTGCCCCCACTCCGGGTTTGACACAGAGACTACGGGTTTTGACAACGTGGCTCCGGGTCTACACAGCAACCTCTGGGTGGTGGTGGTTGTGGCGTTCGGCATTCGGAGTTGTCCTGGCATCTTCCCCTGCTAGTAACTCCTTTCAACATGGCCACGCGGCTTCAAATGGCTACGCTACGTAACGTCACAGCATCATGTGACCCCCCGTTGCCATGACGATAAGACGCGTCGTGACGTCACACGGCACAGCGTTGCCATGACAATTTGACGTGACGCCGTGATGTCACTTGGCGTCCCATTGTCATGGCAACGCTGCGCCGAGCGGCCATATTGACGGTTTCAGCAAGAGATGGTGGATCAGTCGGAAAAAGGCAGATTCGTTTTTGTTATTTTTCTATCACTGAAACTCCGCCCAACGGATTCCGGATTCTCTGCAGGTACGGCGCTTCACACAGGCTGCGGCCATAGTGTGCGCGACAGAGCGCGAGTAGGCGCCTTCCGCCTGAGAGATTTGTGGACTCCGTTCACGCGCGCGACTGGGAGAGGGGTGGCCGTGACGTCCCCAGACTGGTTCATCTTCAATGGTTGAAATGCTCACGTGAAGCGGCCGTTGCGCGAAAAATCTAACTTTTTTTTGGGTCTGCAAATCCTGCCGCGTCGCATAGCGCCAGCATGGCCGGGCTGCTGCACTTATATGAATTTATGTCCGCAGCCTTACAGTGCTACCCGGAATTACACTGACTGTGAAGCAGGGGGACCTAGTTCAAATCCCGGTGTCGGCTCTTTCTGATCTTGGGCAAGTCACTTTATGTCCCTGTGCCTCAGGCACCAAAAAGCTGTACTGGGCAAACAATTCTACGTACAGCACTGCGTACACTGTCCGTGCTATACAAGAAATACAAATATAAAAAATATTATAGGAGTAGGAAAGTCTGATCTAGTATGTTATTTGGTTATTGTTATGCAGATTCTGAGCATTAATACTGTGTTTATTACGCGTGGTACAAAGCAGATGCTGTGAGAAACCTCGTCTCTAGTCTGTGTATGAGGCGCTGGCCTCTGACGTGGGATACTCAGACTTTAGACACATTGTTCTCTCTAAACTTGGGAAATTAACTTTTATTTTCCCGTGTTACCCAAATAGGTACCTGGTTTTGCCTTGTTGTCTAAGGCTGCGTTTATAGTAGGCGCGCGTGTGACGGATCGCATGGTGTCACGCGACTGTCGCTCGAGTGATCCCTGCACTGAGGTCAGAGGCGATGGGGAGGCGTGGCGGACGCGTCACAAGGCTGGTTCGCACTCATTGGCTGAACTGCTCACGTGATGCGGCCGTCGTCCGAAATGACAATCATTTGTCTTTTCAAAATTCGGCCGTAGGGTCACTGTGCATCGCTCGTGCGGTCAGGCGGCCTCATGGAGAAGTGGTCTGTTGTTCACACCGTCGCACCCACTATAATCGCGTCCTAAATGGGGGGGGGGGGGAGTTCTACCGTCCTTGGTCCCCATTCCTGTTTGCATTGATGGCTTCAAAGTAGCAAATGGTTTCTTGTGCCTGTGGCTCTCAATGTGTTATGTTGCATTCAGCGCTGGAGAGCTGACTACACCAGCAGGACACATGGACGCGCTGTATGAGAGCGGGACACATGGAAGGGCTGTATGCGAGCGGGACACACAGATGGGCTGTATGCGAGCAGGACACATGGACGGGCTGTATGCGAGCGGGACACACGGAAGGTCTGTATGCGAGCGGGACACACAGATGGGCTGTATGAGAGCGGGACACATGGAAGGGCTGTATGTGAGTGGGACACATGGAAGGGCTGTATGAGAGCGGGACACATGGACGCGCTGTATGTGAGTAGTACACATGGACGCGCTGTATGCGAGCAGGACACATGGACGCGCTGTATGCGAGCAGGACACATGGACGCGCTGTATGCGAGCAGGACACATGGAAGGGCTGTATGCGAGCGGGACACATAGATGGGCTGTATGCGAGCAGGGCACATGGAAGGGCTGTATGCGAGCGGGACACAGGGACGCGCTGTATGAGAGCGGGACACATGGACGCGCTGTATGAGAGCGGGACACATGGAAGGGCTGTATGCGAGCAGGACACATGGAAGGGCTGTATGCGAGCAGGACACATGGAAGGGCTGTATGCGAGCATTACACATGGAAGGGCTGTATGCGAGCAGGACACATGGAAGGGCTGTATGCGAGCAGGACACATGGAAGGGCTGTATGCGAGCGGGACACACGGAAGGTCTGTATGCGAGCGGGACACACGGAAGGTCTGTATGCGAGCGGGACACACAGATGAGCTGTATGCGAGCGGGACACACGGAAGGTCTGTATGCGAGCGGGACACACGGAAGGTCTGTATGCGAGCGGGACACACGGAAGGTCTGTATGCGAGCGGGACACACAGATGGGCTGTATGCGAGTCTGACGTTTGTTGTTGCAGTGCTGGAATGTGTCTACTTTGCCAAAAGCAACAGCCAAATGTAGCGTATCCAGCCTGATTTTCCTATTACTGGAAAGAGCTCTGGATACAGATCTGCTTGGTCATCCTTTGCTTTCAGGCAGGGTCCTGGGTTGGGAAGCTGGGGGGACTTCGGCTGACAGCCGAAGCGCAGATTTAATAAATAGTGGTCGTTGGTAAAGTAGCGCGCCTTAACCTTTTCAATAACCAAGGGATCCGCAAATCAACGCATCGCGGTCGCCACTCACAGGGGGTTACATTTTATTCTTAAACTGGAATTAAAAGCTGTTTTTTTTTTTGTTTTTGTTTTTTCAATCTTGGCGTCCTCTCTTTCGTTTTAACTGTTTAGCAGTAAAATCTAGAAGTATATTGTCAGTCATCATTATTTTTTTTCTTCTTTGCTGATAAAGTAATTGCCATGGTGTCCTTTATCCAAACAGATAAGAAAATAAAACCCAATAAATGTATTTTTTTTTATTATTATTTATTTATTTAATCTACATGTATTTAAAATGTGTCTGGATTTCCCAGTATTCAGCATCAAGAAAAAAATTCTAAGGACACAAAGAAGTAAAAGTTTCACTAGCTGGGTTCAATCAGCCTATTTATTCATCTACATTGATCATTTATTTTCTTTTTTTTTCTGCTGCTGATTGTTCTGCATCTTCACTTGAATGTGTACAGTCGGGGTATTTTTTACTGTACACGAGTACACTGTGAACCATATGAAATGTACACCTATAAATGTTCCAACACTATACCATGCTAAATACAGCTCAACCCCCTTATAACGCCGTGCTTGGGGTCCAAAGAATCACATCGCGTTATAAGCGCATCGCGTTAGAAATAATGTACAATTGCATGCATTGTACAATAAAGTATTTAAGATACCCATAACCGTGTTGTAAAGTATTAATAGATACGGAAATTGGGAGACACGCTTGCGTCGCGTTATAAGCGGTTTCGCGTTATAAGCGGATTCGCGTTGTAACGGGTCGCGTTATAGCGGGGTTGAGCTGTAATGGCAAACGCCAATATGCTTTCATTTCGAGGTTTTACAATGAAGGTACAATGCATGAAAGGAAATATCCCTGTACAAAGGTACATATGACCAGCGGGCTAATAACCCTTTCACTGTATTTCTCAATATGGTGCAGGTCCCTCTGGCAGCAAAAGGGTGAAGATGCAGGCTTTGAAGTAATGGTACCCCCCCCAAATTAGCCCCCCTCCCTTTCATTTGTATTCCCCCCCCCCTTTCATCCTAGGAAGGACTGCGTCCTTAAATAAGGTACATTCTGCTCTCTGCCTCTGACGTCAACCAGTAGAGCGTAACGGGCAGAGACTGTAAATCCTTCTGCACACAATGCTCTGTGCGGGAGTCAGTTGTTGTTAGTGCAATGGCGTATGTCATTTCACAAACTGTACTTGGGAACAAACAGCCGGCTCACATACTGCTACCTGCCTATTCCCTACACCAGGGGCGCTCAACTCCATTACTCAAGCCCTCCACCCTCCCCCACATTTCAGGATATCCCAGCTTCAGCGCAGGTGGCTCAATCAGAGGCTCAGTCTGACTGGTGTTGAGCACCACTGCCCTACACTTTATCTCTTACCCCCTGGATGAATGACCTCATACGTGGCCAGGTGATGTCACACGGGTTAATCTCCTTATGTACTGCTGCTGTCCCACTCGGCGTCTTGTAACTATTGACGGTATAAGGGTTCTTTACACAGATCGCGCTTATTTGCTGTATAAAGCCAAGTGGAAACTGGAATACATTGGGAAGCCGTGCACTGGTCTGCATTACTGTAATCGGGCTACACTATTTTTACACAAAAGCATGAAAGAACCGTGCATTGCAGGCAGTGATGGGGTTAAATCGGAAATGGAAAGCCTTCTTTAACGCCCAATAAATTATCTCAATACACCCATAAAGCAAACACTGATACCAGCCCATGTTTGAACAATGCGATGATATACTGCGTCGCTCTTCTTTCCTTTGATGTAGAATGGGGTGTAATTAACCGACCGCTGAAATAAGGATCTGTCCGATAAATGACCGCTTTAAATGCAAACTTTCTGAGTCTTAAACAGCTGAAGTGATTTATAAAACTGGGTTCTAAGAAGATCCGAACCAAAGGGAAGTAATACGCCTTTTTACAAACGTAGGCATGAGCCAGAAGAAAGGGTCAGTACCCTGAAACTAACGTTAATTATGTTAATGTTAAACTAATTAATGTTGCCCCCATTTTTTGATTTATTAGTAAATTTCACACTTTTTCACCTTTTTTGGTTATAGATTTTGGACTTTGTTTTCATTGTATTAGGCATCTTACCCTTTTTTTTCTGGGATAATTTTAACTCAAACGCTGGGTTTGTTTTCATGTTTCGTCTATTTCCGTGTATCCTTATCTTTATAAAGTAAATATATACGTGACTACTTCAACACAAAGTTGCTATTCTTGCGAGTGTGAGTGCGGGGAAGATTATTCTTTTTATACTCGTATCCCTAGTGTACAAATGCAGATTTGTCTTAAGTTGTGTTACCTTTTGGATCTTCATAACATAGTTGGAGAGCTCTCGAAATTTCGTGTACAAATACAACATGTGCAGTTTGTAAACCTCCTCCCCCTGTATATATGTAGTTCTTTCTACTCGTGGCTGTGGTTTGCCCCACTCCTTGTTCCCCAGGAGACGCTGGTCTGAAAGGTGTGGGCAACAGAAAAGCCGCAGATACTTGACTGACCAACGGCCAGATAATTTACTTGCTGTGGGTCTGGGAGAAGATGACTTGGTCTACAACTGTGTATGAAGAACTCTTGTGTTGGTACATTCAAATGTATCACGGCCTACAACTTATCGTGAGAATCCAGCCATTCAAGATGAAGAACGTTGTCCTTCTGACTTCAAGAAATCTCCCTAGTTCTAGTTCTAACAATATCTTCTTTATCACTGCACTGGCTAGCGTTTTATAGACTCTGCACCCTATGAGCATACGATCTAGTTTTGATGTCTGAGACACTGGGAAATGAAGTGATTTGCCCACAGAGCTTGGACTTGACTTGCAACGTCTTTGTCCCTCTCTGAATCCAAGTCTCTGTATTTTTAAATGTTACAATGCAGTGTGAGCGGTTGGAAGGGAATGAAGGGGACATTCATCTGGACTGTTTGGTTAGTGACCGAGGGGGACAGGAGCTGTGTGTCCAGGACATGTGTCTGAGCATTGGGTTATAACATTCTTTTCATCACGCACGTGCAGTGGAAAAGCTTAGCAGAATTGAGCATCCTGACTGGTTAATGCCCGTTTATAATAGAGTTATCAACTTTACTGAATGTAGCAGGGCTGCTCTGTATTTGTAGTGCACACCACTTGTGGTGCATTTGCATGTCTGACAGGTCTGTAACCCGGCCTTTCCCTATTATCGCTTAACACACAGATTCGAAACAAGCTCTGAGAAACCCCAACCATTACCACATAATATATATATGCATATAACTTAGTGTCAAAAGGAGTGCTATTATCGCTTAGCAAGCAATGTTTCCACTGCAGCTAGGGATTCTGGGTAATGACATGCAAATGAACACAGTGTGTCACTTTTTACTTCTCATCCACTTTAACATGGACCCCTGTAAGCTTCTGCCTGCCGTATTACACAGCTCTCCAGCACAGTTTTTGTGTGTGCATAGCCAGCACAAGGATGAAGACCCAAAAGGTCGAAACGGCTGTCTGAGTTGGGTTACTGGCCATGCACTTATTTAACCCAGGCTGTGCTGAAAAGCTGTGTAATACTGCACGCATAAAGGGGTCTATGTTAAAATTGACAAGAAGCAAATGGTGACACTCTGATAAGAAGTAAGGAGTGACACACTGTGCTCATTTGCATGTCATTACCCAGCATCCCTGGCTGCAGTGGAAGCACTGTTTGCTAAGACAGGG
Source organism: Ascaphus truei (assembly GCF_040206685.1). Lineage (NCBI taxonomy): Eukaryota > Metazoa > Chordata > Amphibia > Anura > Ascaphidae > Ascaphus > Ascaphus truei. Next base: position 417,134,683 of record NC_134485.1, on the reverse strand, counting down.
GTTCAAAAAGGGGCGGTGGGAGATTTTCCAGGAGGGGCTCGTGGGTACAGAGGTCCCGCGCTCTCCCCCAGGGCATTTAAATCCTATCTGGTCTTCGGCAACGCGTTATCACATGACCCCACGATGTAATTTGACGCCGGAACCGAGCAGGAAGGGGGGGGGGGGGGGGCGCAGGATCAAAACTTCGTGCACCCCTGTGCTAAGCGATAATGGGGAGACAGGGCTGCAGACCTGTCTGAGACATGCAAATGCACCACAAGTGCTATTTTTACTTGGTGACCATCCAAACCCAAGCTGTTCAGAACAGCAAAATGCCTCCAATTTTAGGACCCTTTACTTTTCTCAGTTTTTGACTGAGTTAAGTAACGGGCCATTGTGGACGATCGTTATTCAGATGTAGACATCGGAAGGAAGATGGGTTTCCCAGTCAAATGTATAAAGACCTTGCCGATTATGGCTAACAGTAAACATGGTCGCCTCCTACATGCAATCACTCTTTCAGCCCCAGCATGGTGGTATTTTACGGTGGACATCCTCAACTACTAGAAATTGTCACTACTTCCCGTGCTTAAGTTGGCAACCTTTGCCTATAATCGGCATGTCTTGCTTACCACACTACCTGTTAATTGTGTCTCTTAATAAAATGTGTTTCCTGTACCAACTAACTTGGCCTTTTAGATGAAAGAAGGCCAGAAATGCACTGGAATGATTAGAATCATCTCACTGTTCTTATTGAATGTCTGTGGTTGAAGAAATGTTTCAGGTAGTAAAACCTCTAAAAAGGTTCTTTGAATAATGTATTTTACTGTGATACTCCGATTAAATTAGTGCGCTTATCTTGTGTTGACTTGATTTTGCTTACTAGCAAGTCATTTTTATATTGATTTCTTCTTTTCGTGTTTATGCTCTACACATACTGTACCTACTTGTAATGTTTAGGTATTTGGGAAATCTGCAATAGTGCAGAGTAAACGAGTACATCAGTATTATGTAATACCTTTTTTATTTGGACTAACAATAAATATTATAAGGCACATTTTCGAGAGTTCTCATGTCGGCAATACTGATTTACAGGGGGTTAATTCACAGAGGTCGGGAGAAACATTAAAAAAAATTATGATAGTGGGCTAAAAACCCCATATATGCATTACGTTCTCTTTTTAGTGTCAAAGTCTATTATCATTTTTTAAATGTTTTCAGTTCTTGAGTACTTTTAAACATTACAATGAGGATTTGGAATGATATGACTGTGAGAAGTGGTGTCCCACTGGAGAGCAGCATCTTCCTTCTTCATGGTGTGTTATTGTGTGTCTGTTTGTTCGTTCTGGTTTTGAAGTTTTGGCTAGTTTCACCAATGTAGCATCCTTGGTCACATTTGCTGCATTGAATCATGTATACCAGATTCCTGGATGTGCAAGCAAAATATTCCTTTGCCATTGACTGTTCTATGTTTGTGACTGGCGGTGGGATCTTGGCATATATGTTTGTAGCAGGTGTTGTTGCATAGTCTTGTGGTATTAACAGCGTCCTGAAGTTTTCTATTGACTGAATTCTGTCTGAGGTGTGGCGGGTGCCGGGATACAAGGATGGGAGGTTTGGGGAAAATGTATTTTAATGTTTCATCCTGTGTCAGCGTGGGCTGCAGATCTTTGATTATTTTTCGCATTCCCTCTTGGGCAGGGTTGTATGTAGCCATTAGAGGTATGCGTGTAGTTGATTTCTTGCTTCTATTGAAGCAGGTGTTCTCGTGGGGTTTTAAGTGCAGTTGTGATTTGTTTTGATAAAAGTCTTTGACTTGTATCCCATCTGTCTGAATGATTCGGTCAGGGTTGTGAGATGTCTGTTTCTGTCTTTAGTGTCAGAGCATATGTGGTGGTATCTTATAGCCTGACTGTGTATGATGACTTGTTTTGTATGAGTGGGATGGAATCTGGAGTTGTGGAGGTAACTACTACATCTGTCTGTGGGTTTCTTGTATACAGATGTGTGTAGTTTGCCTTTCTACAGTGTTATTGTGGTATCTACTATAGAAAGTTCACTAGGTTTGCTGAATAATCTATTTTGAGTTTACAGTAATTGGGTGGAATGAATTCAAGGACTCATAAAATTGTTTGAGATTTTCTTCGCCCTATGTCCATATTTTAGAAAATGTATTTGCATACTGCGGTAGTCCATTTATTAATGGAACGGTTTTTCTTTTCCATCCACGTCATTGGTTTTTGGCCTTAAATTCAAGATAACAAATGTTCCTTATTCAGAGTATGTACTATGTTGGCCCATTAAGTCTCAAAATACGCAGGTCACTATACTCTGAGATTGTAAGCATTTTTAAAGAGTTATGGTAAATAGTCTTGCATGGACATTTTATGTAGAGATGTCGCTACAGTGGTGGACTTGTTCTTTGACACACTTCCATCCTTGTTTGCGGCACACTCGTAACTTCTGCGCTTCCTTCTCCACCCAGTAAAAACATAGGAGGGTACCCGTGCTGCAGAAAGGAACCAGTATGGTGTATTCTCACTGCCCAGCCACAGGAATTTTTCCAGCTGCTCAGGGCTAGGTGAGCGAACCTTCAAAGCAATCACCTCTCCAACACCAGGCTAAGAAGAGCTGCTTTCTCCCAGAGCCTGCTAGCCTCTGCTTTCTGGCAACTATGCTGACAAGCAAAGCCCTGTTATAGCTATGCAAGTACCTGTAAATATATGTTAGTGCTCAAACCACGCAGCTCATACCACTGCACACTCATAGTGCTACACCGCGGTCAACTACAAAACCAAGCATGAAATAGGCTGTTGACCCTTTGCATATCTTCTGTTTCACTTTGCAGCCAGGGCTGCTTACAGCTGTGCTCTGCAGTCATCATTAAAGCTGCAGTTCAGCCTTTGTTTTTTTTTTTTTATTTATTTTTTTACTTCAATAGTTTTATGTGTGCAATCTCTAATTACCTAAAGAACTGTATAGCTGCAGGTCAATTCGTTCTCCATGTATTGATAGGTCGAAATTTGGTGACATAATTAGTGAAGGGATCTGTTTATATTCTGCTTGTCTGTCAGTGGAAGCTCATGAATATTCATGAGCAATCCTGCACTGACATGTGCTAGAGGGAGGGCAGGGCTGACAAAGGGGTGTGCCAGGGCTTGTGACAGGACATGAAGGGGCAGTGCCTTAGCAACTGGCTGTTAAAATAGAATACAAGAAAATTGGTCTTTAAAAGTTGTTGTTTTTAAAACCGAAAATGCTAAAAGTATTTTTTCTTACTACAGAACTGATTTATTAAAAAAAACACACATGCAGGATATTGACTGAACTGCAGCTTTAACCTCTGTTATATCCATTATCCCTCCCAGTCACACTCTTATTTAGAGAAAGTGACTGCCCCAAACAAAATCCCCGGATTTCACAATCTAAAACAGCATCACATCCTCTGAAGCAGGAATGTGATTTACTACATCTTCTAGTACTATACTGACATGATCAACTTGCATCAGATAGCGTGGGAGTGTTGCAAATTGCGATATCTTACATTGATATGTTATTGTGCAAGATACAGTGTTTTATTGGCGCATATGGTAGCTGCAGTGTGTGTGTGTGCGCGCGCAGTGTTCAGGAAAAAAGGGACCCCTTTAGTTTTTCATATCTTTTATATTTCTTGCCCAATCCCCATGAAAATGTGCATGATTGTAGGTCTGTTATGTAGATTGGCACTAAATTCTTTCAAAGCGGGAGCGGTCTCACATTTTAATCTGGTCTGTAACTGTTACATACGCCTATAATATATATTACCTTTAACTGTGCATGCAATGTCTTGTATATAATGTATACCCTGTTCACTTAATGTAACCATGTATTTGTAACCATGTATTTGCCATCATAACTCTGTGCCCAGGACATACTTGAAAAAGATAGGTATCTCTCAATGTCTTACATCCTGGTAAAACACTTTATAAATAAATAAACAAATAAAATAATGTGGACAGTAAACCGATGTCAACTAAATTGATGTCACTATATTATGTGAACAAGTTCCAGATGCACTGTGGTATTTTCATGTTCATTAAATGAGAAATAGGAGTTTTTCCTTTTGAAATTCGTAAATGTGATTCACTGTTGTAATCTAATCTGAAACACTAAGATTACTGTAACGTTTGAGTTTAAAGGGCATGTTCAAAATGTCCTCATGCTGAAACGCGAAGACGAGAACGCCACTGTCCGATTGCACAATCGATAACGCGTCCATCCAGCTGCTCCCACCCCGTAACAATACAAATTAGTATTTTTGTTTTCAGTTCTAGCGACCATCTTTTATCAGGAAAACTTTTACGGAAGCATTTTGAGCTCAGCGTGAAAAACAAGTAATTCCTATGGTTAGGCTGTTTGAGAGAAAAGTATAAAGATTGTATTTGAACTGATGGAACTCAGAATCCTTGACCACCAAGCAAAGAACATGCTAAGATTATCCACTACATAACTATATGCCTGAATGATGAAACCTGATAACTGAAATTATGCTCTGAAAGATGTGTTCTATATGTCCCTGATTAAATTAAGAAAAGAATCGTGCTGTGGACTATTTGATATATATTGAATGTAATGAAGAAAATCTTCATTTGGCGGACCAGCAAAGTCCAGAATGACGAATCTTCTTTAGCTCGGTCTTAAGCACTTTATAACGTACTTATCATCTTTGCTTTGTGTAACTCTGCTCTTGATGAGGTCATCACGCCGTCACCAAAGCCAAATAATATTTTAGATGGTCAAATAATTCTTAAATGTAATGATCTACTGGGACAGAGCAATAATTGCGAAAATGGAGTGATTTTTCTGCAAGATATGACTGTGTGTGTGTGTGTGTGTGTGTGTGTGTGTGTGTGTACACATATACGTACACAAATACACAAATACCGAAAGATTATATGATTCCATCTGTTTTTCCACCAACCAACTCAACTGCAAAAAATGTGCACATAAAGCCTGCTGAGACAAATACAGCTTAGTCCAAGGTTATGAAGCCTGTGGTACTGTATTGCGTGGATTCCCATTGCTACCGATTTTTCATAGCTTGCTTCCGGCTCCCTATTGTTAACATGATATGTATGCTTCATTTAGGAGGGAGAAACGCACTCTGTTGTAAACTGAACCAAAAAAAAAAAATCCCAGAGCTTCAAATATTTCCTTGCGTCGTGTAATCTGTATTCCCAAGTAATGACATATTTGGCCAGCGTTCTAGTCTCGTGGTGTTTGACTGATTTTGTAGGCTTGTTCCTATGACGTGGGCTGCTGTGCTGCATGGGAACTGTGGATTGCTCAACAATTTGGCATTTGGGCAAAGACGTCCAGGCTAAGAATAGATCCGCAAACAAATGTGATGGCTAAGCAGGCTGTGAACTTGGTACAGCTAACTGGACAAGGTCTTCCGTTCTTTCTCCTGCTGCTACGGACGGGTGTACCGTTTCTGACTGTCCCCTCCAGGGCAGAAAGAGAAGTGTCACCATGACATGAAACCAACTCCAGGTGCAAACATTGGGGGGGAGGGAATGGAAAGCCAGTTTACAGCATAATTGTAGGAAAATCTATTTCTGTATTGTGACTACCTAATAATATGTTTAATCCCTGTCCTGGGCTTGTGCTGTTCTGAGAACAGCAAGAGCGACAGAATTGACCTGTGTGGTGGTTTTAGCAGAGTGTGCAAATGTCTGTACATCTTGGAAGAGAGTGTATCCTCGGCTCTCTGAGAGCCGCGGCCAGGACATGGACCAGAGAGAAGGGCTACCTCTACGGTTTAGCAGGGGGGCCCGACTCCAGTCTTCAAGCCTCCCCCCACCGCCCCAACAGGTCAGGTTTTCAGGATATCCCTGTTTCAGTTGAGGTGACTCCATCAATCCCTGCTTCAGCACAGGTTGCTCAATCAGGCCATGCTTCAGCACAGGTCTCTCACTCAGAGGCTCAGTCTCTGATTGAGCCACCTGTGCTGAAGCTGGGATATCCTGTAAACCTGCTGTTGGGGGGGGGGGGGGGCTGGAGTTGAGCACCCCTGGTTTCGAGCAAGGGAGGGTGGGATCCAGTGTCATGTGATCGGTGCAATAGCAGTCATGTGGCTCTGCAGCCAGAATAGATGTTGGCTATCCATAGGTTCGGTTGATCCTACGCCTCCCTGCATGTCTAAGTAGGATGCCTGTTTCTGGGAGACACAGTACAGATGTCTGACAGATGCTCCCTCTCTCCTGTCACGTTACAGGCAACACCCTCTGGCATTTAGGAAATGCTGCCCATGGAATGCAAATGTGGCGTTTCTTCTGAGATGTCGGTCTCTTTCATTCCAAATAGTTTTATTCAGAGTGCGACTCCTGGCAGGATGGCTTGTGCTGTCTGTGCAGGGAAAGACTGGAGTTCCACGGCGTGAGAGAAGCGCTGTCCAGGTGCTCCTTTCTACAGTATGTGAACGATTACATGTGTTGGCTTCTCATATGTCTGTCCACGTGTACGTTGACTAAACCTCCAGTAGTCCACCTGAGCTCATGTGTGGGCCAATTGTGAAGTACTTAAGGGTGCAGTACCAAGAAGGACAACGTCGAATGGATACGGAAGTTAAAGGTGGATTATTTAACTCAGATTTTCTTCTGGCAGTGTTTGTAAATCTAACCTGATGTTCAGGGTGCGTGCTACTGCCTTTATTCCTGCCTTATCTTTCTGGATCCGTCCCCCCGGCCCCCTTTCTTTCTCGTTGAAAATGGAGGCGGAGCAAACAAATTCGGCAATCAATTTGTTCCTTCAAAAATAGTGCAATAATAACGTGTCTTTTTGTTTAATGCCTTAAACAGCTGGTTTTTACTTGCTAAACAGAAGATTGGCACTTATCATGCCTGGAAGTCAGGTACAATGCTGCCCCCCCCCCCCCCAAAAAAAAAATGTGAAGGTACTTTTGGCCCATATTTGCTATGCTGTCTTCTACCATAAGACAAACATAGCACTGCCACAAATAATTAGGAGGGGGCTGGCATTAGAAAAATAGATAAAATATTTATTATTGGATCATAGCAAACCCCTTAGACAGTAACAATGTACCTACGCGTTTCGGGCCATACGCCCTTTATCAAGTTCCCCATTCCCTGGTTATGGGATGCTGATATTTCCTACAAGCTATATGGAGTCCAATTGCGGAGTGTTTATATCAGTATAACGATGCAATTAACCTTTGAAGCACCGGTTTCCTACTTCTACTTTTGCCATAAGACCCCATAGGCCTCGCTTATAGTCCCGGCGATGCAACGTCGCGTCAAAACAAATGTATTGAATACCTCGCGTGCGCTTTAGTAGGAGCGGAGCGACGGCTCAATTTGATTATTTCAGCGACGTAAACGTCGCCGTAGCAAGGACTATAAGCGCAGCCTTACAGCTCATGGACTTGAATGGGCTGTAAGGTATCTTTCAGCACCAGAACACTCCCTGTGGCATATGACTGCTTCGCAAATATGGTCCTGTCTAGTATAAACTGATAAATACAGTTCGGTGTATGCTCAGTCAGCCTTTCAGTAAATACATTTTAGAAATATTTCTGGTCTGGCCACTTATCTGCTAAAGTTCCGGCATTCAAAGCATTGCTTGTGCTTGCTTACAATTCATGCTTTAAATGTACATTCACCCTTTGGCTGTAATAAACCAAACTGCCTGGTCCTTGGTTTTGGACAGGCTGGGATCTTTGTTGCTCCCTAGAGAGCACTCGTGCCTCAAGTCTCTTCACTGCGATGCAGAAAAAGTGGTGGTTGGCAATCGTTGCTAGAAATGTGTGTTGGACTAGACCAGTCTGGGGAGTAATTGTGCAGCTCTGGGTTTCTCAAACTTTCCATCCACTTCAATGTTTAATAATTGTCAGGGGTTTATGTGCTTACCATTTGTTTAAAAAAATAAATAGAATATATTGGGTTTCTGATAGGTCAAGACTCTTCCTGGGTCTTTTTAGAGCGTCAAGGTGTGCGTTATTGGAGGGTTATCCCTTATGGCACACTAAAAGTACAAATGAAAATACAAAATAAGTGTCCCCGGCGCTAGTGATAAAAGTCCAAGATACCGTAGTCCAATTGAGTGTCTTAAATGGGAGACTTTTCTGGATGGGTAGCTGGAATAACAGGAAAGTTCCAGACGGGTAGGGGTGTCCTTCAGGATTGACTCCACAGTGATTCTGAAATATACAGAAACAAGAGGACACACCAATTGCGCAGTATGATAAAGCACAGGCCCCTATCTACAACATAGAAACCCTACTTATAAGTACAAGATGTGTTGTATGGGGCTGATAGAATCTCGAGATAAGGGCAGTTGTTTTGCCAGAGATGGGATTAAAATATGGCTCTCTTGACATCTTTATAAAGAGGATCCTTTAAAGGTATTTTCAAATGCATTCTCTGGAGGATTCTTCAAGGTTCAGGGATCGTGGCTAAAAAAAAAAGTATTCCACCAAAAGAGTGAGTTTATTCAAAATTAGGATATTCGGTGATAACCTCTACTCTGCAGTATAACGTTCAGATATTTATAACCGTTGCAAGGAGACACATGCATTAAGACCACACTACATGAGTAAGAGGTGCCAAGGATAGATATCCAGTTGTCACTCAAATTTAGGAACAAAACAGTCAAAATTTTCTTGTTACTGATGCAGCGGCCGTTATTCGAACACATCTCTGCGCCGATTTTGAGTTCTTTGCTGTTCCCCACGCAGCATGAACGCGGCCAATCGCCCCAGGCACCCGCGCTTATCGCGGATGTTTTGTTTGAATTTCATGGATTCTGTTTCTTCGTTTGCAATAAAATGGATGAATTGTAATGTGTACAGTACTGTGCTACTGTGCTACTGTGCTACTGTGCTACTATGTCAATTTCATGTTTTTAATAGCCAGAACACAAAAATTCGTTTTTCTGCACTCGCCGCGCTCGCATTTTAGTGCGGGGAGGCTGGCATTCATCCCGCGGTTTCAAATCGGGATTCTGATGTACATGACGCGTGAAGTGTTCGAATAACGGCCGCTGCATCAGTACATCCGTCATAATCGCCTGAATCTATTGAAATGACTCACATGTATGTGGTTTGTGCTAGTTTTATCTTTTTTTGATGACTTCCTAGTGACTCAACTCGGAATCATTTTAACTTTTTGGCAAGGACGACATACCTATATAAAGGCTAATTTTGTAAGCATCAAAACTCCAGAGTTATGAAGTGTAACATAAATCTTTTTGGACTTCAACTATTTTTTTGTACAATTAATTAACATCCAGAAAAGAAGTGGACGAAGAAAACATTAAAAGGCTAATAAGTGGTGCATGCGCGACACCAGATGGGATGGTCAAATATATTTATTTTTTGTTCACATTTGCATTTATGGTAGAAATTTTTTGGTATTTTGTATATTGCCACCAATCACACCAGTCACACCTTTGTTTACCGCGGTTGATTTCCTTGAATTACCTGGATTCTGATTTCTTTGGGTGCAATTCTTCGCGTATCTGCCAGGTGGCAGAAATGAATGAATACTAATGTGTACAGTACTGTGCTACTGCGTCAATTTGCAGGTGTTTAAAAAACAAATAAAAGCCAAGTCTACAGAACCACAGTGGTCCATTGTGAATCGATCTTGGTCCTTAAAGACGCTGAAGACGTTATCAAACTTAGGCGTTGCATAATAAAAACCTCTAAAACACAATGTTGTGGGCTTTTTTCTACATTCTTATCCCTGCACAATTGCTGACTGAACTAGACACCATGTGTACACCGTACACGTATAAGAAACCTGACTGTAGTTATGCATTTTTAATATGTTCTGCAATTAATGCTGCAACAGATAAGCTGGCGACTTTATCAGAAATATATGAATATTTCATTTCGAACTATGATTTTTACAAATGTTCACCTGACGTTCATGGGTGGAAGTGTTCGGTAAGGCAAACCTTAACTAACGACCATTGCTTTTTTCGCATTGTCCCTCCTCCCGAAGATAGAAGAGGGTATTGGTGTATGATCCCAGATTTGGCAACTGCAAAATGAGAAAGGTCGAGTTTAATCCATTACGTTTAAAGCTGCCGTTCAAGCTGCTGTTTAAAAAAAACAAATGTATTCCTGCATTGTGATTGACTGAGCAGTTACTACAGTAGATACAATTGGTGAACTGCTAGGGAGAGGGCGGGGCTCAAGAGCCAGAGCCTATCAGAAGGAGAAGGGGGTTGTCTCTTTGGAAACGCTTCCTACAGTACAATAGAAACATTAAAAATGTCTTTCAAACATTTTTTAAAAAAAATGTATGCTACAAGTTTGTTCTCATAGTACAGAACTAATTTATTTAAAAATGTTATTTCTATTACTATTGGGAAAAAAAAACCCAGATGGGACTCGAACCCACAATCCCTGGGTTAGGAGGCCATAGTTTCTTATGATATTTCATTATAATTTCAATTGTGCAATCTTTCTTACTGCTTTACTACCAATAAAATACCAGTGAATGCTCAAATATTTCAAAACGAGGAAAAGAAAGCTAATTGGTGGTATAATTGTGAGCATAGCTGCCTTCCAAGCAGTTGACCTGGGTTCGGGTTCCTGGCCAACGCAGGTGTTATTATTTTTAAATACTAAACCATTATTTAGCAAATCATGTTTGCGTGCAGATATAGGACGTAGTTACAGTGTGCGTAAAAACAGCTTTTTTAAAGTAATATTGATTCTGGCAATTTGTTAATTTCTTTTTCATAGCTAAAAGTATATGCCTCATTAGCGCAGTAGGTCGCGCGTCAGTCTCATAATCTGAAGGTCGTGAGTTCGATCCTCACATGTGGCATTACTTTTCATTTACTTTTTAATACAAATGTATTTCCTTTTTGTTCACATTTGCATTTACTGTACGGTAGTAAATATTTTGTATTTTGTATGAATATTGTTGTATCACTTTTATGTAACTATTGTTTTTTATAAATATTTGTAAATATTAATAAAAACTCATTGACCAATTACAGTACGCTCATGCCATCCAACAAACAACAAAAAAATGCGACGACCCCACGGGATGCCTCCTTTGTCTTTTAAAAACACAGTATGGGGACTAAAGATCAAGAAGCGTTGGTCGCGGGTGAAGACGCAGACCCAGAACCAGACTCCAAGGAGGAAGTAGACACCCCACTCATTCATAAAGAAATGCTGGTATTGCAGGTGTTCACGTATTAGAGAAAGGAAGTTATGAGTGCGTTTATATATTGAAGCAGAGATTTAAGTGTCTTTTTTAGGAGTATTTTTTTCCCTCTGTCGTAAAACAGTCAACCTAGCTGCTGATTTCCGACAGGAGTGGGCTTATGTTTTAATGGGGAAAAAATTGTACATACCGGTAAGTCTTGGCAAGAGATTGTGAAATCAGAATTCAACAGAGGTGTGTATACGTGTTTTCATCTTTCTACGGCAGTGACCTCTCTGGGGGGGAAAACATAATTAAAATAAAATGGCCAAATACCTGGACTTGTATATAAATCCGGATTTAGCAGTGATAGTCAATGCTTAGAATGCAGTTGGAGAAAGTGAGTGATTCCATTGTTTTCAAGCTGTATTCTGTGGAACTCTAGGGTTTCTTGAAGAAAAAATTGGTAACCCCCAATATTTTACTGAAAACTCAGATAATTTGATTTTGGTTCCAAGAAGGTTAATAAATGTTATACTTAAATGTTATCAATTATATATAATAGGTGTTGGAAAATGTAAAAATACAAGTCCTTCCACCAGCAATGGTATTTTACATATATAGGATAAGATGGAGGGCGGCTGTTCCTAAAAGGTTGAAAACCACAGCCCTATTATTTATTGTTATAATTTATTTATAAAGCAGCAACATCTTCCGCAGGGCGGTAGAATCGTTTAAAGCTGCAGTTCAGTCAATATCCTGCATGTGGTTTTTTTTTAATAAATCAGTTCTGTAGTAAGAAAAAATACTTTTAGCATTTTCTGTTTTAAAAAAAACAACTTTGAAAGACCAATTTTCTTGTATTCTATTTTAACAAGCATGCTTGTTCCTATAGCAACGATTTACATTCCCCATATTTAAAGATGTCGCCAAACTTTGCCGATCAATAGACGGAGAACGAATTGACCGACAGCTATGCAGTTCTTTAGGTAATTAGAGATTGCCCACATGAAACTATTGAAGTAAAAAAATAAATAAAATTAAAAAAAAGTGAACTGCAGCTTTAAATCCTTCGCTGCTGAGGCTGCAGTAGATAGATGCCCTCGTGCTTTATTTCAAAATGAAAAGAACAGGCACAGAAATAGTTTTAAATACTATAACTATATTTAGCATGCCAAAAAACGTCCCAATGTTTCGGCATTTTTATGAATACTGTCCCATGAGGAAACTGAAACGTTGGTATATTTGTTGCATGCTAAATATAGGTATTTAAAACCATTTCTGTGCCTCTTTGTTCACTTTGATACCTTATACCATGTTATGTTTTCCTAAATAAGCAGTCTTATTCATATCATTATTTAAAAGTATACCACAGTTGGGTGATTTCTAATAATAGATGTCGCCAGGCTTAAACAATAGCTTTTTTTTTTTTTTAAATTACAGACAGGGTGACCAGATTTACACACACCACACACACACCACACACCACACCACACCTACACAGCACACCTACACAGCACACCTACACAGCACACCTACACAGCACACCTACACAGCACACCTACACACCACACATACACACCACACACCACACACACCACACACCACACCACACACACACCACACACACCACACACACCACACTGCAGCCTGGGAGAGCCTAATGGCTCGGGGGAGTAATTGTGCTGCAGACTATGCTCCTCTCTTTGCTCCCAGCAAAACCGGGACATTACAAAGATGGGGCGTCTGGTCACCCTAACTCTAGTGTACAGTACAGTATAGACTATTCTGATTTGACCTCTCTAGTTTTTTTTTTGCCTGCTCCCTGATTTTTAAACTGTGTATTTTTCCCTTACATCCAGGGTTGCCGCCTTCTATTGAAGGCTAACCCGGAAACTTTTTGCAATTAAATTTCATTTTTTTGAAATGTATTTATTTAATTTATATCTTTACTTCTCTTTCCTTCTCCGGCGGCGGCGGCGGCATCTCCCCCTGCGGGGTCCCGTCAAAATGGCTCCACGACTGCAGATGGCTCCGCGTTACCATGACAATGTGGTAGCGCCGTGCGGCGGCAAGTTGCCATGACAGAGGGACACCCTGCAGTGTCGCGTTGCCGTGACGTCCCGTTGTAATGGCAAACGTGATGCTGCATGCTGCCGCAACATCACGTCCCATTGTCATGGCACATCGCCGCTATTTGACGTTGCGGAGCCATGTTGACGGGACACTGCAGGGGGGAGATGCCGGAGAAGGTAAGAGCTTCACAGGTAAACCCGTAGCCCGGAGGTACCTGGCCAAAACCCGGAGTGGTGGCAACGCTGGTTACAACTGAGCCCAACATTGAAGTTACGTCTGCTAAGCCCTCACACATTGAGATGTTTTTGGACTCTTAGCATTTGCTGAGAAGATCAGACCATTTCTTTAAAGCAGTGATTTCTATCCCCTCTCCCCCCTCCCCCCCAACCTATATACAGTAGTTATTCTAATGTTCAAAATCATGATTTCATTCATACCTGGCCGCTGATGTTACCACGGCAACCTGCGAGACTGCATCGGGCCCCAGGGGAGAGCTCTATTTTAACCTCCAGGACATTTAATGTTTCAAACGCTGATCTCTCCTGAACAAAACATTTGGATTTTAAAAAGAAAAACGTTTTTTTTCCCCAAGGGCAAGAAGAGATCTCGAAGTACATTATATAGACACTGGCGAGCCGCATGGGCTGCTGCTGCTTTACCTCTGTAACGCCTGCATTACAGCTCCGGGCTACCTGCGGAGGTGGAAGAACTTCATAGAAACGGCAGAGGAGCACTCTGCCCCATTATTTGGGCCTTCATTAAAAAAAACATTAAAAAAAAAAAAAAGGATCACTCTGCGCAGTAAATAATTAGAGGTAATGATGGACCGGTGTTACCTCTCTGGACTTAGTGACCTGATCGGCTAGGGGTGGCCTCAGGATTTCCCCGAGCAGGGCTGCTGCTCGAGGTCTGGCCAGCTTCCACCATCCTGATTGGGTAATAGAGATGTCAAGAGCCTGGGGGTGGGGCCAAGGAGAGGAGGAAATGGCATGGAGCGGAGAGAGGTGTGTGTGTGTGTGCATGGGCGTCCGCAGGAGGGGGCAAGGGGGGGCGCTTGCCCCCCCCCCCCCTGGATCCAGGGATGGGTACTGGCGTCCCGGGCCCCGTGGATCAGGGGGGCCCGGGCTGCGCAGTACTGAGGGGTCTTTTTTTGATTAGAAGTATATATCCCCACCCACACTGTGTGCCACACACATACACGTTTCCTTTTTCAAGTTTCTATTACTGCATACAGGGCTGTAGTCCATAAATAGTGCATTGTAGGTGAGTTATTTGAAGTTCACAAATCTCATCTTACCAATATAACTATGCATTATGCAAGGAAAGCTTGGATCTCCCAGCAGGAGAACTTTAAAGGGATTTTTCAACTCCCTGCAGCTCATCTACAACACACAGTTTATTCAATACCGCCAGCCCGGTGATGAGCATAGTATTTAATGATCCCCATTTCCTTTTTCTTGTGCCCCACCTGGCACACACCATGTCGGAGGATCCTGCGCAGAGAAGCATCCTTAAAAAGTAGTAGTACGGCTGGAGTTTCTGCACTTAAGCGCCAGAGGGACATGGCAAGTTCTCCAGGCACCCACCAGATCCTGCAGCCCTGAGTAGCTGCTCTTTTTTGATGTCATAACTACACTTTCACAATTGCTTTATTAACCTTCAAGATTTCTCAAATTTGCTTGAAAATGCGCCTTTTGCCCACTCTATTTTTTCCAAAATTTTCTCGGGGGGAGAACCCCCCCTTATGCTGGTCGGGCTCGCTCGCCACAGTCCACTCACCACCACTTTTACGCCGGGCACTGGCCGTTAAAATTATGCACCCCCAACCCCCTGAAAAAAATTCTGCAGACGCCCATGTGTGTGTGTTGAGCGTGTCACACCTTTCACCATTGTGTCCAGTATTTTGGAGAAGCCACCTGGCAACCCTATGCGCCTGGTAAGCCCTTATCAAGGGTAGACTCTCCACTTCCTAGTCTGAGGGTGCAGGTTTACCTCTTCTCCTGCCTTTGAGGTGCTGCCCCACACGACCAATCGGAAGAAACCCATTTGTATAGACTGCGTTTTCGTCTCTTTCGTCTAATCCCGATCACACGCCGCTTGGTAAAATCGTCTTGTAGTTTTGCCATTTTATAGAAATATTGATTTAAATACTATTTTTGAGACATCTGCTAAAACAAAGGCGACAAAGATGTAGCCTCTGCTATGGTTTGCTAAAATTTGCTTGGTTATTGAGCATTTCTGGGCCTGGTAAATTGAAAGAGCGATATCCTCAAAGCGACTGAACGAGTTTGTATATGTAGAAGTCATGCCCAGAAGTAGTTCGACACCCTCAGCAAAATCTTCTAAACCAGAGTGGTCCAACTTCAGACCTCAAGTGTCACCAACAGACCAAGGTTTTAAGGACCGGTAACCCTGCAAGTTGCCTTAGAGATCATTAGTGAAGCTAATTGGTTAGTTAGGTGTTAATTGGAGGAATCTTCAACACCAATTGTGCTGCTGGCCCATAAGGATAGAACTTGGACCAGCCTGATTAGAAACAAGCTGAAATCCTTTTGGATCAACTCCAGCACTTAACATCGTCTTACGCTGGGTGACACACATGCTTCGTTTGGAAATATGAGCCACACCACAGCACATACAAGGCGTATGTACCTTACACTTTGAACGATATTTCAATCCGTTTCCTGCCAGGGCCATATATTGCAGCAAATCTCCATTGCAGGGCTTCGGTTAAAGGGCTGAGAAGGTGTTTGTCATTCAAGACGAGAAGGTTAATGCCTCCAACTTTGCCTTTCCATAATTGCCCTGCTGCCCCTTTGATGCACAGGGGAAAGGAGTAGAGGGCGGACGTACACCCATATTGAACCCCCAGAGATGGTTCTGCACCCAGATTATCCTGTCTAATGTTCCTTCTACGGCTGCTTTTTTGTTTCCCTTCCTAATACTCCTACAATCTGTGATTAAATAAACACACAAAGGGCTTTAAGTAATTGAATTCTCTTAAGTGTATGAATTGCCAGACAAGGGGGGTAACCGTATTACAGAGGAAAAGAATAAACACAGTTGATTTTAATTAAATATCATTTGGCTGGCCGCCTGGAGATAAAGGACAGCGGAGCCAAGGACGGCGGTCACTGCAGGGCAGCCAGAGATTGCTAATGAAAGTGTAAGAACGGGGTCACGGGACCAGGTCAACCCAAATATTTCTATGGGCAAACTCCGGGAAGCGGTGTTCATAAAAAAAATGTTCCAGTATTTCTTCTGCTGATGCATTGAAATCATATGATATACATTTAATCGATTAGAACGTAAGATCCTTCCTGGCTGCAAGTGGAAAAAGCCATTTTTAATGTAAAAACCTTTCCCAATTATAATATTCTAATAATAATAATAATATATTAATGTGTTAGATTTGTGTAATAATATTTGTGCTGTACGAAGAAAGCAGAGTATTGACGCCCGTATTTGCTTCCATAAGATATTGGGCCATGAATTATATCCTCATAGTGTAAAAACACACAAGAAACGGAACGGCTGTGTCTCGCATACAGTGTTACATACATGCTCCGGTCCCATTGCGTACGTTAATGTGGGGTATGCCTGTACTGTGTGATTGCATTTCAGCTCATGCTGACTTTACTGATAATCCACAGCACTATGTATTTGCTACATATGTTTGCTGCTGATATTTGCTGGACATGTTTAATTAAATGGAGCATCTTATCCATCCCAGGGTCTCCATTTTTTTTCATGGTTAAGATGGTCTTAACCATCGGAGCAGGGGGACTTTGGTGCTGAACCGCATTAATTACGGCCCCGGGGACCCCCTGCTTCCCGAGATACGTACCACCGAAGGTGCTGCCGGTCACTTCCTGGTCTTTACATTTCCCACGGCACACGGGCCAGTAGAAAGCCGCGATGGATGACATTGAGGCATCCTATTGGCCTGCAGCCCACAGGAGATTTAAACCTCCATTTTGTTTCCCCAGCAGGTTTGTGTTTAATATCTACGGAGGGAAGTATCTCGGGAACCGATTGGGCCCAGAGCTGAAATGAATGGGGTAAAGCTCAGAAGACCCCATGATTCCCACCCACGTTAGGTTGAACCATACCCTTAAATTGGTCCATTGCTTAAAGCAGCGACCTTGCTTTCCTCTAAAAAATGTTTTAATAGTTTTAGGATTGAAGCCGAGGGTTTCCGGAGCTGAACCGCGTTAATGTCAGCTCCGGGGACTCCCTGCTTCCCGAGATACCTCCGTAAGGGGCGCCAGGAGCAGCTCCGACTGTGTAGGGCATCGACGTGGCGGATTTAAAGCTCCCGCGAGCCAATAGGAAGCCGAGAAATCGACCCTTTCGCCTTCCTATTGGCCCACGTGACCAGGACATTTCAACCTGCGGAGCTGCTACCGGCAGCTACGTGCCCCCCGGAGCTGATCCAACGCCGGTCAGCGCTGAAGACCTCCTGCTTCCCACCTAGGGGGAAACATTTTTATTTTAGGGGGGAGGGAGTTTTTGCTCCTGTAATTAAGTACATTGTATTGTTATATTTATATAGCCGCAGCACTAAGCAGAGATATTCTGTACGACATAATACATAGAAGAATAATATAATAGGTGGTAAGTTCAGAACAAAAACATCTTTGGGAGGAAGGAGTCCCTGTCCCGAAGAGCTTACCATGTAACGAAAATGTAACGCATCCCTCAATTCAGGGCATCGTTCAGTCCCCCTAATAAAAGCCCCATCAGGCAAACCCCAAGCAAACCAATGCACAACAATATGTTACCATGTGTAATAACGCTCTCACATGGTAGCCATTATATATTGATTTTGATTCATTCATTCCCCACATACACGTTTCACAGTCCCCTTTCTGCCTCTGTACACATGTGCTGCAGCTGGAGTATGTTACTGGAACACCAATAGCTGTTCTGTTGCCCTTAACCCTTTCGCTGTCAGAGGCACACAGGCTCCTGTTGACTAAGTAGTGCTACTTCATACCTGCTGTTCAGCGTTGTCGGTATTTACCAATTTACACCCATAAATGAATCCCTTATTTTTGTTGAACGCCTTGCGCGATGGTGGTGCGTCCTGCAGCTCTGAAAACACACAGCAGAGGTTGGGAAATCAAACAAAGCAATATAACGCTATGAGTGGCTCACATCTTGTAGTACAAATAGGCATAACATAAATTTAACAGAGCTGAAGTGTGTGTGTGTGTGTGTGTGTGTGTGTGTGTGTGTGTGTGTGTGTGTGTGTGTGTGTGTATCCAACATGTGGAGAGAGCTGTACCCCACCTGGGATATATAATAGGAGTTATTAAAGTATATTAAGCATATCGCTGTATTTTTTTTTAATTTATTTTTTTTGTCTCACAGGTGTCTCCACGTGTTGTTTGAAGGGAGGTGTCAGGGGAGATGTGTGTGTGTGTGTGTGTGTATATATATAAAACAAAAAGAAAGAAGCGCCAGCTCCATAGCATAATACTGTAAAAATAGGAGGATTCTTTAATGAAACAGAGAATGGTCACCAGGACCTATACTCACAATGTGGGTAAAAACACAATCAATTGAGACAATCTGTAAACAGCAGCGGGTCAGCGCAGATGGATATAGCAGACAGGTTGCCAGGACCAATAGGTGATGAAGGGGTTAATCCATGAGGGAGAACAGTCCACAGTGTACCACCTGATGTAGAGATGATACATACACCAGAATATAACTCCAACTAGCGAATATATATATATATATATATATATATATATATATATATATATATAAAATAGTCCTCTCTCTGCACATATTGTTTTGGGCGATAACTCATTCGCTGCATTACGTTGGTGACGTGACCAGGCTCGTCATGTTGATGGTCCCCTGTATCTAGGGCATATTTTGGTGAGCAGTGACAGAAGTCGGACTTCCCTTTCTGCCACTAACTGCAGGGGGCGGATAGGGAGTTTTGGGACCATGTGATAACTGCACAAGCGATCACCTCCTCACGTGCAGAAACGTCCGTGGGATGCTGGCTGTGCAGACAATCTGGCAACTATAAGTGATGACCCCTCCAGTGCCGGTATGATCTGTGGATGTCACGGGTTAGCACCGCTGTGGCCCTTTTGATGTTTAAAGAACGTTGTTGCTTTTGTTTGTTTTCTAGGGGACTGATTAGGATGTTTGCTGGCGACCAAACCGCAGCCGGAACAATTCGCCGCTGGACAATTCGCTGCGATGTCCGCCGCGCATGCTCCCGACCGCCCGCTCCGACAATCAATGCCTGATAAGTGAATGTTAAAATGTCGCACGCGGGACCGCTAACCTGCCTAGACCGGCCTCTGCCGTGCGCCATATTTCAATGTCCCGCGTGGGGCATTGAAAGATGGTGCGACTGGCCTAGACAGTGTATCCGTCCCCGAGCGGGACATTTAAACATGCACTTATCAGACCTGGCTTGGAGCAAGCGGGCGGGCGGGCGCCGCAGACCTGGCGGATTGGGCTCGCGGAGAAATGTCCAGCGGCGACATGTCCTGGCAGCGTGTGGGTGGCGGCCAGGCATCCCGTTCCGCTGGGGGACATATACACAGCACACGATCTTTAGGAGGAAAGAAAGACCGTCCTGTTCCCGACTCCTGACCTTGACCGAAGTGGGCGCGAGGTTGTGGGGTCAGTGCTGCCGTGTAATCTATATTACATTTTAAAAGCAAAGATTCAGAAGATGTTTCTAACATGCTTTTAGCTGCGAAGCGGTTCCTGCAGGAGGTACAGAGGTAGATTAAACCGGTGTTGAGTTGTCTTGCGTATACACGTACAGTGTAATTCATGCTTGTACTTCCGCGCCGGACGGTTGAGAATGAATTCATCTAGTGACATGTTGCGCTCAGATAATTGTTCGGTAATTGGGATACAGAGCGATTCCTTTTAATGATGCTGTAAATCAGCCTTGTGAGGGAGCGCGGCTTATTTCTAGGAATTAACCCAGACCCAGTATCTAGCCTGCAGCTTGCTGAGGAAACAGGGCGAGGGTTGGAGAGCTGGAATATTCACTCACCCTGCTGAGTTATTTTGGGGGGGGTCATGGTTTGTTATAGGCATCTGCTTAAAGAGGGATCCCCCCCACGCTGCTCAATATACTGGCGCTTTACAAAGAAACAGTGATAATAATACACCCCTTCGCTGCTAGAGGGGCCTGCAACGCATGTTTATAACTCAGTGCAGCTCAAGGCTGCGGCCAGGGTGAGCTCGCGACCGTGCAGCGATTTGTGGCCTGGGTAGACGCGACGGGGAGGCTTGTCGGGGACGTGGCCGTGACTCATGGGAGCTGGTACGCCCTCATTGGACGAACCGCTCCCATGACCTGGCCGTCGCGCCGCAGAATCGAATGTATTTGATTCTTTGTGTGCCGCGCACCCCATTGCGCTGGCGCATGCGGTCAACGGCTGCGATCATTGCCTTAAGTATTTTGCTCGGTTGAGTTGTTGCTCGCGTAGTCGTGCTAACCCTGACCGCGACCTAACGGCGCTCGCACAGCGCTGCACCGCGATCTGGGGAGGAGAGGGAGCGTTTGCGACGGGAGGGGGTGTGGCAGTGGGTTTGCAGGGGCGTGGCCATGACCTCACGCGGCTGGTTTGCCCTCATTGGCTGAACCGCCGCTGCGTCGCAAACTCTGATCTTAAATTCCCCTGCCTGCCTGAAAACATGTCGCGCACCGTTGGGGAAAGGTGCGTGACAAGGTAGGAACTGGGACTGGATTTACTTGGGGGGGGGGGGTGGAATTTTAACGGCGTGCAGCTGTAGAAGTTACTGGGGCCGCCCCCTAAAGGTGCATGCCATGCTAAAGTTCTGGGGGACCCCCTGCTTCCCGAAGTACTGTACTCTGTACATGCTGCCGGTTCTTAAATCGCCAGTGGCCGCAGGAGATTCAAACCTCCATTTTGTTTCTGCAGTAGGGGATGGTACGTGGGGCACGGTTTGTGGAGAGGAGTATCTCGGGTACCAGGGGGTTCCTGGAGCTAAAATTAGCTCTGGGGAAGAAAGGGGTGTGGGGGGGACCTAGTTACAGAAGAACTCGCTGACACATTTAAGCTAAATTCCATAAATGTATTTCTCCAATACGTTTTCTCACTTGTTATTTTTCCCCTCCAAAGTGCTGTATTTACATTGGTGATTGCGCACACATACTAGCACAAATTTACAGGTGTGAGCCATCATTGCAACTAGCACAGGGGCGGCCACCAACAGGCCAGGTATTGGGTATATTCCTGCTTCAGCACATGAGGCGCTGTCATTGACATAGCCATTGATTGAGCCACCTGTTCTGAAGCAGGGATATCCCTAATACATGGCCTGTTGGTGGCCCTTGAGGACTGGCGTTGGCCGCCCCTGTGCTAGCAGAAAGAAGGCTTCCAGTATAAAGCCGCACTGGCGGTGGCAATGGTTATGATCAGTGTGTGGCGCAGCACATAGCGTGGGTGGGATCGGTCTCCTCAGCCAGACAAGGACTGGTGAAAACCAGAGGGACAACGGTTATTCCTACCACTCGTTGAGCAGCAGAAGAACAGGCACAACTGTGACTAGGAGATTAGTGAGAAGCTTCCTATGGGATTTTATATCGCTACATCGTCAGAGCAGTGGGACATGTTGCCTAAGCCACGCTATTTCACCAGACATATACTTCTGGTCCATTAACTACAACAGGCCAAAAGGTGCCTTCCGGCATAGCACCATATAGTGAATATGGGCCACTATCTCCAAGTGGAGATCCCAGCAGAAATCTGTTCAGCCGAATGAAACAGAAAGCCAAGGGTCACTATTGGAAGCAACATCCGAGTCCTCTCGGGAGGTGACCCCAAGCAACACAGAATATATATTTAACATACAGTGTCGTGAATCCGACCTTGATGTGTTAATACGACTAATTGAAATAACTGACCCCTGCTATCAACAGCGATAACATGCCTGTGAGCAGAAGAATGGTGTGGTGGATCTTTTCATTGGTTTGCTGGAAGACCGAGGGGTGTGTCTATACCGAGCCCCTCCCCCCCATAAAAAATGAGTGTTCAGACCTTTTGCAATTCTTGGTTGCAGAAAATATTAGAAAAAATAAACACACTCAACCCAGTCCCACAGCACTATATATTTCTATATTTAATTGTACCAGCTGAACGTGCTATTCGGAAAGTGACCGCAAATATATCTTTTAGTTTCCTCTTTTCTCTATGCAGTGCAAGAAATGCAATGGACACGGTGTAAACGGTAGTGTAGGTACCTGCGGAAAGGCTTTCTCTTGATGTGGTTGCAGGCCTAACATGTTGTGGCCAAAAGATTGACCGAAATGTCCTATACTTATGAGAAGAAAAAAATGTGTAGAGATGAATCCAATAATTGACGATGTTCAATGTGCATTGGGGCTTCTTTGTGTTCGGTTATAAATAGAAGTCCTGTTACTCAAGCTTCCAGTATTGATGCAGAAGGTTAGCCTTGGTGCGGCCGCGGGTCACTGATATCAACATCCAAGGCTAACCTTCGCCTATCAGTCTGTTAATATGTCAGCACAAAGTGCATTCACCTGGAGGTGCATTGGTTATTCCCAAAACCTGGTGCGACTGTGGGTCCCGAGGAGGCGTTTGGAAAGCACCGGTTTACTCCATCTTCCTCTTGTCTGGCATTATGAAAACCGGGCACAGAAATGCAGGAGTTGGCTCATCACATTAGAATACGTTTGCTGCGCCATAAATTCTCCTATCAACTTTATCTTCCAGGGATCAAAACAGAACTTGCTGTATCTGGGGGTTGTCCAAGTTTGCAAAGGTCTGCTGAAAAGCACACATGCTTCAAGAGCCACTGTATGGAAAATGAGACTTATTAACTATAGAGCACCGCAGATTAACGTTTTGGAGCAGCTCTAGGGAAATATGCACTCATAATAGAAATTATTTTTATCAGGAGGATAATGCAGATATCAATATTTTGTGTAAATAAAAAAAGGTCACATTTAAAGAGGCACTCCTGGGAACACTTATTATTATCATCCGCGCTGATTTCAGTGCCGGGGACCCCCTGCTTCCCGAGATACTTACCTCCATAGTGGGTGGGTAGTAGCAACCCTGCCCGGGCTGTTTGCGGCTTTAAAGTCCTGTGGGTCAATGGTAAGCGGTGATGTCGTCCCTTGCAGCTACCAATTGTCCCATGTGACACAGCAGCTTTAAACAGCAGAGCGATACCTGCACCCCCCTATGGAGGTACGTGTCTCGGGAAGCAGGGGTCCCCGGAGCTGAAATCAACGCAATTCTGCTCCTGCTTCCCACTTATTTTTTTTAATTTTTTTTAAATAATATGTCCTCCTAAGCGCTCCTTGAAACTACATTCAAACTAGAAACAAGCAAAAAATATACACCCACAAGATGAAGAAATATACCCTTTCCCAAATCATGGAGTGTAAGTTAGTAGTCCAGCGTTTGACAATCTGCAAAGCCAAGTTGATCCCAATTTGTAGTGACGCAGAACAATTTACTTCTATGATATCAGTAACACATTCTGTGTCACATTGTGGTAAGTGCTTAAACCCAGCCGGCTCAGCACTGTGTGTCCATCAGGCATGTGGCAACATCTCGCCACCGGTTAATATTAATTGCAGCCCTCGGTAGAGTCCCGGGGACCATGTTGCGGGCCCTTCCTTTGGCCCATGTATACCTGTTCTAAGTTGAACCTTACAGAAATTTGGTAGCTTTAGTAAAAAAAAAAGATATAAATGGTCTTGACTTATGGACTTTGTGTCATCTTACATTGGCGGCACATCCCGTTGACTCATGTTCAGAAGAACATCCTGCAGATCACTGGTTTGCAGGTGAAGCTCCAAGACTATGGGACCTTTTCAGTAACATTGGAGGATTGTCCCATTTGACTTCACTTTATTGAATAAGCCCCTATAACACCAAGCACATTCTGCCCCCATCTTCCTTGTTATCCATTACAATAAATCCTTCTTCCGACTCGGCAGACCCGTTTTTATTGGCCGCATCGTGTTTGGCTTCATTTGTTGGGTTGGGGTTTTTTTTTTTTTTGCTTGTAAATCCCAAAGCACATTTATTTCTTCGAGTCGCGAGTCCGAGTGACGCAGAACAGTTGGCGTCTAAGTCTGTATCTGGGAGACCGCTCCAGTGTTCCAGTCATCATTCGGACCAGTCACTTGGCTATAAAGGATTATGCATTAGAACAGAGATGTTCCTTAAGCTCCCCCAACCCCCCCAACAGGTCAGGTTTTCAGGATATCCCAGCTTCAGCACAGGTAGCTCAATCAGAGGCTCAAAGACAGAGCCTCTGATTGAGCCACGTCTGAAGCAGGGACCGATTGAGCCACCTGTGCTGAAGCAGCAACTGAGCCACCTGTGCTGCAGCTGGGACTGATTTAGCCACCTGTGCTGAAGCAGGGGTATCCAGAAAACCTGACCTGTGTGGGGAGCTTGAGGACTGGAGTTCATCACCTCTGCTTTAAAACACGAGTACGGCGGTAGCTGGTTCAGTAAAAGGTTTATTTGACATTGTGCGCTGTTTTTTTTCCACGCTAATGGCACGCTTCACCGCGAGCCTTCTCGCAGTGTTTAATGCGAGAGAAACATGGACGCACATCGTCTTCCATTTACCCAATCGCTGCCGCGGTTCAACCGTTTCGCGGCCGGAGGAACCGGCAACACATTTCCAGCACTAACAATGGGGTTGGCGGAAATCAGCGAGAAAATGAAGTGCTACCGTAAGCCGTTAATTTCGTGCGCTTTTATGTCTCGTTACCATGGCGAGCTCTCCTGTCGTAAAGTGGCCGTGTGCGCTGGGCATCATTTTGTGTTCTTTTTGCTTGCATTTTATTTTTTTACTTATAAAATGCAGGGGTAAGGGGGGGAGTTGCTGAAGTGCAGGGGCAAGGGGGGGGGAGGTCCTGAAGTGCAGGGGTAAGGGGGGGGGGAGGTCCTGAAGTGCAGGGGTAAGGGGGGGGGGAGGTCCTGAAGTGCAGGGGTAAGGGGGGGGGGGAGGTCCTGAAGTGCAGGGGTAAGGGGGGTGGGGAGGTCCTGAAGTGCAGGGGTAAGGAAGGGTGCTGAAGTGCAGGGGTAAGGAAGGGTGCTGAAGTGTAGAGGTAAGGAAGGCGAAGTGCAGGGGTAAGGGGGTGAAGTGCAGGGGTAAGGGGGGGAGGTGCTGAAGTGCAGGGGTAAGGGGGGAAGTCCTGAAGTACAGGGGTAAGGAAGGGTGCTGAAGTGTAGAGGTAAGGAAGGCGAAGTGCAGGGGTAAGGGGCTGGTGCTGGTGCTGAAGTGCAGGGGTAAGGGGGGGAGGTGCTGAAGTGCAGGGGTAAGGGGGGGAGGTGCAGGGGTAAGGGGGGGAGGTGCAGGGGTAAGGGGGAGGTGCAGGGATAAGGCGGGGAAGTGCTGGGGTAAGGGGGGGAGGTGCTGAAGTGCAAGGGTAAGGGGGGAGCTGAAGTGCAGGGGTAAGGGGGGGAAGGGCTGAAGTGCAGGGGTAATGGGGGGAAGGGCTGAAGTGCAGGGCTAAGGGGGGGAAGGGCTGAAGTGCAGGGGTAAGGGGGGGGGAGGTGCTGGGGTAAGGTGGGTGCTGAAGCGCAAGGGTGGGGGGGTGCTGACGTGCAAGGGTAAGGGGGGGTGCTGAAGTGCAAGGGGGGGTGCTGAAATGCAGGGGTAAAGGGGGAGGTGCTGAAGTACAGAGGTAAGGGGGGGAGGTGCTGAAGTACAGAGGTAAGGGGGGGAGGTGCTGAAGTACAGAGGTAAGGGGGGAGGTGCTGAAGTACAGAGGTAAGGGGGGAGGTGCTGAAGTACAGAGGTAAGGGGGGGAGGTGCTGAAGTCCAGAGGTAAGGGGGGAAGGTGCTGAACTGCAGGGGTAAGAAGGGAAGGTGCTGAAATGGGGTGCAGGTATTTGAGAGACGTGTGCCACTGGGGTGCAGG
Organism: Ascaphus truei; assembly: GCF_040206685.1. Classification (NCBI taxonomy): domain Eukaryota; kingdom Metazoa; phylum Chordata; class Amphibia; order Anura; family Ascaphidae; genus Ascaphus; species Ascaphus truei. Next base: position 417,108,529 of record NC_134485.1, on the reverse strand, counting down.
GGAGGGTGACACAGGAGCCCACTGTGGTGCATGTGTGTGAAAGGTGGAGGGGGCCCAAAGGTGCAGGTATGTGTAATTAAGGGGGGTGCAGGTGTGTAATTGAGGGGATACTGGGGTGTAGGTGTGTGTTATTGAGGAGGTACTGGGGTGTAGGTGTGTGTTATTGAGGGGGTGTAGGTGTGTGTGATTAAGGGGGGTACTGGTGTGCAGGTGTGTGTTATTGAGGAGGTACTGGGGTGTAGGTGTGTGTTATTGAGGGGGTGTAGGTGTGTGTGATTAAGGGGGGTACTGGTGTGCAGGTGTGTGTTATTGAGGAGGTACTGGGGTGTAGGTGTGTGTTATTGAGGGGGTGTAGGTGTATGTGACTGACGGGGGGCTATGGTGCAGGTGTATGTGATTGAAGGGGTTTTGGGGTGCAGGTATATGTGATTGAGGGGGTACTGGGGTGCAGGTGTATGTGATTAGGGGATGGAACTGAGGTGCAGGTGTATGTGATTTGGGGCGGTACTTGGGTGCAGATGTGTGTGTTGAGGGGGTACTGGGGTGCAGGTGTGTATTGAAGGGGTACTGCGGTGCAGGTGTATGTGATTGAGGGGGGCACTGCAGTGCAGGTGTGTGTCATTGAGGGGGTACTGCGGTGCAGGTATGCAAGAGATAGAAACATGAAAATAATAGTGTGTGTCTATGAAACAACCATTTAAAGTTCCAGAGAAGGTGTTACATGGCCAGGTGCTTTCCCTCCAGTATACGTTGTTAAGTGGGCCCAGGAACCAGAACCCTCGGTTCCCCCAGCTTGTTTATATCCACATGACTGGGACTTAATCGCTGCTTCCACACGGAGAGCCTCCCACTCCTGGGAAAATGGCCATTTACATAACCGTCTGCGTGGCTGCCGGAGGAAGGTTTGGGATGGCGACAGAGAGCGGCAGACTGGCCACCTGCCCACAACAAGTGAACCTTTGGCTTCGTATAACAGTATCTGCTCCTTTCAGAAGGGACATCCCTCCCTCATAAAGAACGTGATTGATCTCTTGGGTGCCAGACAAGTGGTGCCTATTCTGTGTTGCATTGAATTCATTCTGGTGCTGTTCTGTAAGGCTTTTTATTATTTATTTTTTACATTTAAAATGAAAAAAATCCATCCTAGGACCACGATTAATTTATTTTTACACTTTTAACGTTTCCATGGTAAGCAAAAGTGTGTTTTTTTGTTTTTTTGTTTTTTTTAAACAGTCTTTATCTAATGTTATGCGGTAATAAGACTGTTTGCCAGTCTGCTGTTGCAGATAATTATGAAGCCGTCGTCAATCGAGCAGATAAATAGAAGTACCCAAAGTGCTTTAAGTGTTCCCGGAGAAAGTGAAAACATGTATTTTCCCCAAGAAGTTGATGCATAAAACAGCTTTAAAGTGATGATGATGGAGTTGTTTTTTATTTGGACAGCCACATTGCACGGCCCCTTCAATGGGCTTTTCATCCCAGGTAGAGCGAGGATGACAATTCTATCTGTTTAATTACAATTCTGTATAATAATATATATATATTTTTTAATTGTTTCTACTTGAAAAATAAAAGTTCCCTCGTTTTTGCAAGTCTCTAAAAGATGAATGTTGCTATCGCCGCTCCCTGAGGAATAATGTATGGAGGAGCTTATCTTCCAAAGGCTTGGCTATGACTGTATGTATTTCTCCATCTCCAACAATGTACGCAGTGTTGCACAGCATGGACCATAGAATAGCTAATACAATCAGAGTAACAGATAAGCGCACAATAGGAAAAGGGCTCTCTGCCCCGCAGAGCTTGCAATCTAGTCAGGGTACAGATGTGGCGCTTTCAATTTCTCCCCGCCACTGGGACCATGTTAACCCCGTAGGGTGCACCCCCCGTCTCAGCGATCGCAGGACTGCAGCACGTCTCCCTGCCATGGTCATGGGAAATCTGTACGGGGCTACATCTTGGTGCTGCCGTTCGTTCATTACACAGCACCCTTGGGGCCGTCATGCAGTTTCCCACAACACCCAAATCTTTTTGTTGGCGGGGTTTAAAGCCGATAATGCAGCCGCCGGTATAGTTGGAGCACTCGTGGTTATGGAATCAGGATTTCTGTGGCAATCAAAGAGTTAAAACGGCACCAGAGACTGTAAGTGTGTATGCATGCGTGTGTGTGTGTATGTATGCATGTATGTATGCATGTATGCATGTATGTATATTTTTCTTTATATAGCACCATCCATGTACGTAGCGTGTCACAGCAGTAATACACGTGACATAATAATATAACACATAATGGGAATAAGCGCTTGAGTAACATTAGGAAAACAAGTCCCTGCCCCGAAGCGCTTACAATCTATTGGCCTCTCCGTTGTCTTAAATCTTAAACAAGGCGTTGAATGGGTGCGCGCTGTCACATCGTTGCAACTGCTGTAGGTAGGTTACCGGGTCGACCCGCATCTCTCAACAAAAAAATAAAAAAAACTTTTTTTGAAACCTGGCAAGATGCAGGATAGTCAGCACCCAGTTTATTTTTTATTTGTTTATATACATTTTTGTACATTTCTCCTTCGAACTGGCTTTTATATGCCCTAATTAGTATGCAGGGAAACCATTTTTCCTTTGTAGCAAACGGCAGCCATCTTTTTGTATCCCTGAAATATCTAAAATGGCAAGCGAGTACCTCTGGAGAGCAATAAAAAAAACAAAGTAGGAAAGGATCTTATTCAAAGTGACAAAATGATCTTCTGCAGATCACATATTGCACCTGATTTCTCCATGTAGCAAGATTTCTTGTTCATTTCATTTTTATGTGGGGCTGGATGGTACATTTAGAGAACTCTTAGTCCTAAAGGGCCGCCAACAGATCTGGAATTAGGGATATCCCTGCTTCAGCACAGGTAGCTGTCTTTTTCTGAGCTACTGATTGAGCCACCGGTGCTGAAGCAGGGATATCCTTAAAACCTTGCCTGGTGGTGTCCCTTGGGGACTGGCGTTGGCCACCCCTGCTTTAGAGCATTGTGTTGCAGGCTCACCCGGCACATAATGGGTTAATAAAATTAGCCTTGCCGTGTACAGTGTGACGCAAAACGTACGTCGGTGTGTAGCGTCTGACATCGCTAGTCGGGCGCCGCCTGGCTGCGGGATATCTAGCAAGGAATTAGTGTCTCCGACACTAACTGAGCACCGCGGGTTCCACCGGGGAGGCGCGAGGGGGGCGGGCTTTAGACTTTAAATATATATTAGTGCAAGGCCTACGGGTATATATAGATGTTATTGACCGGGGATGTAATCTCTGCTTCCTACCCTTTACTGCCGACCCTCTTCTATTTACCAGAATAGTGTCGTAGATCGGGACCGAGGCAGCACTTGTCAGGCCTTGACCCCGCTGCCTACTACAGCGTCCGCCACACGGACGAGAGCCCTCCCCTCAATGGCGCCGGGCCCGCTGCGAGGGGGGGCCGCAGCGCTGGGGCGAGAGCTGCTCCTGCTCTCAATGGAATTGAGAGCAGGACTCGCGTCGAGCGATACGGCACGCCACCCGGCGGTTCAGCCAATCAGGGCGAACCTGCCGGGTGACGTCATGGCCGCGGCGCCGTCACGCCCCCCCCCCCAGTCTCTCTTCCTGCAGTGAGCTGCAGACCAGATAATCGGCTGCACGCGCCGCCAATCTCGCGGGCGCGCGTTGCAGCGGAGTTACCGGGGCCTTAGCCTCGATGAGGAAATTGGCAAGCGCTATCTGCAGCAGGCTGAGCTCCGAATGTTGCAGAGTATCCAGTGACACCGGCTTATAGATGCTTTATCTGTGGGGCAACAGTAACTATATTTACAAAGAGAGCTGGATGCTCAACTCCAGTCCTCAAGCCACCCTGCCCCACCCCCCCTCCCAACAGGTCAGGTTTTAACAATATCCCAGCTTCAGCGCAGGCGACTCAATCAGTCCTTGCTTCAGCATAGGTGGCTCAATGCTGAAGCGGGGGGCTGATTGAGTCACCTGGGCTGAAGCTGGGGTATTGTTAGAACCTGACCTGTTGTGGGGTCTTGGGGTCTGAGCGCCCCTGCTCCAATACACGCAACAAATGGGAAAACCTCCTGCATGCCACACCTTATTCACTTTGCTGCTTCAGCACAGGATAACAGCCGCAGCACTTTTGCTAGATACTGCTTTTGTTCTGTTCTTTGTTTTGCGTTCTGATTTCACCACTGTCCCAATGTTATTTTAACATTAAGTATCAGTGTGTGTGTTTTTACCTTAAGACGCCATTTCCACGTCTGCATGAGTAGCAGGGCAGCGAGGGCAATCAGATCAGCGATCCTTTTCTTTTGTAAATGTTGAATAGAATGGCCCAACGGATCGCTCGGTGAGTGTGTGCGCGGGGGGTTCCTGGAGGTTCCCTCCCGACACCTCCCGACACTGTCTTAAAAACTGCCTTTTGTGAGTTGATCCTCATGAATATTAATCGGGTGTGGGAATGAAAATAACAAAACCCGGCAAGTGATTTGCATATGTCTGCACTGAAATTATAAATGACTTCTGTCTGGGGTTTTTGTTTTTGTTTTTTTAATTGGCAGCGGATTATTTTGCCCAGGTCAGAAATTGGGACGCACGAATGCTTATTGGCTGTCAGGCGAGGGGTTCCCAGTGGGAAGGGAAGGCGTGGATTTTCCGGAAGGGGGGAGGGGGGAAACAATGTTACGTTATTTTATCCTACGTGTCAGGCCTTAACCTTTTCAGTGCCAGAGCACCAACCGGCACTTCCGCGTCGTGTATGCGCCATGTGACGCGGCTGGTCCCCCGGATACAGGAAAATGAAGGAGTGAGCGCACGCTGATTTGCCCCCCTAAGACTACGGCTCCGCTGTCTGCGCTGCGAGGCTGGAGGCGCATGCAGCCAAGTTCCCCCGGTCTGCAGTGAACTGCAGCGGAAAAGACAAGGTGGGGCGTGACGGGGGCGCGGCCATGACGTCACCCGGCAGGTTCACCCTTATTGGCTGAACCGCCGGGGGTGTGGCCTAGCGCTCCGTCGCTAGTTCTACTCCTAATTTTCATGTCTGCCTGAAAAACGCGCAGTGCGGCGGCCCCCCCTCGCAGCGAGCCCGGCCCCATTGAGGGGCGGCTCTTGACCCTGCAGCGCCCGCCATAGCAAGCGCTGCAGCAGCCAGCGGGGACCAAGCCTAAGTATCGAGCTTTTTGAATGCTGAAAAGGTTAAGGGGGAAGTCTCTCCTAGGACCAGCGTGCACTAATGGCAGAGATATACAGTATTTAAGGAGTTAAATCTGGGCGTAAGTATTTAATAGACACGTAAAACGGTTTGTAATCGGGAAGCAGAGACGTGAGGGGGGGGAGAAGGGAGGGGATTCGATTGCCTCTGGCTGCTTCCTTGTATGTGATACCACAGTGTTGGGCGAGAGTTTGCACCGGCAAAGCCCCCTTACTCCTCCCCCTTATCTTTATTGGCACTGATACAGTAAGTTTGTGATTGACAAACACCGCCCCCCCCCCCTCATTCAGAGACCCTAAAGAGAAGGAATTTGTGCTTAATTTCAGAGCAACCAAATATTTGCTTCTGTTGTGGTTACTTTTGTTCGGGGTATTCAGATTGTTAAAGTAAATGTCTTTATTTGGGCAGGTACCAGGCATTGCACATGTAAAGGGGCATTCCCTAATAGGACCAAGATTAACTAATTCTGGTGTCGTTTAACGGGTCTCGTCTGTGATTGATACCTTTTTAATCCTAATCTGACGCCTAGAAGTTTTTTTAAATTTTAGTTGTTAAATTAGATGGAAAAGGTGTGATTTTGTCTGGCTGCTTCCTTCTGTATGATGTCACTGTACAGTATGATGTCACTGTGTGATCAGCGAGTCCCCCCTCCTCACCACCCACCATCTTTATTGGCTCTTATATGCGGTCAGAGTTGGATATTGTTAAAAAAAAAAAAAAACATTAGATTGACAAACTCTTCCGAATTCGGAGGTCCCTGAGAAATTCAACTGGCCGGCGATGTGAGATTGCACCTGTCAGCAACAACGGGAAACATTTTAGGAGTCTAAGAGGACTTGCATGTGATTTCACATTTTCAAGTCAACATTACAGTCTGATTCACGAGACGGGGAAGTGTGACAATGTCTGTTTCCTGTATCCCATTGTGGCACCTAAATATCTCATTCAAACATTCCGGAACCGCATCGGTCCTGGGAAATGCGGATTTGTTGCAGGTTGTGATTCTTTTTATTGAACCAGCATTGGGGTTCTTTGTAGACTAAGCTAAAATTCACGGAACATTGTATTTCTATGGCGCCAGCAGTGTACAGAGTGCTTTAAGGAGAAGGAGTGGCTCAGCGAGTAAAGGCACTGACTGGCACTGAAGCAGGGGAACCTGGTTCAATTCCCGGTGTCGGCTCCTTGTGACCTTGGGCAAGTCACCTTATCTCTACCTCAGGTACCAAAAACATAGATTTTAAGCTCTAAGGGGCAGGGACTGTGTCTGCAAAATGTCTGTAAAGCGCTACGTAAAACTAGCAGCGCTATACCAGAACATGCTATTATTATTATAATTATTATAATAAGAGCAGCAAGTAGGTGACAACATAAAGTAAGAGACCTGCCCAATCTCTAACAACAATCAATAACACTGAGCTTTCAGAACCTAGGTTTATTCACAGTACACTTGAGGAAACCTGCAGTATGAAGTTTTAAAAGCTCTGCGTTTCATCTCTGAAGAACTCCTAAGTTGGTCCATGTAAGAGATGTGTGCAGAGGTACATTTAATGGAGACCGATTAGGGTGAAATAAAATGTTGGCTTTATTGCGCCTGTTCCTTTAACAAGGCAAACCATACAAAAACAAACAAAGTAAACAAAACTCCACTTTGGAGAATAACTAAACCTTTGGAGAATAACTAAACCTGTACTCCAGCCCTTTCTAACTGGGTGGCTACTGGTTACCACCCTAAATATATGTATATATACACACAACAGTCCAACAAGAAAGTCTCTTATCTGTTTCTGTTGTACAGTAGCTGTAGGGGAAGGCCTCTCTGTTCTCCTGGGTCAGCATCCTTGTGTGCTATGGCACTCTGTGTCCAGGTATAAAGGTCTCGTCCCCTTGTCTTGCTGTCAGCATTCAGTCCTTTTGTGTGCATCAAGACATCATATTTTCCTCAGGTCAGTCCAGTTGTGGGTTAAGGAAATCTCTGCTTTCCTCCTTCTCCCTTATGTCAGCCCAAATGTGAGCTAAGGAATCTATCTCCTGTTTCCAACAGGAGGCTTTTCTTGCAGACTTAATTGGCCATGTGGAGTCTGGTTAATCGCCTGCTGCACTTAACCAGATCCCTGCTGGATTTTAGAGATATGTTCTTCAACAGGGATAAGTCCCTGATACAGTCCACCAAAAAGTATCACAACCTGAATGAATGAGCATTTTGTTTTTTTGTTTTTAGATTCAGGATAAAGAATTGTTCAAAGGGCCGTCCCACGTAACAAGCAAAATACAAAATGTTCTAACAAACTTGACGCCTGCAATGGGATTAACTTCTCTGATAACATCTTAAGGGAAAAATTGACTTGTGTCGTCTGAAAAAATGTATACATTTCCTTTCTTTGTAGCAGTTGATACATTTAGTAATGTCTAGAAGACGTAACATAACACACAATAAAGTAAACGGCCTCAATGAAAAATGAAAAACGAATGGCGTAAAAAAAAAAAAAAAAAAATAAACCATATGAAATTGAATTTTTTTTTTACACTTTTATAATAATAATAATTTAACTTTAACTTTATTCATTTTACTTTAATAATAACTTTATTTCATATAGTGCTTTTCTCCCACTGGGACACAATAGCAGTATAGCGCGCGGTACAAAGCACATAGGATTATTACAGACAGTCCCTGCCCAGATGAGCTTACAATACTGCTCTTTACATGTGTATTTTACTTGGTACAGTCAGTATTAATGTAACACAATCTAACAGGACGCAAGTACAGTAGTATGTGATGGGGACTTGATCTGCATTCATATGGGGCAATGTTGTGCTTAATGCAGAGCATACGTTCCAGCTCTACTGCTCACTCCTGGAAGTGGTCGTCTTTTAGAGGATGCCGGGAGCGGGGCAATGACTGAGTTGCACAGGTAGCTCAGTCACAATGATTGCTCTGAAGAAGGGTGCTCAACTCCAGTCCTCAAGCCCACCCCCCCCCCCCCCCCCCCCCCCCACAGGTCAGGTTTTTGGGATATCCCAGCTTCAGCACAGGTGGCTCATTCAGAGGCTCAGTCGAAGACCGCCTCTGAGCCACCTGTGCTGAAGCTGGGACTGATTGAGCCACTTGTGCTGAATCAAGGATATCCTGAAAACCTGACCTGTTGGGGGGGGGGAGGCATGAGGACCCCTGCTCTAAAGTATACTGTGCCAGGGGAGCTATCCAGCGTCTGAGAGTTCAATACTAGAGCAGCTGCCCTGAATAGCAGAGTTTGCTGGTTCTGATCCGGTTGGGCCTGACACTAAGTACCCCGTTTTATCACAAGGGGCCTAGGCGTGTCAGGGTTGGTCTTATGGAAATCAAGTGTGGGGTGGGAGTCATTTAAATATACTTTGCATATGGCATTAGCACATCTCCCAGGTATCCAAGGGGCGCTCCTCTTTGAGCCCAAGTTTTTCTCCATATGTTATTTGCAGGGAGCTTTGCGGGTATATATAGTGCTTGGGGCCCTACTAAAATAGGCCTTCCCTCGCCCCCTCCACCAAAACCCATATTTTAGGGTTTTTACTTGTTGCCACATGTTCTTGACAACACAAACATAGATCCACTGTAATACAGTTTTGACTTGGTTTGCCCAGGTTCCTGTTTGTGTGTTTTAAACGTCTTGGTTGCACGTTGGTTTTTATAGCAGAGGATATCCTGTTTTGAACTGGTCAGACATTTATTATGTGATTTCAAATGTTAGGCGTGGGAACGTACATTTTAAAGGTTGTTAGGTAGTCATTCTATTTCATGCCACATATTATTGGCGAAGCAGTTGTCTCCTGTATAAAGCTCTTTAGCCCTTGTTTGAATAACATAGTTTGCCATGAAAAAGGCCTTCACAGTGCATGGAGCAAAAATGTATCTATTCACTGAAATCAGAGCACGTGAATGCTACACAATCAATGTGGTAAGGATCAGTGTGGCCATCATTTTCATGCACTTAAATTATTTGAGTTTAATTTTGTGATCAAACGAAAAATATGAAAATCACCTAGTTCTGGGTGTTTTAAAAATGTCCCCAAGGGAGAAGAAAATCCAAACATCCTCCATATACATGGGCCGTCAAATTCACGGAGAGGTTCTTCACGCTATAATATAAACTCCATTTACAGGTGCAAGGTGCCTCCTCTCCAGGTTTGGCCCCCATGGTAAATCCCAAGCTCAGATGGGAATTGGGTGCACGGGACGGGAATATTAGAATAAAAAGAAGGACCGTCTTAAGTTTCAAAGTTCATAAGTTCAGAGTTTTTGTGAAAGAGAAATACTGGTCTGAGCAAAATATTACAGTAGGAAAGTTTATCATTGCAAAACTAATCTCTTCAGCTTCCCGGGCGCTGCAGGGGACAGTGGGCCGCCGGCGTACCAGTGTTAGTGCACAAAGATTGCCGACTGTGATGGAGCATTCAGACCGCATAACACATCTTTCCATCTCATTAAGTCTTCAGAAGGTCAGAGAGAGAGAAGATGTTAGACCTCACGTATTCTGCTGCCCTGCACGGACGGCCCTGCCCTGGGATCAGATTTCCATAGGACCTTGGTCTTTCATTCTTAAGTGACCGCGGCACAGTTAACATTACCCAATTTCTTCTGGTGTGCCAAGAACTTAGGGAGCGTATTGTGACGGCTTCCTACCCGTGTGTGAATCCCATGGCCGTTATAGAGGGGTGTTTGCTAATGGGTATTTTTTTTTTAATGACCATTTCTATTGCACATTCAAGTTTTTAAGACCTTTGTATTGCGCAAGTCTGGCTCCAGATCCGGTGCCCAAGCGCATTGTCCTCGAAAAATAAATATTCTTATTCCCCGTGGTTACGGTTGGCGCAGTGTTGGATGCTTTCAGGCTACGCTGACAGGTGTGACTTTGTCACTGCGCAGAGGGCGACAGACGTTAAAATAATGTAAGCGTATGTGAATTAGGAAGCCCCCTTCCTATTTTCCTGATCCCGTTGGCTCACAATTACGCTCAAGGGGTCGTAATCAGGATTTACTACTTCTAAGGCAGTTGTCTTGCTGTAAAAGCTTTTTAAGTCTTGTATAGCACTGCCGGTGTGCACAGCGCTGTACGTACTTTTGCAGTCCTGCACTGTAGAGCTTACAATCTAATTGTAGTGCCCGAGGCACAGGTGTATTAAGTGATTTGCTCAAGTTCACAAGGAACTGACACAAGGCAGTGTTAGGCCTCGGGCATGGTCAGCGCTGAGGCGCGCTTGCACTTACCTGTGAGCCCCTACAGCCGCAATGAGAGCGGCTTTAGTAGGGGCTCGCCTACGCTTCCGCGTGCTTGCGGAAGCGAAGGTCTTAGGTAATTTTTAAAATCACGCGCTTGCCGGAGCGCAGGGCCGGTCACGTGAGCGGTTCGCCAAATGAGGGCGAACCAGCTCCGTGACGTCACTGGCCCGCCCCCGACACGCCCCCGGACGGCGCGCTGTCTAAGGCCAGGGAAAGCACCCGCTTTCCCTGAGCCTCAGCACGCCCGCCGGAACCCTGGACGAGGCCTAAGGCTGCGGCCATGGTGATTGCGATGGAGTGCGCGGCGCGATCACATAGATGTGCCCCTATGAGGCTGTCTATAGAGCGTGCCAACGCGCATGGGAGCAGAGGCGCCGGTGCTCGCGATGCAGGAGGAAACAGAAAAATCTGTTTTCACGCTCGGCGACCGGGTCACGTGAGGGGTTTGCCCAATGAGGACGGACCAGCTCCGTGACATCACGATCACGCCCCCCGACACGCCTCCCTGTCTAATCTGCATGCAGGACACAGATCTCTCCTGCTGCAGGCGGCGGGGAGAAGCCAAGTGAACGCTTGCGCCCTCTACAGCGTTCACCATGGCCGCAGCCTAACATTAGCACTCCGCTACTTCTTCCGCCCAGCAGAATCGTGTGACTCTGTTCTTATTCACCATAAAAATACATATAAAACACCCACCATAAAATCCAGGTTATAGCATTGATAGGTTTCACAGCATCTGTTTTCCCAAATTGCTTTGCGATACTAATACGCAGTGGTCCACAAATCACCAAAAAATCTACTCGCCACCTAGTACCAAACGTGTGCTGCTTGGGCCAATAGGAGCTCGCCACTATGTTAAATCCACTCGCCCGGGGCGCGCAAATGTATAGGTTTGTCGAACACTGCTAATATGTGTCCTTTTTTTTTTTTTTTTTTTTAAAGAAAGTAGTCACTTATTTGTAATCTATCAAACATCTAGATACTAATAATCATATCCCTGCTAATAGGCCACTTTGGGACATGCACCTCCAATGCTGCAATCCATGCTTTCTTCCTGGAGTTCAAGGTTTTTAAATCTTTTTCTCTGGGGCATTAGGGGGGGAGGGGAGTGGGGGGTTGAGGTTTTTAATGGACCAGCTGAAGGTCACGTCACCAGCACAGGATAAAGAACTGTGTTCTCTCACTTCAAAGGCTAGCGTTGAAATCACAAGATATGCAAGTCCTTCTCCCTTAGATATGGAAATGTAATTAATATCCCAATAAGATGCTGACCACAACGCTTCATTTGCAAACTGTCTGCATCAAAGCTTCTTGTCCGTCTTGCATTCTCCATGACCAGCAATCATTTTGTTACTGAATAGAATTATTGTTCAGCATGTAACAGAAGTTGCACTGTGGCAGAAATATAGATTCATCTTGCAGCTCCTGGTATTATATAAAGGGTTGTAACAAGCGCTTGTCACATCAGCAGTACATCCATAAACGGTGATGCTGTTGAATGCGTCACACAGGAATTTGTGCGCGTACAGTATAATAATTTCATTCTTCAACTGGTTTTCAAGTCTAGGAAATGAATAACTGGTGAATAATGATTAAGGGCAATTAAAACAAATGAGTGTTGTGAATTATTAGCATTGTGATGACTACTTACGCTTAGGGCTTCCCTCAAAAACATTTTTGTAAATACTGGGTATTGTAGACAAAAAAGTAACTTCTAGGAGTTTTGATCACCTATAACTCTGTAAAAATGTAATGTAGAACATATATTTTAGGAGTAGGCTCCCTTGAAGGTCAGTACTCGGCTTTGTACGTAACATGTTTTGTGGCATTTCATCATGTTAGGAACCCGTAACTTCAGGCAGACCCTGAGGAATATCAAGGCTGAAATGAACACTTTGGGATCATTAGGTATTACTATTATTGGTGTTCCTACAGTAAGAAGTGTGTCACTATGTATACTTTGGTTCCCTGTTTGGGGGATGTGCACCTGGATCTTCTTGAACTCATTAATTACTTGGTCAGTTGAGGGGACAAGGTGCACCATGTAAACATTATGATGTCTACGTGTGGATCTGCAATGCGATGGCAGATGTTGTCCAAACATCTACTCCTGTCTCATCCACTCATTCTTCGAAATGGTTATCAATGTGAACATGCCGAAACCGAACCTGTTCCACATGGTTTATGGTGGAGAGATGGGAAATATCATGGGGGCAGCCATCCTAAATTTGTACAACACAAATGGGACCGCCTTTATTGTTTTAATGGAGCAAATTCATTTTGCTTACGTTTTGATGGAGACCACCGAACAATGTCCTTTCTGACATTGAAGCTTTATGGGATCGATCAGCATGTCTGCATTTGACCAGGCCACCTGCAGATCACCTCTTGGATCGTATGCATTCCAAGCTGACGTAACACAATGGCCAATGTGTTTCGTTCTAGCAGTGGTTTACAACCTGTGTGCCGTGGAATCCTGGATTTTCGCAGATGGGGATCGTGTATATATTGCTTTATGACCCCATGATTATTTTATTATTAAATGATTTGTGCTATATATTTTATGTGGAGGATCTAAAAAAAATTTTGTTTTAATTTATATTTAATAAAGAAAGATGTTTCCTTAGAAAGTGGATGTGTGGGTATGCAAGTCCAGTGGTCTCAACCAAAATATGTAGACTGTAAAAAAGAGTGAAGGAGGCTCGCACTTTTTAGAGGGACTTGTGGTAAAAAAAACAAGCAAATAAATATATATATGTGTGTGTGTGTATTTTACAAACCTTAAGTATGGGTGTATTCATCATTAAAATAAAGCTGTAAATTCTCACGTTCATAAAATTAGCACATTCACATGTCTTGTGAGCACATTCACATGTGAGCACATTCACATGTCTCAGGTCCACAAACCTACAGTACCTTTCCTCATTATCTCTTGGCATACAATTCTTCCACTGCTGCCAGGGATTCTGGGTAAGGACTTCCAAATGAGCACGGTCACTTTTTGCTTCTTACTCATTTTAACATGGGCCCCTATAAGCGTATGCCTGCCGCATTACACAGCTTTCATAAAGAAACAAAACACCATTTTTTTTCAAGTCTGTCCTGAAACCCTACAGCTATCGCTAATAATTGCTTAAATGATTTTTCAAGCTGCTTTGCAATACTCTGCAGTAAAATAAAATCCATTTTGAACTAGTTGACATGCAGTTAATAGCAATGACCGGCTTGATTGAAATGTACAGTAGTTGGTATTTTGGGGCATTTCTCAGCCCACGCTCCCTTCCTTTCAAGGCTCGTGGTCACTGTGATGAGGCATCGGGCCACGTTCCTGGCCTGAATGTTAAATAAACTGGCCCAGAGGTTACACACTCAATGGGTTTCCCCAGTTTATAATAAACAGTAACATCCTTTGTGGTAGCGATGAATTGAGTGCGTTCCAAAGACGTCTCTTGTCGAACACCGAGTGCCTGCCCATAGAAACCAGAAGGGACAGTTCCACGTGCATCTCACGCACTTCTGCTTACTTTTTGTTATTGGAAATAATATTATTTCTGACACAGCCCAGAGAATATTTCAGAAATAAACCCGGCTGTAACTCATGTCGTGGTGGAAAAGATGCCGTCCCCGTGAACAATAGCGCTTTGTGACATTACATTAGCTCATGGGGGCTTTCTGTGTGATCTATTCGTTGCATGCACTGCAGCACTATATAAAGAAAGTCTCTTTTTTTTAATGTATCTTAAAGAGGTAGACACTCCTAGGATGAAAATGGCCGAAGGACAGCACATAGGTTTAAATGTTGCAAATTGACCTGTTAAAAAAAATAATAGTTTTTAAAAGATATATATTTTATACAGCAAATAAAAGTACTGCTTGTGGTGCGTTTGTATGTCTCAGATAGGTCTGCCACCCGGCCTTTCCCCGTTATCGCTTAGCATACAGTGCTTCCACTGCAGCCAGGGATTCTGGGAAATTTCGTGCAAGTGAGCAGGATGTGTCACACTTTATTATCCACTTTGAACATGGATCCCTATAAGCGTATGCCTTCCGTATTACACAGCTTGTCAGGGGCCTGGTGGTGGGGCCAAGGAGAGGAGGAAACGGCACGGAGCTGAGAGAGAGGTGTGCTTTTTTTGCGTGTGTGTCTCGAGCGCATCACAACAGCGTTGCCGAGTGTTTTTGGAGAAGCCACCTGGCAACCCTACCTGCCAGTGTGTTGCAGGCGTCATCAACCAGTTCTCCAAACAGCCGTATCACAAAACCTGTAGGAATGGAAGGGCCGCAAGCTTATTATAGAATCATTTTAGGCACTTTTAAAAACGTGACAATAATCCTTTCAAAATGTTGCAGGCGTTAATAACATCTGTACTGTATATATCTATATTACCTGAACGTACAAGTGAGTTTTAGTGTGAAGAATTGTACTTTTGCTCTTCCTAATTTCATACTAGTTGTTTGTGTAGCTGGGACCCCGAGGGCCGCATCAAGGCCCCTTTCAGGCCGCATTTGTCCCTTAGACGGCGCAGTTGAAGAGCCCTGGTATATAATGTAATAAACTTGGGAGGGTTTTTTCTCTATTATTATTATAATAATAAAAAGAATTCAGTTTTTTTTTTTTTTGCTGTGATTACACCTATTTTCTAAATTCACTGGCATTAGAAGTTACTTCAGCAGCCCCTGTTTACTTGATGTCGGTGGCCATTTTAAATTCCCATTATTATTATTATTAATGGTTGTATGCAGAGTACAATTACTAATTTAAAATGAGATAAAGGAGCAGCACTGTGGTAATGCCACAGCGTGTAAAGCAGGGGAACCCATTTAGAATCCCAGTCTCATCTCGGGCTCAGCGGGGCTGGGACACCATTGTTCCTGTGAAAAAGCTGTGTGCAGTTCCGCATTCATTGTCAGTGCTGAATTGTTATTTTCAGCTCCAAGAATCCTTTTAATTCCTCAAACCAAAAAGTTGACCGAGGGGGGACACAATATGGCTGCCTTGGTCGACCCCACTCCAGCAGCTAATAGCCTCCTTGAGACATGTCACTTTCTCTCAAAGTGACCATGGTGGCCATTATGGAAAAGTGCAAAGGGCTTAAAAATGAGGGTGGCTGCTGCTTTAACCCAATAGCTGCCAGAGTGGCTTGCACCGCATTGCAATGCTTAGCGAGTCCTTCTGGCAGTGCTGGAATTTCACGTTCGATTTTCTGACATAACTCTTTTTCCTCTTTCTTTTTCTTATTTTATTTAGACTATCCAGAAATTAGCCAGCCAATACCTAAAGAAGGAGTGGCCTGCGATAAATCCGGACGAAAGGAGCGAGTCCAGGTAAATCATTTCCAGAATGCTCTTTTCGGGCTGCTTTTGAACAGTAGTAAGACCTGGGTGACAACTCACGAGAGCCGCATGGGAATGTAACCATGAAGGATTTCCCTGGCTATCCCGGGTCTGCCCATATGAGACGATTAAGAACCACTGCTATAGATGGACAATGCTGGGAGAACCTCTGGCAATTCCATGGAATCAACATAGCAGCAGAGCAACTACATAGTTACTATGTAACTAGGCCGATTCCATGCCTGGTATTCGAACGGAAAGGGCGGAGATTCTCCCAGCATTGTCGATGTATTGCAGTGTTTCTTTATCGTTTCCTAGGTGCGTCTCTTGCAGACCCAAGGCTACGAGATAGCCAGGGAAATCCCTCATGGCTCGCAGCATCAGTTGGACCATTTAGGTCGAAACTGGCCAAGTCACCGGGAGTGACTGGGAGACCCCTGAAATCATGGGTAGCTTCAGGAGACGGTCCAAATCTCCCATGGCAGCCTAAATGTGGCAGCAAGGAGAGTCATTTTGCCCCGTGTCTTGGTGTGTATATATATGTGTGTGAGCATACATGTCTGTGAGCGTAGTCATGAGTGTACATACAGTATGTATGAGTGAATGCGTGTCTGAGCCTCTGCATGTATGCATTACTGCATGGGTGACCAACTCCAGTCAACGACTGAGCCACTGATTGAGGCACCTGTGCTGAAGCAGGGATATCTTTAAAACCTGACCTGTTGGTGACCCTCGAAGGAATGGAGTTGGCCACTGCTGCCCTGTTCTAACATCATATTTTGCTTTGGCCCTATATTGCAAACGGTTTCCATCTAATGGGCCTTGACACCCCAGTCTGACACTGTATGTTTAAAGCCACAAACCTCCCCAACTAACCCCCCTTTTGTAACCAGATTGGGACAGTGGGGTCCACCAGGGCTGAACTGCGTTTTTTTTTATCTCTGGTTTTTGCCAGTTGCTAAGATACTTACCAGTGAGGTAACCTTCTTTTTAAAGGCAATTTAAATGGCTGTCCAATGGGAAGCCACAGAAATGATGTTGGGGTTTGCTATTAAACTGAGCGTGACAGCCATTTTGTTTCCCCCTGTAGGGAGGTTTAAACCTGATAAATTAACAGGTAAATATTTTGGGAACTGGGGGCTCGCCAAAGCAGAAAATAGCACGGTCAATCTTCCCAGGTCCCCTAGTTCCCATTCGTTAAAAACAAAAAGAAGTTGAATGTTTTGAGTGTTTTCATGATGATGAATGGCGTTCGTTGGTCCTAGAGTCTCCATGTAAATGGTAAATCGAAACCGTTTCCCTTTTGCACCTTGTGAAGTAATTATTGTGCCATCAGCATGGAGGTTTCCTGAAGGGAAAGTGTAAACACAGCAGGTGTTACGAACAGTTTGATTCCTACTTTGTTACATCGCTTTTGTATGAATTATAATACAATAAGTGGTACAAGTACTTGTAAGATCAGACAGTAGGAGAGGAAATCCCTGCCCCTGAGAGCTTACAATCTAAGTAGTATTGTAGAAAACTTACGACAGCAGGTGAGGGAATAAGTGCTGTAGATGGCAGTCATTGGTAGGAGTGACTGTGGGTGTGGGACCGTAGCCATAAGTCTGGGCTATTGGAGCGCTTAATTTAAGAGGTGCGTTCTAAGGTTTGTCTTAAAGGTGGGGAGAGAAGGTGCTTGGTGTATACGGAGTGTGAGGGAGTTCCACAGGTAAGGGGCCGTGAGGGAAAAGGGTTTAAGACCAGAGAGAGCAGTAGAGGTGAGACAGTTGTGGTTAGAACGCAGGAGACAAGCAGGGGCATAGCGAGAGATCGACGATGAACGGTAGGGAGGAGCAGATGATGGGAGAGCCTTAAAGGTAAGGGGAGAACTTTGTGGGTGATCCACAACTTGATGGGAAGCCAGGAGAGGGATTTAAGCAAGAGATAAGCAGAGATTGCAAAGGAGAAAGTTGGGAGGCAGTGAAGCCTGTTAGCAGTATGTTACAATAATCTAATAATATTGCACCTTAATAAAGGTAAATTAAAGTTGCAAACCACACAGACAAAGCCCTTGACTACGTACCTTACTGTTCCCAGCGCTGGACTTAAATCTGATCATTTATATGTTGGCTGAATAGTTGGAGCGGTGTTTTATTCTGTGAAGTATATTTCCCGTTTTATAAGCCTAGTAATTAACAGCAGATGAGATCACCTGGCTGCTCATTCTTCCCGTTACTAAACCTCAGGCCTTACTAGATCCTTGTCTTTCATATTTAGGATAGCATCCTGTTTACCCAAAGCATGCTTTAGTTTCCTTAGTGTGTTGGCCACTTACCTGCTTTTGGGAGGCTATTCCACCAATCTCCCCTCTGTACAGAAGCATTTCCTTGCGTTTCCCCGGAGTGTCTTGGTCACACCCAGACTCAGTGCATGGGCTCTTGTTCCAACACTTCTTTCCATCGTGTATCTTGTTAAAACACACTACATTTCAAAGTTTCAATAGTATCCCTCTCCCTTCTCTCCTCCTCCCTTTTCTCCTCTTCCTTCTCCCTTTTCTCCTCTTCCTCCTCCCTTCTCTCCTCCTCCCTTTTCTCCTCTTCCTTCTCCCTTTTCTCCTCTTCCTTCTCCCTTTTCTCCTCTTCCTCCTCCCTTTTTTCCTCTTCCTCCTCCCTTTTCTCCTCTTCCTCCTCCCTTCTCTCCTCCTCCCTTTTCTCCTCTTCCTTCTCCCTTTTCTCCTCTTCCTCCTCCCTTTTCTCCTCTTCCTCCTCCCTTGTCTCCTCTTCCTCCTCCCTTTTCTCCTCTTCCTCCTCCCTTTTCTCCTCTTCCTTCTCCCATTTCTCCTCTTCCTCCTCCCTTTTCTCCTCTTCCTCCTCCCTTTTCTCCTCTTCCTCCTCCCTTTTCCCCGCTTCCTCCTCCCTTTTCTCCTCTTCCTCCTCCCTTTTCTCCTCCTCCTCCTCCTGCTCCTCTTCCCTTTTCTCCTCCTGCTCCTTTCCGGGCAGAGTACACGTACGCCGAGCCCACTGGGGCGGTTTTAGAGTTTGCCTACCATGGGCGTCAGGCGGGGCGCGCTTCTTGGTATACCCCCATTTGGATTTTTTAACGTTAACTCCCATATTTTAGTGCACGTTATTTTAATTTACTGTTGCACTTGATACCGGTTTATGTTATATTTTTGTTAGTCTGGTATTTTTTTCTCACTGCGTCCTTTAAGGACCAGTGAGTTACCTGTTGATCTGATTGACGGGCTTAAATAGTCCTCCCTTTTCTCCTCCTTCTCCTCCCTTTTCTCCTTCTGATCCCTTTTCTCCTGCTCCTCCCTTTTCTCCTCCTCCGAGCTGTACATATTTATGGTTACTTCTGTCTTTTCTTGTAAGTTTTATAATGCAGGTAATGCCCCATTTCATGCCTTTTACTAGCTCCTCTTTGCACGGCCTCTAATTGTATGTCCTTCTGAAGATCCTCTCCAGAACCGAATACCTGAAAGAAGGGGAGTCTGACTCTCGGGTGTTTCTCAAAGGAGATTTCGTTTTATTTCCGCACATCTCACAAGTAGGGTTAATAGTATAGCTTTGCCCCCTGTGTGACGAGCCCAAGCACACTGATCTAGACCACAAATCTCTCTGGAAGCGCCAGTATATATACTAGTAAAAAGCATTACCCTACATCATTCCCACGTCCTTCTGCACATGCGTGTTTCCCCACCCTGGCTTTATCTTCTGGGTTCAGTTTCCCCATACAGTCTTTATCTTCTGCAATCCTTTGTGATAACGTGTATCAGGGGAATTCTTTTTTCCTTTGGATTCAGTCTCTACAGCTAGTACCTAAATCATGTATCTGCTGTCCATGGAGTGACAGATGAGAGCGACTTTGCTTCTATGGAGATTTACTCCCCTTCTGTCTTGTTGACCTGTCTATTGTTAGATATGGTCTAGCCTCGGACATTAACCTCTTTTGTGCAGCAATGCATCACACCAGTAACACACCAGGTCATGCTGCATCTCTGTTATGGGGGTTTCAAAATCCAACAGCACCGTAATGTAATTTAGGTTTTACCAATGACCTACACCTTAAATAAGTTAGGGTGGGTAAAAAAAGTGACAAAAACCCTCCACCGTATAGCAAACAGCAAATGAAAATATCACGTGTGAGCACATTCAAATGTCTCAGACAGGTCGGCACCCCTGTTTTTTACCATTATCTCTTAGCATACAATGCTTCCACTGCAGCCAGGGATTCTGGGTAATTACATGCAAATGAGCACACACCATCACCTTTTACTTCAAATCCATTTTGACATGGACCCCCATAAAGGGCCAGCACTACTGTACTCTCTTCCTTCTGCGAATATTTCCCCCGATACAATCCAATATCCAGCTGGGTTTCCCAATTGCTTTGTTGTATTGTTTGCCTGCTGTTACATTGCTTGTTCAGCTGAAATAACGACTCCCTAGTCCCTTTCCTCTGTAGCGGTTGACATTTTGGTACTATTGTAAATTGCTGGATTTGAGATATTCAACAATTCTTTCAGTACATTGTTTCCATTAATCTCCTCAAACTGACATCGGGCTCATTGACCTGTAGTAACTGGCCTCTTTCCTGTTTCCAGTTTGGTGTTGTGGGAACATGGTCTCCTCCAGTCATCTGGAACTACACTTGTTCATTTTATTTATTTATTTATTTATAAAAATCTTTTACCAGGAAGTAATACATTGAGAGTTACCGCTCGTTTTCAAGTATGTCCTGGGCACAGAGTTATGATGACATAATACATGGTTACAAGAACAGTGACATAAGTGAACAGGGTATACACTATATACAAGACCTTGCATGCACAATTAGAGATAATATATATTATGGGCGTAAGTAACAGTTACAGACCAGATTAAAATGTGAGACAGCTTTAGTTTTGAAAGAATTTAGACTGGTGGCGGCTGTGAGAGTCTCTGGTAGAATGTTCCAGTTTTGGGGGCACAGTAAGAGAAGGAGGAACGTCCGGATACTTTGCTGAACCTTGGGACCATGAACATTCTTTTGGAGTCTGATCTCAGATGATAAGTGCTGCATGTGGTATGGGTGAGGAGCTTGTTCAGATAGGTGGGTAGCTTGCCCATAAAGTATTTGATGGCAAGACAGGAGAGATGAACTTTGCGCCTAGACTCAAGTGATGACCAATCTAGTTCTTTGAGCATTTCGCAGTGGTGTGTGTTGTAGTTGCATTGGAGAACAAAACGGCATATTGAATTGTAGAGGGTGTCAAGTTTGCTAAGGTGGGTTTGGGGTGCCGAGCCATTTACTATGTCCCCATAGTCGATAATTGGCATTAGCATCTGCTTTGCGCTACCCGTTGATATACTCGTCTGGCCTCATTCACTTTCCACTTTCAATTTTCACAGTTCCATCAGGACTTTTTCCTCTGTAAACCGATTTGTGTCCTTACCATGGAATCTACTTTCCATTTATATTTGTGGTCCCTCACCTTCCCATTCTGCTATGAAGACTGGTTAAACATAATTGTTCAAGTTTTACTATTTCTCCTTTTATTTTGATTATAAAAAGGGTTCTGTTCCCCTTCCTTACTGGCTGGGCTATTTCTCTTCTGTTTGGACCTTCTTGCACATCTGATTACTGCCGCGCCTGATACAGTTCTCCATCCTTCTTCCTCAGTCTGCACATCTACTATATATTTCTCAAACAGTCATATGTTTCTATGTCTGTATGTGTCTCCCTGTGTCCCTCCCTGTGTCCCTAGCGGCAATCCCATTGGACCTTGGGCCAGGCCAATGAGATTGCTCCCTTGGCCCGCCCCTGCACACCTCTCATTGGCCTGAGGCGGAGTGACGGGCCAAAGGAGAGACACACACACACACTAACTCACACACACAGTCACTCACTCACTCTCCTCGGATCTGCGCCAGTCCCACTCTCCACCACCTCTCACTCCCGTCGTGTGTGTGTGTGTGTGTGCCCCCCTCACCGCAAACCCCCCGCCCCCCCTCACCGCAAACTCCCCGCCCCCCCTCACCGCAAACCCCCCGCCCCCCCTCACCGCAAACCTCAGCCTCCCCGGCGCCAAGCCTCCTCCACCTCACCTCTCACACACCGCCAGCAAAACTCCCGCCGCCAGCAAAACTCCCGCCGCCTCTCACACGCCGCCTCACTCAGCTCTTCTCATCGCGGCCCCGTCTTACCGCCGGGAGCGCCAGCAAGCAGTTAACCCCCCCCCCCCGCGGCCGAGCCGGGAGCACCGGCTGGCGCAAGGAGGTACACACACACACAGTGACACACACACACAGTGACACACACACAGTCACACACACACACAGTCACACACTGACTGACACACAGTCACACACTGACTGACACACAGTCACACACTGACTGACACACACTGACTGACACACAGTCACACACTGACTGACACACAGTCACACACTGACTGACACACACTGACTGACACACAGTCACACACAGACACTCGCCCACTCACCCACTCACCGCCGCACACACACCCTGACTGACGCACGCACACACACCCTGACTGACGCACGCACACACACCCTGACTGACGCACGCACACACACCCTGACTGACGCACGCGCACACACACCCTGACTGACGCACGCGCACACACACCCTGACTGACGCACGCACACACACCCTGACTGGCGCACGCACAGACACACTGACTGGCGCACAGACACACACTGACTGGCGCACACACACCCTGACTGCCGCACGCACACACACCCTGACTGACGCACGCGCGCACACACCCTGACTGACGCACGCGCGCACACACCCTGACTGACGCACGCACACACACACCCTGACTGACGCACGCACACACACACCCTGACTGACGCACGCACACACACACCCTGACTGACGCACGCACACACACCCTGACTGACGCACGCGCGCACACACCCTGACTGACGCACGCACACACACCCTGACTGACGCACGCACACACACACCCTGACTGACGCACGCACACACACACCCTGACTGACGCACGCACACACACACCCTGACTGACGCACGCACACACACCCTGACTGACTCACGCGCACACACACCCTGACTGACGCACGCGCACACACACCCTGACTGACGCACGCGCACACACACCCTGACTGACGCACGCGCACACACACCCTGACTGACGCACGCGCACACACACCCTGACTGACGCACGCGCACACACACCCTGACTGACGCACGCGCACACACACCCTGACTGACGCACGCGCACACACACCCTGACTGACGCACGCGCACACACACCCTGACTGACGCACGCGCACACACACCCTGACTGACGCACGCGCACACACACCCTGACTGACGCACGCGCACACACACCCTGACTGACGCACGCGCACACACACCCTGACTGACGCACGCGCACACACACCCTGACTGACGCACGCGCACACACACCTTGACTGACGCACGCGCACACACACTGACTGACGCACGCGCAGACACACTGACTGGCGCACGCACAGACACACTGACTGGCGCACGCACAGACACACTGACTGGCGCACGCACAGACACACTGACTGGCGCACACACACACACACACACTGACTGGCGCACACACACACACACTGACAGTGTGTGTGTGTGTGTGTGCGTCACTCAGTCTGTGTGTGTGTGTTTGTGTTTCTGCGTCAGACTCACTGACGCACGCGCGCACACACACACACACACACTGACTGACTGACGCACACACAATGACTGACGCACACACTGCATGAAGCTGTAAAGGGGGACAAACAGAGCTGTAAAGGAGGGAGGGGGGGACTGGATTGATGTGAATGGGGGACAAACAGAGAGAGGGGGGAGGAGAGAGGAGACAGAGAGGAGCGGGAACATTACATCCCGGGCAACGCCGGGTCTCTCAGCTAGTATTTAATAAAAGCTGTCCTTTTTGCCCTTTTCTATAGCTGCTACCTCCTTTGAGGCTTTCTTCTTCTTCTTTGTGCTTTTGCTAACCTCCCAGACACAGGTGTTCGGATGCTCTGTTGAAGGAACGCTCTATTTTTACTTCCATGTACTAAAGCCCCGCTCCATTCCGTGCAGGTAACAAGTGATTACCAAAGCGGGTTAACAATTAGAAAATGTGCAGGACACAGTAGCCTAAACTACATCTGCCCACCATTGCAACTTTCCAGTACAGTTGCCGTAGGCCGCGAATATAGTGCCTGCGACGGGCATCGTGACGGGTGATGTCGCCGCTAGCGAAAGTTATATTTCGCTTTGCGGCGGCGTCCCAGGCGTACTGGCATTTGATTGATTCAGGGGCTGTCATATGAGGCGACAGCCCTTGAAAAATCACATATTGCCCGCTACCAAAATTCGCGACACAACGTCGCTCCATCGCATTGTCGCCGTCGTGCTTACTATAAGCACACGCGGCGGCAATGCATTTGTTTTTGGGGCGCCGTCGCCCGTCGCGAGCACTATACGCGCGGCCTTAGTTAGGAATAACCCCTACCCAAGAGTGTTAATTTCACCAGTTTACCAGAACAGATCATTTGATATCCAGCCCCCATTAAGAGTCAAAATAAAACATTTACACTAGAAATAAATACAGATATATAGACATGCTTACAAACATGCAGAAACACTTAGATGTACAGACATGCACAGAAATACATTGGCATGCACACAAACACACCCCCGGCATGCATGTGCACACACACACACACACACACACACACACACACACACACACACACACACACACACACACACACACACACACACACACACACACACACACACACACACACACACACACACACACACACACATTATATAGGCATGCACACAAACACACAGGCATGCATGCGCACACCCACCCACACATATATACTGTAGGCATACACACACACACACACACATATGCACACACCCACTCATATACATATAGGCATGCACACCCACTCATACATATATACAGTAGTCATGCACACACATACATGGATCTTGCTCTCTTCCTCCCCCTCCTCACTGCTGCCCACAGAGCCGAGTGGCTCTGATCTTTAGTCATCAGATGCGACCTGCCGGTGACTCCCTTGCAGCTCCCTCACTCCCAGGCAATACGGCAAGACCGGGAGAGTCACGGATAGGTTGCATCTGGTGATCAGAGATGAACGCATCAGAGTTCTGCTCGCCGGCCTGCACACAATACGAGGGTGAGGTTTGGGAGGCACTAGGAGGCATTCGCCGGCCGCAGGTTAATAGCAATGTGCCACTAAGCTATATATTTACATCATGTGGATGTGAAAAAGATTTGTCAGAGACCTTCTTCATGAAAAATTAGCCTCTTAATGATACGACTTGTGGAGCTATTTCTAGTCGTGTATAAAATCTTGGATGACATGTGGAACGTTATTAGGGAAATGTCGTCCACTAATTCGCCTAATAAAAAGACTTGACGTCACCCACATGGGAAACAAACAGAGAAACACCTCCTTACAGTCCGTGGCATTCATTACCACTGGATGCGGTGACTGCCTAGTATTAAAGTATTCTATTACTACTAAAATAACAATTGGTATAATAGTATTTCCGGGTTTACAAGTAGGTTGCGCATGTTCATGGAAAGCAGCTGGCTAGATAAACCAAACACAATTTCCGTTTCAGTTGAACTGTTGTTATCGTTGTTATTATTTTATTCGTATGGTGCCAAGCTGTCCCGCAGCACATTAGAACGTGGGGGAAATGATGGGTGATGGGGTCCCTGCTCCGAGAAGCTTGCAATATAAAAGGCTGGCCACTCAGAATGGTATTGACCGTATGCCCACCAGGGCGGTGGTGTGGGCCTCGGGTTTTGAGGGAACTTTTGAAAGTGAGTGAGCGAGAGCCTTCAGAAGATGACTGGTAGATTTGGGATGTCCGCAGCGTAGCTACTGTATTTGTTTGCCAAAGGAATTGCTGAAAGGAGACAGGTCCTAGAGCAGAGACCTGGGGACACCAGCATAGAGTCGGACGGGAGAAGAGGAAGTGCCAGAAAAGGAAACTATGAAGGAGCATTGCAATAGACGGGAAGATTACCAAGAGAAGGCAGTGCCACAAAGAACAATGTAAAATAGTATGGAGTAGGAGAGCGCGATCAACAGGATCACAGGCAGGAACAGAGACTCCGTCTTCTGGTGCTGGTCAATGTTTAACAGAGGATGTAAACCTTGGACTGTTTCAGGGGTGGCCAACTCCAGTCCTCAAGGGCCACCAACAGGTCAAGTTGTAAGGATATTCCTGTTTCAGAACAGATGGCTCAGTCAATATCCTGAAAACCTGACCTTTTGATGGCCCTTGAGAACTGGATTTGGCAAACCCCTGGACTATTTAATCAGATGTGGGGTTATGCGTTAATATGTTTTTTTTTGTTTGTTTCTGGTTTCAGAAGTATATATGCCGTCTGGAAGTCTTTCCTCGAAGGCACAATGCAGGTGGCACAGTCTCGGATTAACATTTGTGAGAATTATAAAAACATCATCTCCGAGCCTGCGAGGACGGTGAAACTCTACAAGGAGCAGCAGCTAAAAAAGGTACAATACTGTTTAATCCCTTACACGGTTTAAAGATCATGCACACAAGTCAAAAAGGTTTGAGGCACCGAAATGGCAAATCGTTTCTGAATAGAACAGTTTGGTCACAACCTGTACTTTAAAATTACCAATCGCTCCTAGGGCCAAAATGGTTTGATTTGAAATGGCATGTTTAGTAGGGTCAAGGGTTAAACCAGGGGTTTACAACCTTTTGGGGGTTAACCCTATAATTATATTGTTATATTCTGCGGACGCCAACTCTCTCTCCCTGTTTTTACTCTCGCACACATATACACACACCAAACCTGCTCCACATCCCTGTTTTTACTCTCGCACACACATACACACACCAAAACTGCTCCACATCCCTGTTTTTACACACAACATCCTCTGGTCAGTGCCCAGTCGGTGATGCAGAAGGGCCGACCAAGGCAGTGTGGGACGTGACTCCCAAGATCAGAGTGATGGCTGACAGCTCGGCCTCCAATGGGGATGTAAGCGCAAGGGGTGTGTCTCTCCTGCGGTGGAAGGTTTAACAGACGCTCAAAAAAGCGCTCTCAGAATTGGCCACAAAAAAAAAAAAAAACCATGGCGGGTGTGCACAGAAGCAGCTGGCAGCCCCCGGAGTCTGCACAAGTATATAAAGAATAATAAGAAAAACGAAGAAAATATATTTTTACTTTGTATTAAAAGGCAAAAATATATGGTGGTACATACATACATAAAGCAAGTGCAAGAAACACGGCACCATGCAAAAAGAGCATAGCTCATGGATCAGTAAATGCAGCGGGTGGGGGGTGTGGAAAATATATATATATAATCCACACTCCATTTGGAATACAAATATTCCTTCAAGCATTTCAAGGGAAATAGGTTTACTCCATAAAAAAACTCAGTAGAGTGTAGATCAGCGTCTGAGACCAGTGTAATCGGGATACGTGCTATTTTCTGCTTGCCGAGTGGTCCTGAACTGAAAGTCCATAATGCATTAAGTAATATACATACGCGAAAAAATAAACGGAAACTCGCGCACTCGTTTTCAAAGGTTCTCGCGTCACTGGGACACGACCCTCCTCTTCCCTTCCGGCCTCGCTGCTGTTTGCTTCCACCACACGACCGGAAGGGACGGTGACATGACACGCTGGAGGTGCGATGGTTGGCCGAGGCGTTCCTGAGAGTGTGGGTGGAGTGTAACGGGTAGGGGGTACAGGTGGCGATAGAAAGATATATACAAATAAGAGACAAAGCAGAGGTATTGGCAGGGTGTTTTTTTTTTTTTGTTCTATTTATCTTTTTTACCAACAAAAATATTGGGGCTGGCTAGACAAAATCTATCGTATTTTTAAAGTCCTGGGAATTAATTCATTTGTTCAACTTTTAATGTTTTATTGAAACCAAATGTTTCGGGGTTTTTTTTACCGTCTATCTTTTATGATAAGGCTTTATGTCGGGGTGGTCTAATTCCAGTCCTTAGGCCAACCAACAGGTCAGGTTTTAAGGATATCCCTGCTTCAGTAGAGGTGGCTCAATCAGTGGCGTTCGTCTTCAACTGAGCCACCTGTGCTGAAGCAGGGGTATCCTTAAAACCTGACCTGTTGGTTGCCCTAGAGGGCTGGAGTAGGCCTGTAGAATGTATAGAAGAAAACATTAATCTTGTTTTTCGCTGCTGTCTTAAACCAATGGCCAAGGCATTCATTGCCAAGTAAAGCCCTGTTCTTGGGCTGATATTATTTAAACAGAATCATACTCATTGTGCTTGCACTATATTCAGAATATAGACTCCCTATATTGTGTTCTCGTTTTATAAAGCAAAAGACAAATATATATATATATATATATATATATATATATATATATATATATTAATAATCGCTGCTAAGAGAAGTCAAACCCTTCTAATTTATGATCGGGTTAAATTGAGTATCATGGATTAAGTCAATATTACGTATCCATGGTAATTAAGCCATATTTAAAATGCAGCATAACTCCAGACACATCCCCTAGAAATGCAAAAGAACAATATTGCAATAAAAGGCCTCCCTTGGGACGGGGGCTGAAAACCCAAAGCATTGCCTGTGTGGTCAGATGCTAAAACAATTCACTTTCGCCTTTGTTTTGCAGTGCGTGGACCAGTTGACAAAGATCCAGACTGAGCTGCAGGAGACAGTGAAGGATTTAGCCAAGGCCAAGAAGAAGTACTTTGAGACCGAACAGATGGCTCACGCAATGCGGGAAAAAGCCGACATTGATGCCAAGTACGTTGCCTGTGTCTAATATTATTAGCAAAAGATACAGCGACTTTACAATAATTCATTCATTGCACCACTTGGCGAGCGCTGGACAGCGGAAGGGAACTGTGACTGAGTTCATACTGGCAATATTCACAGAGAACATACAGTAGACAGTGACTGTTGCAGCCATAATTAAAATACGTAATTCTTTGTTTAAAGGAGCCATCAAAGCAATATCCTACTGTACATGTGATTTTTTTTTTATTTTTTTTTTTTTTAATAAATAAATCAGTTCTGTGGTATTAGGTATTAGGTATTGCCCATTAGTCTGCGCAATTTCATTGTGTGGGCAATTTATATTTCTACCATAGACCTAGCATTGACAGCGCTGGAGAGTTTATGTGGTAACTAGTGCAACCTCAATTAGGGGCAGATATGGTCTTACCTATCGCATACCATGCCACAGAATATGCATATATTTAGTGTATCAATTGAGTGTGCATTACACGCCTGGATACACCAACATTGAGATTATCCTTTGGTGAGCTCTCATAGGCACCGTTCCTATACCATTAAGGAAGCTATAACTTATAGCGTATTGATCCCGAATATCTATTAGGGATCTTATTACATCCACCCACCTAGTCTTAGGTGGGCTATCAAGGATACAGTCACGTGCTGTTGTAATACACCATTTAATTACGTTTTTAACACCCTATTTTTTATTCATGGTTATTAATAAAGTATTTTAAATTTACAATTATACATTTGTTGTGATTGAGTGCTGGAAGACTGGGTCCTTTTTTTCTCCTATATGATATAGTATTAGGTAATACTGCACTTTTTTTTTTTTCAATTCATCTCTTAATACCATTTGTAATGATTTTTTATATAATGAGCAACCTTTGAATTCTGTAGCGGGTTTTCGCCCACGTCGCCAACACTGCAAGATCTTTGTAACGCTTTCCTGTTTGTCATCATTTGTTGGCAATGTTCCCAGCAGTGTGTGCTGCAAACTGTAACAATAGATCATGTTGCCATAGTAATATCAGGATACATTGTAGCTGCCGAGTTACACTGACCGGAGGATTCGTTGAAACTGAAAGGCGGCCATTTAGTGAACCCTGGGAAGCAGGATCTTTGCGGATTGATCACGGGTGAAGGGATTGATCGGCAATTTAGGTCATTAATTTTTAATAAGGATTATCTGGATTGTCTCTTTGAAGGGACAATTCCACCAATATATATCTATTTTGAAAGTCCACTCCATGTGATCCCATTTAAAGCAAATTTCCAACCTTAACTATTACTATTTTGGATGTATTTTTTTTACATTTCATTTACCAAGGCCCAAAGATTATTCACATGGCAACTCCTTTTTATTCTCACCAGGCAGCAGAGAGGGTTTTTTCCAAGCAAACTACAAAGAGTAGTATTAGAAATAATGTCTTATTCTTCTCAGAGAAGATTTTTTTTGTTGTGTCTGTCAGTGTGAGAATTTCGGTTTTGGGCTCCCTTTTCAAAGAATTAAATGTGAAAAGCAGGTTTCCTTGCTTCTCAAACCCTTTTGTTTAACTGGGAGTTTTCCCTGTATCGTTTTCGCACCAGTCATGTAAACAGGAAAATTCACATTCCCGAGATTATTTAACCTCTGACACTGGTGGCTCTAGGAGGCTAAAGTGGCGACTTATTCTGGAGCCAAGCAATAGAGGCAATGTCATTGGATGCACCAGTCGAATGTGTGTGTTCCGAGCTGATTGGCTTAAAACCAAACCAGAACATACTGTATGCAGTACTTAGTTTGTCACCTGTCCCACTCCTGTGTTATGCAGCGTTATGTCCTCTTAACCTTCATAGTGCCAGGCATGGGTGGACTGCCCGATTGGAGGTGGTGCGGTGGGCTGGTACTGTGCCCCCCACCCCCCATCTCCCTGATCAATCGCAATGCTCTCCCTCCTTCTGTCGGAGCCGGGATTCAACTTCTGCCTGACCGGAGGAGGAAGCTGGGGGGTCCCCGGACCAACAGGTCTGCTAGGTGTGTGTGGAGTGCAGGGCCGCCGACAGATTTCCTGGGGCTCTGGACTAGAGATTCGACCCGGGGCCCTTACCCCCTGTGTCGGTGGTCTTGCAAGCCCCCCCCCCACCCCACCTCAAACCAGCTTGCTCTCCCCCTCTATTACCCCCATGTATTTCTCTCCCCCCCTGTCCCTCACTCTTCCCCCTCTTTTCCTCAAGCACTCTCCCCCCTCACTCCTCTCTCTTGCTCTCTCTCCCCACCCCCCCTCTCTCTCTCCCTTTTTTACACCCGTCTTTCTCCTCTCACACTCTTTCCCCCCACCCCTCATGCTATCACTCAATTACCCCACGCTCACTCAATCCCCCCCCCCCCCCCACCCGCCTCACACTCACTCCCTCCTCCCCCCCCCCTGGCCACACACACAATCTCCCCCCCCCACACACACACACACAATCTCCCCCCCCCCACACACACACACACAATCCCCCCCCCCCCACACACACACAATCCCCCCCCCCCCACACACACACAATCCCCCCAACACACACGCACACAATTCCCCCCACATACACACAATTCCCCCCCTCCGCCCCCACGCACACACACAATCCACCCCAATACCCATACAATTCGACCTCTGCGAATGTATTTACTAAAACTACATCAAGGTAACATTGTGGTTTGCATGGGCAAAGGATAAGGCAGATGCTAGCGTTAAATAAGTACATTTTAACTTAAAACAGCAGTCCATGCTGCCGGGTTTTTTCCCCCCATTTAATATGGGCATCAATACAATACACACATTGATAAGTAATTAGCTAAGTTGCCAATCGATCCGTTCTACTGTGATCGATCAGTGAAGATTCGGCTCGGGGGTTCACTAAATGACTGCAGATGAGTATCCTGCAGTCAGTGTGACTTTGTAAGTGGTTGCTATATACACAAAAAGGCTTGTTACATTATAATACATTCAAAATGTAATTCAGAGTTTTTTTTTTTTTTTAAATGCGACATGTATTTTCTCATAAGACAGAACTGATTTCTAAAAATAAAAATGAATAAAGCACATGTAGGATATTGCTTGTTCTGCAGCTTTAAAGGGTGATTATTGCATTCTGTTCTACTGTAAAATCACTCAGTGTGATTTACCACTTTGCTCATCAAAGTTACCCATTTACATTCTATGCCTCTTGCATTCCTAATCTTATACTTTGCAAATGTAATGGAGAAGACCGGCAGCAGAAAGCAATTTGAAGCACACGGTATTGTTTTTATGGACCGCTGCCACTGCTGGAATTACATGGACAATGTTATGTGTAAGTAGGACTGCCCAGAGATTAGCGTCTTCTATCTGGCAAAGGATTATCAGCAATGTATCCATGTATATCCTGCGCGTGCTGGCAGGGTCTCTCCAATGCAGACGGGGGGGGGGGGGGGGGAATGCAGTAAGCAATCGAAAATTTCCTTTCAGTAAAATTAATTCTTTGCTTAATATTCTGGTTGAGTATTTAATGATCATCCATTTTGCACGACAGTGTTATCTGTACGTGTATGTATGTATATATATATATATATATATATATGTATATGTATATATATATATATATATATATGCAAATATAGCTGTATGCTCATCTGCATGTCTTAGGCAGGTCTGCAACCCCGCCTTTCCCCATTATCACCCAGCATACAGCACTTCCACTGCAGCAAGGGATTCTGGGAAATGACATGCAAATGAGCACACAGTGTCACTTTTTGCCTCAATAACCATTTTTAACATGGTTCCCTATAGGCTTAAGCTTGCTGCATGGTCACAGCTTTGAGCACAGCCAGGGTTAAGGTGCATACCCAGAAAACCACCCACAGACAGCTGTTTCGACCTTGATGGGTCTCATCAGTGTGGGGTTGATTTTACTGGGAATGCAAGAGAGGCTTATGGGATAGGCCAAACCATAATACTGAGTTAAGTTATGGTGAGTAATATATATATATATATATATATATATATATGTTATGGTGAGTAATATATATATATATATATATATATATATATATATATATATATATATGTGTGTATATATATATATATATGTGTGAATACTATATATACTATATATATAGTAGACAGAGCCAGTCAGCACACTGATACAAAGCATAAGGCAGATGCTTGTCCCATAGAGATAAACAGCATAGTTACCAGTCCATGAACTAATAAAGGAGACAGCATTCGTGCAACAGTGTGTTTTGAATACATCATTTTTGGATTAATCCTTGCTGTATGCTGTCTCCTTTATTAGTTCATGGACTGGTAACTATGATATATATATATATATATATCTTGTTAACCAAGTTATCGTCTATTCATTTATATATATATATTTATATATATACTAGCTGAGAGACCCGGCGTTGCCCGGGATGTAATTTTGGGGGGGGGCGGACGACAGGGTTGGGCTTCCCCCGGGTGACTGGGTGACTGACTGACTGAATGGGTGGGTGACTGACTGAATGGGTGGGTGAATGAGTGGGTGGGTGACTGAGTGGGTGGGTGACTGAGTGGGTGGGTGGGTGACTGAGTGGGTGGGTGGGTGACGTGAGTGGGTGGGTGACTGAGTGAGTGGGTGGGTGACTGGGTGAAAGTGGGTGACTGGGTGTGGGTGTGTGGGTGGGTGTGTGGGTGACTGAGTGAGTGGGTGGGTGAGTAAGTGAGTGGGTGGGTGAGTAAGTGAGTGGGTGGGTGACTGAGTGAGTGGGTGGGTGACTGAGTGAGTGGGTGGGTGGGTGGGTGACTGAGTGAGTGGGTGGGTGACTGAGTGGGTGACTGAGTGGGTGGGTGGGTGACTGAGTGGGTGGGTGGGTGACTGAGTGGGTGGGTGGGTGACTGAGTGGGTGGGTGGGTGACTGGGTGGGTGACTGAGTGGGTGGGTGAGTGAGTGGGTGACTGGGTGAAAGTGGGTGACTGGGTGAAAGTGACTGGGTGGGTGTGTGGGTGACTGGGTGGGTGTGTGGGTGACTGGGTGACAGTGCGTGGGTGGGAGACGGTGGGTGACTTACCTTGACCCCGTGGCATCTGGCTGGGGCAGGAGGTGAGTTCGGGAAGCTGGCGGGGGGCAAGAGTGGCAGGAGGCCCGTGCCGCGCTTACCCTCCGTCCGGGAGCCGGCGCACGTGAGGGGGAGTGCAGGAGGCCCGGGCCGCGCCGCGCTTCCCCTCCGTTCCTCGTTGTGAGCGAGGGGGGAGGAGCCTGGAGTTTGCTGCTGAGCAGGAGGGCCGCGCTTCCCCTCTCCGGGAGCCGGCGCACGTGAGGGGGAGTGCAGGAGGCCCGGGCCGCGCCGCGCTTTTCCTCGTTGTGAGCGAGGGGGGAGGAGCCTGGAGTTTGCTGCTGAGCAGGAAGGCCGCGCTTCCCCTCTCCGGGAGCGGCACACGGTGAGGGTGATGGTGCGGCTGGGGATGTTGCGGAGCGTGGGGATTTGGGTGAGGTGGGGAGGGGGAAGAGAGTGAGGGGCACCGGGAGAGGAGGGGCACCGGGAGAGGAGGGGGGGGGTGTGGAAGGTGAGCTGCGGTCCAACGGGGGAGAGTGAGGCCAAGCAACAGAGTGTGTGTGTGTGGTCACTCCGCCTCAGGCCAATGAGAGGTGTGGGGGCGGGCGGCCCAAGGGACCAATGAGATTTCCCCTAGGGACACAGGAAGATGCAGACAGGCATACAGTGCTTTCACAAATATATAATATAAGAGAAGATATATATATATATTGCATGTCATTTCCCAGAATCCCTTGCTGTAGTGGAAGTGCTGTATGCTGGGTGATGATGGGGAAAGGTGGGGTTGCAGACCTGCCTAAGACATGCAGATGAGCATACAGTTGTATTTGTATATATATATACACACACACACACACACACACACACACACACACACACACACACACACACACGTGTGTGTGTGTATATCTCAATCCAGAAAAACAGGCACTCACGTGTGTAGATACAGGTAGGACATCTGCAGGATAACAGGACAGGCTCTCCAAAATCCAAAGGTGACATTTATTTATTCCTCAACGTTTCGGCTCCCAAACAGTGCTTTTATCAAGAGCCCCAACAGTGATACAGCAGTGATCATATTTATAACCTGAAGTGACCCCTAGAAAACCCGCGAAAAACTCACTCACTGAACCCCTGCTGACGTCATGAGTCAGGTGGAAACCCAGCGGGGCCAGAGGGGGCCAAAAATCCCAAAAGGAAATCGGGGGAAAGGGAGGGGGATGGGGGTGAGCAGCGGCGTAGCTAGACATGCGCGGGCCCCCAGACAAGTTAATTTCCAGGGCCCCATTATGAGTGAACATGTTCCATAGATTCAGGAGTTTCCATTAGACCCCCACCCCCCCCCCCCAGCGTTTTGCCAGCCCTGCGAGCCCCCCCCCCTGCTTTTACACCTTCTCACTCTGCTCTATTCACCCCTCTCGTCTCGTATATTTCTCTCCCCCCTCTTACACCCCCTCCCTCGCTACCCCCCTTTTTCCTCTCACACTCTCTCCCCCCCCCTCCTTCGGCTATCACTCAGTAATCCCCCCCCCCCCATCCACACTCAATCTAGCTCCCCCAATCCTTCCTTCCTCCCCTCCACCCCGTGGCCACACACATACAATTCCCCCTCTACAATACAGTACCCCTCCCATACACAAATTAGAATAACCACCTACAGTACACACACTACAATAACCCCCCCCCCCTCACAAGTGGTTGAAAAACACTGGTGTACAGTATACTGCACAGTGACTTTCTTCTTTTAATACAGTTAACTATAGACAATTGTGTAAAGAATGACAGAAACTATGTTAAAAGTGCTCTAATAAGATTATCACGTGTTACCTCAATTGCTTGCACTTAGATGCCCGTGTGGGCTCTTCGATATACTGTAGGCAAGACGCAGAGGCAGTTCACAGAGAGGATGGCGGTGCACTGATCGAGCCTGAGGGCTGCCCTTCGGAAAGGAAAGTCCGACCAACCCGCTGCCAAACATTTCCTTACACAGGGCCACCAACGCTACCACTCTTAGGTGTATGCCTATTGATCGGGTAAATAGACCACCCAGGGGTGGAAATCAAGAACATTTGCTCCTCCAACGCGAAATGCTCTTTGATTCACGAGCTAAATACTGTGACACCCAAAGGCCTCAAATACCAGCCTCTCCCTGTCATGTTTCCTCAAAAATAGGCATAGAAACTGATTATATACTGGAACTGCATATTGTCCTATAGACTTCCCCAGTGAAGATGGACGGACCCTGTTCTGGTCACCCAACTATGCGACTAGGTGCTGCAAGGTCCCAAGCCAGGACCAATGCACTGTGCTTTCGCCTACTGGGAAGCTGGAGGTTGGGGGGTCACAATAAGTATAGTGACTCCTACATTGGATTACAAACTAAAGACTTGATTGCCTTCTTCCAACATGAGAACAGTTGAAGCTGTGTACCTCAGGACATGTGTGGGGACCCCAGGATATGTGTGGGGAACCCCAGTGTGAGCCTATCCAAGCTGAGCAGACCACATGAATGCGTTTTTCTACAAAAGACTAATCCCAAGCACTGTCATTTATTTACCACTGGCCTTGTGGGAGAGGAGCCTGTGGATTGACATATTACTGCCATGATCTCTACACACCACAGGGTTTACTGCTGTCTACGGCTGTGAGAATTGCTGGGAGTCCTTTGATGTTGTGACAGCTCTGCTATGGTGAGGATCAGCTGGCTATTTCTCCGCCACCATCTCCACACTCCACTGTGCTTGCTGCAGATGGGGGTTGTCAGCACTTTTGGGATTCCTGTACAGACATACCCCGGTTTAAGGACACTCACTTTAAGTACACTCGCGAGTAAGGACATGTCGCCCAATAGGCAAACGGCAGCTCGCGCATGCGCCTGTCAGCACGTCCTGAACAGCAATACCGGCTCCCTACCTGTACCTGAGCTGTGCGCGAGCGGGGACACTATAGAGCCTGTTACACGTGTGTTATTTACATCAGTTATGCACGTATATGATGATTGCAGTACAGTACATGCATCAATAAGTGGGAAAAGTTTGTGCTTCACTTTAAGTACATTTTCGCTTTCCATACATGCTCTGGTCCCATTGCGTACGTTAATGCGGGGTATGCCTGTACTATGGACCAGCCAGACCAACACCTCAATCAGCTGTCTTCCCCTCTGCGACCAACACACAACTTGAAACTCCATGATCACTACATCATTGGACTTGCCTCTACATCTGTTACTGGTGACTGTTTGCCTTATTATTATTTTTTACAGCTGCCTGATCTGCCTTAGCCCCCCAGTTTGCCTAGTTGGATCCCTTAACATCACCCCGTATGTATTTCCCCTCCAGATTCACTCTCCAGACTGCTGCCTAGCACAGGGGAGCGCAAAACCTTTTTCCCTGCGCCCCCCATGCTGGCAGTTCCCCTCTCTCCGCGTCTCCCCTCTTACTTCGGCTCCGGCGTCATGACATCACATCGTTGCCATGGCGACGCGTCTAAGAAGCCGCCGGAGCCAATGTAAGTTAGCTTTACAGAGGCCTTCGCCCGGCACTTAATTTAAGTGCCTTCGGGAAGCGCGCGGGGCCTCTGTAAACCCCGCGCCCCCCGTCGGCAGTGTCGCGCTCCCCGCAGACAGTCTTGCGCCCCCCAGTTTGCGCACCGCTGGCCTAGCATACCAATCAACATTTTGTTACTTTTTTTGCTACTTAAATTGCTGTTGCGATTTGTAATGGTTACATTTGCATTTGTGTTAGTATATTATGAACTGGTTTGTGAAATAACAGAAAGTGAATCCCTGCGCTTCTCCCTTTGGGCTAACAGTAAACGGGGAAATAAATATACTGTTTTTTCATGCTCCCTACACGGAGAAGCACGGTGAATATATATATTTGTTTTACATGAACTGGTTTGTGTTACGGGGTTTGTACCGTACTATTCTAGGGGTATGTATCCTAACTTTGGCCTAACCCCCATCCCCCTCCCTTTCCCCTGATTGCCTTTTGGGATTTTTGGCCCCCTCTGGTCCCGCTGGGTTTCCACCTGACTCATGATGTCACCAGGGGTTCAGTGAGTGAGCTTTTTGCGGGTTTCCTAGGGGTCACTTCAGGTTATAAATATGTTCACTGCTGTATCACTGTTGGGGCTCTTGATAAAGGCTCTGTTTGGGAGCCGAAACGTTGAGCAATACATTTTACCTTTGGATTTTGGAGTGCCTGTCCTGTTTTCTTATATATATATATTGAGCTTATGGTGGTTTGACTTGCTTTGCTAGTCCCATGCTGTGCTTAAAAGCTGTGTGAACGGCGATGCATCTGCTTAAATGGGTTCCATATGAAGGGATATTCCAGGCAAAAGGTGACACATTGTGTGCTCATTTGCATGTCATTTCCCAACCAATCTACACTAATCAAATACCACTGCACGTGCACCTTCAGCCGGGACAGCAATCTATGTTACTGTAACCTCTTACCTGGCGGGGTGGTCTGCAGCGCTGCTCTGCGACTGCAGTCACGCCTGGCAGCAAGCGGGTTACGAAGAGGGGCGGAATATTCCCTACACCGTCTTCCATGGAGGTACAACTGCTTGGTGAGTTCCACCCGAAACGTTCAGTGCAGGCGCGGCCGACTCCAGTCCTCAGGTGCCACCGACAGGTCAGCTTTTAAGGATATCCCTGCTTCAGCACAGGTAGCTCAGTCACCGACTGAAGCAGGGGATATCCTGAAAACCTGACCTGTTGGTGGCCCTTGAGGACTGGAGTCGGCCACTCCTGGTTTAGTCACTTGACTATTGGAACAGTTAACACAGCGGTGCGCAAAGTGGGGGGGCGCACGATTATTCAGGGGGGCGCAGCGGTTGCAGGGGGCCCGCGCTCTTCCCCCAAGGCATTTAAATTAATGCCGGGGGGTCGCGTGAGGCCTCTGCAACTTCACTTACCTTCTCTTCGGCAACGCGGCGTCATGTGACGTCACTTTGGCATGGCAGCGTGACGTCACGTGAACCCGCAACGTCATTTGACGCCGGGAGCCGGTGAGGAGATAAGGAAGGGGGCGCGAGCAGGGAGGGATGCAGGAGGGGGGGGGGGCGCGAGCAGGAAAGATTGTGCAGCACTGGGTTAACACACAGTTGATGTATATACATCAAAAACTATTTTCTGTCAATCAAAGTAATAAGAAAAATGCACGTTAAATATTTTTTTTTTTTTTTTTTTTTTTTTAATGACATTCTTTTATTGCTAATTATATCTCCCCCAACCTTTTAGTCATATGACTCCTAGCTGCTATAAAAAGTGTCTCAATACACCGTTTTGTGATTGGGGTTGATCTTGTCTGCAGCACAGAACCTAATGTGCGCGCAGGCCAGACCAGTTTCAAATCTTAAAGCTAGTCTAAATACATTTCACAATGAAACTATATCAGTTGCCACCTGCGTTAAATCAGATTATAATTATCTCTTATTACAAATAATACAAATAATGACGTTTGGTGGTCGTGCAATCCAGCTGCAATAAGTGATCTAACGATGCTACAATCTACCAGTGAAGAGGCTGTTTGATTTAGTGAGTGCATGATCTCTTGCTTACCAATATCTTTTCATATAATTATTGTTTTTGGGGCTGACAATACGCTGAGCCCTGTAAACAGCAGGACAACGGAGTTTGTGTCGAAAAGTATGAAGATTAATGCAGTACCATTTGTCCTCCTTACTTGCCATAAAGCTGTGTACCATATTT
Source organism: Ascaphus truei (assembly GCF_040206685.1). Lineage (NCBI taxonomy): Eukaryota > Metazoa > Chordata > Amphibia > Anura > Ascaphidae > Ascaphus > Ascaphus truei. The sequence continues at coordinate 417,069,178 of NC_134485.1, read as the reverse complement.
AGGCCATGAAATAGTCCTTAAAATAATCGTATCCCAAAGATACAAAGTCAGAATAATCTAAAAATAAAATGCTTTGTGTTGGTCCACTATAAGACATCCATTTTATATATACAGCTCAACCCCCTTTTAACGCTGTGCTTGGGGTCCAAAGAATCACATCGCGTTATAAGCGGGTCGCGTTAGAAATAATGTACAATTGTATGCATTGTACAATAAAGTATTTAAGACACCAATAACCGTGTTGTAAAGTATTCATAGATACGGAAATTGGGAGCCACGCTTGCGTCGCGTTATAAGCGGATTCGCATTGTAACGGATCGCATTATAACGGGGTTGAGCTGTATCTATATATAAACAAAAACAATAGAGTAGCGCTACAACTTGCACCTAGTGTATATATAGGCGTGATAGCTAAGTATATATGTATGTGAAACCCAGTATAAAGGTGTAAATATACTACACAGTGTGTATGTATGTATGTGTATATATAGCAACTGGGAAAACCTATTACAGCTCAACCCCGTTATAACACGATCCGTTACAAGGCGAATACGCTTATAACGCGACGCAAGCGTGGCTCCCAATTTCCGTATCTATTAATACTTTACAACACGGTTATGGGTATCTTAAATACTTTATTGTACAATGCATACAATTGTACATTATTTCTAACGCGACCCGCTTATAACGCGATGTGATTCTTTGGACCCCAAGCACAGCGTTATAAGGGGGTTGAGCTGTACTATAATAACCTATAACAACAACAACAACAACAACAATAATAAAATAATTAATTATTAGATAAAATATTCAAACAATGCCAGAAGATAATAGAGAATCCGGAATGGAACGAGCTTCAGAAGTGATGCTGCCACACCAGAATACCTAAAAGAAAAAAAGGAGAAAGAAGCGCAAGCTCCATAGCGTGATACAGTACTGTATGAATTCGTTTTAATGTTACAAAAATAAAAAAGGCTCTCTTGGACATGCACTCACAAGAGGACTTGAATAAAACGGCATTTGTGAGATCAATCTCAGTAGTAGTGACGTCACCATAGCAGTAAACAGCAGTCCCAATCGCCAGTAAGACATGAGCCCCAGTCAGATATACTGTATGTTGAATCTGAAGGCGGTCCACACACTGCCAGAGTCCTTGCTTCACGCTGTGGCAGGAGTATCCGCAAACCGCCAAGATCTTACAGAAGTTGCAGTAGTTTGGTGTGTGCTGGATTCCTCGTGGATTTGAGAGAGGAGTTTGTGCTGTCTGCGTTTCTTGGTGTACGTTGAACAATCACTAAATTGCGTCTGACCGCTCGTGTCGCCCGCTTTGGGTAGATAATCTGCTATTCATGTTAAAGGTAGTTAACACAAGATCTTGCAGAGTCATAAATCGCATATTGCAGGGGGAGGGGGGGGGGAAATATAGGCTTCACCACAGATAACATTCCAGTTGCCTTGTTTCTAAGAAAGTTTTTTTTTGGGGGGGGGGGGCTTAATCAATTGTAACATTGCCCGAAGAAGAGATCAGTGTATCTGGAAAGCTCGCACAAATAAAAGCATTTCGTTAGCCATAGAACGGTATCGACTATTTGTTTTTGATTATTAAGCTCAGCTAACACGGTACAGATACCTCATATATATAATGTAAAATATATCCTATTTATTTTATATATATATATATATATATATATTTATTGTGTATATATCATCATCTTCAGCCCCTGTTGATCCACTGCTCGATCGGCAAGGGCTCCCCAATGATCTTCCAGGAACTGCGGTCACAAGCCTCTCCACCATGTTGCTCCAACAAATTTTATTATTTCATCCTCCCAACTTACTTTTGGCCGTAGTCTTGGTTTTTTAATCTCTCTTGGAATCTAGTCACATATCATCTTTGTCAACTATGGTAATTTCTTCTTGCGATATGTCCGGCCTACTGCCATTTTAATTTCTACACACACACACACTCCCCACCTCCCCCAGGATATCAAAAGACGACGACTGAAAGTAAGATAAGGAGGTGAAATGAGAAAATGTGTCAGCACAACATGGATTACCTGGGAGTCCTTCGTCCACAACAAAAGACATCCAATTTTGACAAAATATATAGTAATTAGTATATAGTTAAATACTTCAATTATAATGTTCTCATAAATAAGGGTCATTTAGTTAAACCCTTTAGTTAAACCCTTTGGCCAAAGTGTTATAAGCCTGCAAGCCAACGTCAAGGCATAACCACATTTTGCAGGTCCTATCACTAACCTGTTGAAACTTCTCTTTTACCTCTGTTAGAGGGAGAATGACTGCAGAGACTCCATCCATACAGCATAATGAAAGAACCTTCCTTACTTTAAAAAGTGGTGAGGGGTGAGCTTAAACCCTGGGAGGAGAGGCCACTAACCTCCAAACAACTGATAACCTGTTGAAAATGAAATTTGCACAACCCCCTTCGTCCAGCAATAGATCAACATAGTCTGCATGTCTTAGCGTCATTCCCAAACTGATTTGGGACCTGTTTCACATGTTAGTGTCTGATGGAAATGTTTCCCTCCTATACCTTACTGATTAATGCCCTTTTTACAAAAGGCACGTGGGGACTATGTAACTTCCCTGTGTGTCTATAACTCCTGTGTTATCATAAATCAGTGTTTTGCTGTTTTGTCACAGTAATGTTGTAATATTCCAGCTATCTGTGCTGTAACAATATGTAACATACAATGGTAACATATTCATTTTTATTTATTTTTTGGTCACAGATCCAAACTCAGTCTGTTCCAGTCGAGGATAAGTTTACAGAAGGCGAACGTGAAGGTGAGGCTTTAAAATAACAAACCTACCAAAACTTGCCTTCAAGCTGTTCACTGCACATACCGCCGCCATGTTGCCTGACCAAAATTCTGTGTGTTTGCTGGCAAGTTTGTAAGCCCACTGCCATTATTATGTGGAACCATTCCAGGAATGCCATATTATAAAGCGCCTCTCAGCCCAGCCCTGTGGCCATACTTCGGCACACCATTCGCCTAAAAAAAATAGGCTCCAACACCATGTGCGCCTGGTGCGTGGTTATAAAGGTGTTGTTCTAGTTTCACCATAAACGGTTGCCATAGAAATTGGTAATTTTCCCCATATTGGTAAATCTGCTTTTAACTCTTGTTATACGGTGGTGTAACACGCCCCATTGGGATAACCCCACGTGTAAAGTTCAGTAGGCCCAATAAGGACTGCATTTGCTGTAATGTCACTTTTTTCATCCGTGACGCATTCCCGAATCACCTTCGAGTTTAACACCTTTGTCTTTTGGGTAATCTGGACTCCATGACTACATTGTCTATTCCCATTCTTCGGAATGATACTACTTCCACTGGGCATTCAAGTTTTATTTTGGTTTGCAATGGGGACCCCTAAAATCGCGCAGTATCTTGGATGAATGCAGCCAAAATATACAATTATTAGTCGGCTGGATCCACTAATAGGAAAGAGTCTAAATCGGGGGGTGACCAACCCCATTCCTCGGGAGGCCACCAACAGGTCAGGTTTCAGGATATCCCTGCTTCAGTCGTTGACTGAGCCAGTGATTGGGGCACCTGTGCAGAAACAGGGATATCCTGAAAAACCTGACCTCTTGGTGGCTCTTGAGGGCCAGAGTTGGCCGCCCCTGAGCTAAATAGTCCATTACTGCTGTTAAACCTGTTTTCTTTTTGCATTGCTATTTGAAAGGAAATGATAGACGTGTCTGCGTTGTCTGTGTGACTGGTCATACCTCTGTCTTAGATTTGTTTTCTGTACTACCGAGTTTTGAAATGAGGTTTTCATTTCTAAAAATGACCAGACCAAAGTTAACCTGACCACCAGCCCTCACCTGCTGTGTGGGATCACTGGACATCAACATGCATAATCACAGAGGCTTGCGATAAACAGTGGGGCCTTGTTATATAAAGTGCGTTTGCACGAATTCTGCGCTGCCGCACAGAAAGCCCCATTGATTTCAGATAAAATGATGGTAATGTGTGAAATCGCTGTGAATCCTTTTCAATTAGATTTTTTTTTTTTTTTAACTTTTTATTAGAGTTTTTCTTAAAGCAAAGAACATAAAATCAGGGGGAGAAGGATACAGAAATAAAGCAGGGAGGAGTGGGATGGATAGGAGGGAGGGGTATAATCGTGTTTTGTTTTTGGTGCTAACATACAGTATATCTACAAGGATTTATCATTGATTACATTCTGTAGCACAGCAAAGTATTTTGGGTCAACCTATAGGGATTCATCTTTTATCTTTTGGGAGATATATGGTATGCACAGTAGCTTTCGTAAGGTTTTTGGAAAGCTTTGCTCCTGATTGGGTCCATGGAAGCTGGCCCCAACCTGGTATGTCTGCGCCTGGTTTCGTAATAAGGGCATATGGGACCACAAATCAGAGTAGCAGTGAGGAAGGGTTCAGGCCCAGAACGCCTGAGGTACACAACCAGTGATGCCGTACCTTCTGGGATCTGAAGCATGAATCATTAGGGAAACTTGTCCGCTTTTTCCATTTGGCAAACCCCAGCGTAGCATTAATGGAGGGGAGTGACGGGACCCTTCTCTGACTCCACACTGTGGTTATTGTGCATCTTGTCGCTCAATTAGATCAGTTTGAGGAGGAACTGCACCTTCCTTTTGTTTTTGCCCCATACAGTAGTTCTTTATATAGCCGCATATTTACCAACTTTTCTGATGTGCCATCTTCCCATTACGATCTGCTTTTCTTACGCAGTTAAAAGCAAGGCGGTCAGAATGCAACTCCAAAGCTACCCATGCAAGGAACGACTATCTCCTTACACTGGCAGCTGCAAACGCTCACCAGGACCGCTACTACCAGACTGACCTGGCTAACACCATGAAGGTGAGTTCTGAGAGCCTTCGCTTTTACAGGACACTGTAATCCTGAATATCAAATTGTTTCAGGTATCGGGGAGATGCAACACCTTGCGGAGGAAGCGCATTGCAGTGTGTACTGTTGCAGCCGTCTCTGGCAAAAGGGTTTATCATGAGGTTTGATGACAGTACACTGGATAGTGGGAGTTGAACATATGGTGTATGTAAAAACTTAGCTCTGACTATAATGCACAATCTGTGAAGTAGTCTCGTCTGCATTATAAGATCACAATTTATGACGACCCTACATTTACTGGGGTTTACGGCCCATATTTCCTAAGCAGTGCTCTACCACAAGACTCCTTTCCAGCTCCAAAACATACTTTCCAGCCCATTCAAGTTAAGGGTGTCTTTTGGCGCTGACATGTTATTGGCCCACAGCATATCCCTCCATTGTACAAACATTTTTTTTTTTTTTTAGATTTGCTTTTGTATTATTTTTAATTTACAGAATTACAAGTAGTCTGGTTGCATGACAAAACTGACCACCCTTTAGCAGGGGTGTGTCTATTGTTTTGATTGCGTTCTGCAGCAGATCTATATATACGTGTGTGTGTTTGTATATATATACATATGTAGCACATGTACCCCCACCCCCCCTCTGGGAGATTAACTGCTGTTACTACTGTGTGGTGCTGATGCATACCTGTGAGGTTCAGGAGATCTGAGCTGTCTGCGTTGTAGTGGAGACCAGGACAGGCATTTGATGTCATCTGCAGTTCCTTCTCTTCGGTGTTCAGCGCCTCCAGCCTCATTAGGCTCTAAGAACATTAGAGGCAGTCCCCTCTGAAGCACTCTTACACCATGCTCACTGACCAGATCCAGGCAGGTGTTAAATAGAACAAGGGACTTTATTGGCAATCACTATAGTAGATGTTACACAGAGGTGAAAGGTTTCAGATGATCCCAGGAATCTGGATTGTGCTTGCTCAGGACTCTGGAGCCTTTAGATCTTATAGGCCAGCTATGACGCCTGGCTGGCCTCTCCCTCCCAGCTGGGAGAGAGGGAATCCACCTCCTAACGAGGAGGGGAACAGACTGATTAACATTTGGCACTTCCCCTCTGAAAGACCAGGAAGGGGCGGGCTCAGGGTCTGTACCTATACCAGATAGGCTATACACAAGCCATGAGTCATTACCACACTTTTGTCACCCAGAGAAGAGCACGAGGGGGGATGGGGGGGTCAAAAGCCCACAGAATAAACCTGTCACAGCCTAGAATGCTTAGGGGTTACGTGACAGGGAGGAGAGACAGGTAGAATATACTAACCATGTTATACACATATATATATATATTTATCATCTTTAGCCCGTGTCGATTCACTGCTGGATGAAGGCCTCCCCAATGATCCTCTGGAGGTTCTTAGCACCCTCTGCCACCATGTTTTGTTCCTGAACGCTGCCAAGCACAGGGACAATCCAGCCTCCGGAGAATGGAGGACATTGCTTTTTTGGTGTCTTCCATATTTGGGAGTTGGAGGCTTTACTTTCCATGCCGGTCTCATTTGGTTGCATGTTGGCAAGTACCTTCCCCACTTTAGCTGGCTATATTTAAGCTTTCATAGTATGGTTAAACCTAACAACACATGTGCCACTATACATCTTCTAGAACAGGGGTACGCAAACTGGGGGGCGCAGGAGATTTGTCGGGGGGGGGCGCGGGCGGTTGCAGGGATCCCGCGCTCTTCCCCATGGCATTTAAATTAAATGTTGGGTGATTGCGTGAGGCCTCAATAAAACTTACCGGGATTCAGACGCTTTGACGCGACTCCAGGGCATGTCCTGTCATTTGACGCCGCGGGGTCATGGGACGTCACAGGCGTCAAATGACGCTGCGGGTCACGTGACCAGACGTCACGTGGTCCCGGAGCGTCATTTGGCGCAGCTGCCAGGTAGGAGGGGGGTGCGATCTCCAGAGCAGGCAGACGGGGGCGCAGCAGGAAAAGTTTGCGCTCCCCTGTGCTAGAACATCAATTCCACCTTCCTGCCACTTTGAGGCAGTGAGATATGAGGGAAGTGTGTGTGTGTGTGTGTGTGTGTGTGTGTGTGTGTGTGTGTGTGTGTGTGTGTGTGTGTGTGTGTGTGTGTGTGTGTGTGTGTGTGTGTGTGTGTGTGTGTGTGTGTGTGTGTGTGTGTGTGTGTGTGTGTGTGTGTGTGTGTGTGTGTGTGTGTCTTTCTTCAATATGGATGGTAAAAAAAACCCACCATGAATCTGTCCAACTCTCTCTCCCCCTGTACACTATTCTTTATATTCCTCTTGCTACCTAAATTGTTTTTTTAATTAGGATTCTCCTTGTTGTATGATATAACCATAAGATATAAAAATAAATCTCATCTCATCCTTCAATAAAAAGTGTTGTTCTTTTCATAAATACCAGCTGCTTCATTTTAAAAACACTATTCAAGTGCCACGTCTGAGGTCCAGGGTAGACTGTGAAATATAAAGTATTTATATTTTTAAATGGCCTTCCAGTTACGTCCGGCCTATTCTGTCTCCCATCGGCCTTTTTTCGATAGCATGTTACCTGCTTCTCGTCATCTCCAGGTTTCCATTAATTGTTTTGCTTTTGAAGTAAATGAAAACCAAAAAAACCTAATGAAACATTACATTGTGCCATCACTTCCCCCCCCCCCCCCCCATCTCACCCAACGTACATCCGTAATATAGATATGTTTATGGCTAGCTGGGTGCTTGATGGCTGGCTGCTCAACACTTCCATGGTTCACAAGGTAATGGACAAGTAAAAGGTTATATGCTGCACACCAAATTTAAATTTCGTCAATACATATTGTGCTCCTGGCTCAGGGAAGTATCTGTCAAAATAATTCAGAATCAATGTATCAGAGAATGATTCAGGGCACTACGGATTTCCAAAAATGTTATGTGTTGTCAGATTAACACAACGTTTCGACCATCCGAGTGGCCTTTTTTAAGTGACTGACATACCCTTAGCCCAAAAAGTCCCATATTTATAGTCCTAAACAACGTGAAAAACGTCAAAATTATCACCAGCTGTCCCGCGTAGATCCTTGCCCGTCTGTTCCCTTCTTCCGTGATACACCAACTGCATGTGCACGCATGTCCACGTTCTGGCGTGCGCGTAGTCATCACGGCATCCATCCTCGATCCTGACTGGTCCGCTCCCGTTTACCCTGCTGTTTCCAACTAGTCACTTCCGTCTCTGCGCAGGCGACCGACACTCCTCAAGTCAAGTCTTCAAAACATCCAATTTCTCTACTGTAGCATCAGGAAACTATTAAAAAAAAAAGTGTGATCACGGCAGAATTAAACCAGCAACAATACATACTGACTTGGACTAGCGCCACAAGACCATTAGAAGGTCTGTCTGGGCCCCAGGCGCTAGTCCAAGTCAGTATGTGTTGTCGCTGGTTTTGTTTTGCTGTTCTCTCCTTTTTAATTATTTCCTGATGCTACAATTAAGAAGTGATCTGTTTTGAATACTTGAATTGAGGAGTGCTATGACTAACGTCTACAAACTAAACATGCATACGTTTCCCCCCGTATCGCCCAGCGGGCCTCTGGTTTTTCCCCGTGGCGCCCAGCGCGTCTCTATTTTCTCCCTGTGGCACCCAGCGCTCCTCCGTCTTTTCCCTGTGGCACGCAACACACCTTTGTTTGCCCTGTGGCACCCACGCGCCCCTTTGTTTGCCCTGTGGCACCCACGCGCCTCCGTTTGCCCCATGCCACCCGGCTCGCGCGTCCTCTGTTTGCCCTCATCAGATTTGAAGAGTAACCTGATACAGCGTCTGAAGCTGCACAATGAAAATGAATGAATCTTCACCATCATTTCCCCTTTTTCCACATCATTGTGGTTTTCTAAACACACCTGAATAAACGTGGCCCTGATCACTACAACATTGGAATCCGTACTAGGTTCCCTGTTAGGTATGAGTTACAAAAACACCTTAACCCAGCACCATTGTATACTATATTTATTTCTTATTACTATGTTTTTTTGTCATCATTTGCAAAGCCAGAATAAATAGCGTGCATTCTAAAGCAGCTGTTAATGTCTGTTGCTAAGCAGCACTGCACCTTTAATTAAATGATTTACCTATAATTATCTAAGGGTGTGTTGTCTCAAAGTGGAAGAGAAAAACCACCTGGTGCTTCAAATCCAGAATGATCAGCAAAGGTAAACAGCTCCAGGCCATGGCGGAGATATTACACGCGGCACGCGCCCTACAGACCGCCTGGGCCTCTGGCAAAGGAATTCTTGTACTCATTGTTCCTATATAGAGAATCCGCAAATTGGAGCAATGTGTTGTAGAGCCACGTAGAGGTTAAGGAGGGGAAACCCCTACAAAAAAAACCCACAGGAAATCAATCCGACATATATTCAGTATTCTGTTCCTGCTTTAATTTCTCCAAATATTTTACAAGTATTGAATTGAACATGCCGGAGCTGTTACTTTAAAAGTCAAATTGGTATTTATTTTAAAACACTCGCGCTCCCCCCCTCCCCCCCACCAAAAAAAAAGATTTACTTCTCTTCTGATTTCTCGATCAAACTATCCATCAAACTTGAAAACCATAGCCAATCCGGCGCCGTGTAACTGAGGAAATATCCCTATAAAAAAGAAACCGGAACTTCCGAGCGTTCTTTTATTTTCACCATAAAACGTATCTTATCACGCCAATTAAATCATTGGTTCTATTAGATAAACGTCTCGGTGGCCATGTGACACACTCACGGAAATCCCCGGGCCCTTGTGCTGTCTCCTGTATAATGGAAGAAGTTAAAAAAATAAAATAAAACCACAATATACACCTGGTTTCATTGTACATTATAATTAGCCGCGTTGGCCACCTGCAGTGATCAGCGTAGCAAGCTTGGACTAGTTGGCTGTGGTACCAGACAGCAGTGTTCATTGGCCCTCAGGAGTGGCCCATTCCATCTATTCTGTGTGTGTTCCCTTTATTTGCATTAGCATTGGCGAGGCAATGATCGAATAGGCTTTGATCTCCTCTGAAGTTGGCTGCATGCTTCCTGCAGACAGACACTTCCTCTCTTCTTCTGCCGGGGGGAACGCATCCTTGGCAGCACCAGCAAAATGTGCAGGGGAAGTCTCGGGTGTATGTAAATGTCATTGAGCCTGCTTCACACGGGCAGTCAAGGACTCCGGCGATTTCATCAGGAGTCACAACCCACCTTATATTCACGAGAAGGAATATGTCATATAAAACAATGACTAGAACTATACACTGCAATCTGAAATATCCCCAGTCTATTCATTCTTTTAGATTTTAGAGGGGTCTTCATCCTCGTTTTCCCTATTGCATCAATGAGCCTGAATCCCCAAGCTGCCCTACATGTCGGCAAGGAAGTCATGACATTGGGGAACGTTCATCAGGGCGCCAGCCCTTGCAATGTTTCCCTAATGCCATAGAGCAGGGGTCTCCAAACCTGTCCTCAAGAGCCGCACACAGGCCAGCTGTTATGGATATCCGTGTTTCAGCACAGGCGGCTCAATCAGTGGCTCAGTCAAGCACTGAGACACTGATTGAGCCACCTGTGCTGAAAGAGGGATATCCATAGAAGCTGGCCTGTGTGCGGCACTTGAGGACAGGTTTGGAGTCCCCTGCCATAGGGCATTGGAGGGGTTAAGAGTTTCTAATTCTGACCAGGGTGTAAGTGAACGAAGGACAGTAGGAAAAGTAGAAGATCGAAGCAGCAGCCGCTCCTATAGACTGAGACTCACCAGTGAAAAATTCAAAACAAAAAACTTTTATTGAGCTACTTAAAACGGAAACTCAGGACGAACAAAAAAGGAATGACCTCCTCCCACTAGTTTTGGGCATGAACTGCCCTTTCTCAAGGAGCGAAGGTCAGTGTTTTACAAGTTAAAAAGCTGATTTGACCTCAGTTTTTTATTATTGGACAAGTATCAATATTTTTAATAAAATGTGTAAAATATTTGAACTCCCCTCCCCACCTGCCCCCCCCCCCACCTGCCCACCCCCCCACCTGCCTCCCCCCTCCCCCATGGGAAATAAATGCTGTGGGCAGTATTTACAATTCCATGTTCCCAACGAAAGTGACGGCTACTGAATTTTCAAAAGTTACAAATAAGGAAGACGATGACTTTAAGGTAAATTGAATCTTTCTAAGAAAATCAATCACAATGTTGGGAGGGTCAATGTTGTTTTTTTGCTTTGGGTTTGCCATAGAGTAAAAGTCATTGAAGATGTTTACTCCCCATACAAATGGCCTGCTCTCCCGATACTCTACCTCTCTTAAATTCTACCATAGAAACTCCTGCCAGGGTATGGACTCTGCTGCCAAGTCAGGCTGTGTCCATAGAGCCTCAGCCCGCGCTCCTCCGTGCTGACGCTGAGGCTCGCCTGCCCGGTCAGCAGCGATGCCATAGACTGGCAGCCAGCGTGCGCGATCGGGAGGCGGGGGGAGGCGGGGCAGTGACGTCGCTGGGCCAATAGCCTGCGACGCACCGACATCAACGGCGCCAACGTCACGGCGCCGTGACGTTGACGCTGCTTTGCTGCGATTGGAGGTTTTCAGCCGACAGCGGTTTGAAAAACAGCATTGGCTGTCGGCTGAAAAACCTAACGCCTCAGCACGCCGGCGGACACTCGCAGAAGCCCCCTCTCAAGACATCCTCATTGAGAATGCCGGGGCTCAGCGCGGAGCGTCCGCACGGCTCAGCGCTGCCTGTCCTTCCATGGACGCAGCCTTATTAGTGAGGGTGGAAGGGTTGCACCGGCAGGAAACAATCATGAACCTATCAGGAATGGCGATGTGCTGCTGATTTTGGCCACTTTGCGTTTTGTGTTCTTCCAAAAGCAATGCCACATTCCTTTGCAGAGGGACGAGAAACCTACAATGTAACACCAGATAAGGACCTCTTGGCCCACTGCCTTTTGCTCTTGACTCCACTTTAATTCCTCGGCTGATTTACACTGTGTTGCTGCTGTTCATTCCCACTGAAGGGAAACCAAGGCTTACGTTGAAGTGTCATTCTGCGCATGTGTACATTAAATATTAATTCCTTTATTGTTGGGAGGAGCTATGAGTGCAATAAACAATACATTTAGGGTGCTGCTTATCTTGGCAGTTTCACCAAGGCATCCCCTCTGTCGCATAGTTGCACAGTAGATGTGGTTGAAAAAAAGAGGTGTCCATCAAGTTCAACTTGCTGTATGCGATATTTAGACAACAGATACTTCTCCTATATTTGCAGTATTTTGATCCAGAGGAAGGCAAACAAGAAACCCTAGTGAAACATTAACCAATGTTGTCTGATAAGGGGGAAATTAATTCCTTCCTGACTCCAAATATTGGCAATCAGATTTCTCCCTGAATCAACATCCTTCCCATGTTTACTTATTTGGTATATCCCTGTACACCTTTCCTTTCTAAAAAAAAGATGGGCGATTTTTTTTTAAAGATATCTATTGTATCTGCCATTAGAGTGTCCATGAGTAAGGGCTTCCACATTTTATCTGCCCTTACTGCAGGGGTGCACAAGGGGGGGGCGCGGCGGTTGCAGAAGCCCCGTCCTCTTTCCCACGGCATTTAAATTAAATGCCGGGGGATCACGTGAGGCCTCTGCAATGTCTTCTCCCTTGTCTTCGGCGACTCGCCGCCATGGCCACGGGATATCACGTGACCCCGCGGCGTCAAGACAATGAGGGAGGGGGGGTCGCAGGGAGGTAAGGAGAGCAGGCAGGGGTGCGCACCCCTGCCTTACTGTAAAGAACCCTTTCCTTTGTTGCTGGCGAAATCTTCTTTCCTCCAACCATAAGGGATGACCGCATGTCGTTTCTACTGCCCGTGGGTGGAATAATTTTTTTGGAAGCGCTTTGTATTGACCCTGAACATATTGTATTAAGTTATCATATCCCCTCTTAGACATCTTTTTTTTTTCCTAATGTAAACAAATCTAAATTAGGTAGCCTCTCCTCATAAGTCAGATCTTCCATCCCCTTTATTGATTTGGTGGCTCTTCTCTACACTTTTTCTAGTTCCATAATGTTTTGTTTTTTTAATGTAGTGGTGCCCAAAACTGTACTCCATTTCAAGGTGTGGTCTTACTAATGCTTTATACAGGGGCATCATTATTCTTACTTCCCTTCCATCCGTTCCCGGTTTAATGCAAGATAAGATCTTGTCTGCCTTTGCAGCTGCTGCATAAGTTTGAGCACTACTGCTAAGCCTGCTGTCTACAGGCACTCCTAAATCCTTCTTCTTCATCAAGGGTTCATCTAATGTCGCCCCATTTAATTTGTTAGAAGGGTAGAGAGGAGCACAGCAAAAAGAAAAAGAGAAGTGGAGGCCAATAGAAAAATAACAAAAATTTATTAAAGCATAATCCTAATTAAAAAGAGAAACCTCCAACGCGTTTCTCGCCAGGGGCGCTTTATCAACTCATTGCCCTCGGTTTTCCTCGGATGCCCTCGGTTCACCTGTGGATGGTTTCGTGAGTACGCCGATCATTGACGGCTTTATACCGCTTTGTGCATCACTAGGGGAGTCTTTCTGACATTGCTTTGGTCTAAAACAGAAATTGTGAGGCGCTACTAATGAAGGTGAAAATAAATAAATAAATCAATAAAAATATGTGATATATAAGTGTGCTCAAATATAATAATGATGGCAAACTTTGCTGCTCAACCCTCTTTGGAGAAGTTCCAGTTTTCTCCTTTCTTGAATGTTGAAGAGAAGCTTGTGGGGAGCGCAGGTGTCACCATATATATGCAAAGGAAAATAAATATAGTGTGGTATGTCTATACAGGTACAGCAATCAACACAGGAATCATGAATGGGAACTCACATTCTAAAAGAAACACTAGGGTTAGGGAGTGATCACAAAACCACACCAATTGAAGCAAATAATGAGTGAATAAATGGTAATCCAAAAAAGTGGGTGCAAACTGTGAACTGAAAAGTGAATCAGAAAGGGGGGGAAGGAAAACACAAAATGGATGTGTCTCCTAAAAGAATTCACTATACTGCACTCCTACTTAATTTAAAATTTAACTTTTAATATATTTTCATAAAACATATGTTACCAAAACGTCGTGTATTGTGCATTAAAAATAAATTAAATTGACAGTACCTAGCGTCTGTGTCAGTGATTGTGTGTTGGAGTGGTCTCAAACAACAATTAGTAGTAGAGACTTCAGGACACAGAACGCTACTTAGTCAGGGTATGAACCCATTTGGGGCACCTGTGAGATCAGGTACACTTGTAATTGTAAATAAATAAACGTGCAAACTCAGTGACTAAGATGTGTCGTGAAAATACAGCAGTCCTGCTTAGACTTGTAAACCACAGAGCACTTAAGGATGTTAGTTATAAATGTATTACCATCCAATATATATAGAAGTGCTACTGATAGTATAGTGATGGAGGGTAAATGATTCACAGCATAGTGAAGCAAATGTTCACAGCATATTGATCATTGAATCATTCTACAGCACACTCCAAATAGTCATATCATATAAATAGCAGGAATGCTTGCGCACTGAGTGTTAGTGAAATCCCCAATTCAGATCTACATAGATAAAGCCAGGAGACTACAGAGCACTACATAAAAGCAGCTCCAAGTAGGAGACTGACAACATGGCGCGTCCAACGTGCGTTTCCCTCCAGCAAAGGAGCTTCCTCAGGGACAAATTTGCTTGGGGGAGGAAGAATGAACCCTTATATACCCAAACAATACCTTGATTACAGATTGAACAGTTTACACCTGTTGCACATGCGCAGGATCGGACTCCTGACGAAGCTGCCACGCCAGCGAAACGCGTTGAGTGAACCTTGCAGCAGTCCAGATGTGTGCCCAGCATACCCCAGAACCCGTTTTGACCCATTCTGCGATCGCCGACGAAACCGGAAGTGACGCGACGGGCCGGACCGGAAGTGACGCGACGCAACTTCGGGAGTGAGGGGGATGACACACACCTATGCTGCGCATCGATTTTTATGTGTCTAAGCACAAGTTGCTCATGTAAGTGCAATAGCAATTGCCTATTTTCAATATATCAAACGTGAACATACAATGTTGCACTAGAGTCGTCTCTTTCATTCTATTGAGGGTTGTCCTGCTGACATCAGGGAGTGTCCACAAGCCAGACCCCCCTGCACAGTGCTGAATCCATCCACTGCATCTATTGCTGTTTCAAATGCTGTATTACAACAGGCAGAATGTGAGTTCCCATTCATGATTCCTGTGTTGATTGCTGTACCTGTATAGACATACCACACTATATTTATTTTCCTTTGCATATATATGGTGACACCTGCGCTCCCCACAAGCTTCTCTTCAACATTGCTTGGGTCTGCTGGTTCCCATCGGGGGACCTCACAATCGCCGTGGTCAGATTGTCCCCAACCTCTGTGATCGCCTAATTGGCTTTAATCATCGTGGCTGCAGTGTTGCTCTGGGATTGTGTGTTCCTGGCTCCGGTATCTATAGGGTTAACTGTGGATGCATTTATCTGTTTTAAGCCTCATTAACCACTTACCTGCCTAAGTTTCCAGTCTATCCCAAGTTTTTCTGGAGAGAAATGACATCCTGCTTTGATTTTACTACCTTAAACAATTTAGTGTCATCATCAAAGATGGAGACTTTTTCTCTATGCCAACCTGAAGGTCATTAACAAACAAGTTAAAAAGCAGAGGGCCCAGTACCGATCCCTGAGGTACTCCACTTACAACTTTAGCCCAACCTGAAACCGTTCCATTTATTACAACTCTATTGTCTAGCGTTCAACAAGCTTTCAATCCAGGTGCAAATATTTGTTATCCTTTATCCTCCTCATATTAGATAGAGATGAAGAAGCGCTCAAATGCTAGGTATAATAACCAATGATAGCCAATGCCAATGTCCAAGTAATCCAGAACACAGTAATAGTGAGTGTAGCTAGCAATATAAGGTAATAAGCCTCCTGAAGACAGGTAATGGACAGGAATAACCCCCCACGATTAGTCTCATTGGAGGCAACCTTGTAGCAGTAATAAAGTACTCGCGAATCCTTGGTTTGGGACTGGCAGGATGTGCCGCTTCCAGGATAGCAGATGCAGAAAGTGAAAAGGAGCGCACGATCAAAAAAAAATAAACTTTATTGGGTCATAAACCTAAAATCCAACGCGTTTCGAACGCTGGTGCGATCTTTATCAAGGACGATAAAGAACGCACCAGCGTTCGAAACGCGTTGGATTTTAGGTTTATGACCCAATAAAGTTTATTTTTTTTTGGTATTGGGTCCTCTCCTTGCTCCGTTGGATCGTGCGCTCCTTTTCACTTTCTGTTCCTCCTCATATTATACATCTCCTCTTCCTAACTGTCCTCCTGCCTTCCTTTAGTTTTTCCTCTGTCACAGAGAATGTGTCGCTGCTGATCTCCTCTCCCTCTACCACTTGTTCTCTTGACCGCATTTCCTCGCATCTCCGCAAACCTCTTGCTCCTACTCTAATCCCCACACTTGCACATATTTTCAACTCCTCCCGCTCTGTTACCTCTTCCCACCTCCTCGAATCACGCAACAGTTATACCTTTACTTAAAATAAATAAACTTGACCATACCAGTCTCTCTAACTATTGCCCCGTCCCTCTCCTGCCTTGTGCCTCTAGAACACCTTGTATTCTCTCGCCTGCTCCATTTTCTTACCTCTTATTCTCTCCTAGTTCCTCTACAATCTGGCTTCCGTACTGTTTACTCCACCGAAACAGCCCTCTTGTTAGGTCTAACCATATCTCTAAGATACATTGTCACAACTTTGGCGGAACTGTTGGACCAGTCAGATTAAGGGTGTAGGGAAATGCCAGGAATGGAGGCGGCAATTTATGCGGTTGGGCCTCCTAATGGGAGTCCCCCAGGAAGATTGGGCATGGCTTGAGCATCCGACTTATGCGGCGGAGCTGTACCCCCTGTCCAAGTAGCTGGGCACCAAGTTATGCGGCTGGGCCCAGGTGGCCAAAAGGGGGGAGACTGGGTATGGATCATTTCCCCAATGGGCCATTGAGATCAGAGTGTGTCTCCCGCCATACTAGTTGCGACGCACAGGGTCATCTGCATACAGGGACTAGCGAACTGGCTGAC
This sequence comes from Ascaphus truei, assembly GCF_040206685.1. NCBI lineage: Eukaryota > Metazoa > Chordata > Amphibia > Anura > Ascaphidae > Ascaphus > Ascaphus truei. The sequence continues at coordinate 417,052,181 of NC_134485.1, read as the reverse complement.
AGTTTTATTTTAAGGTTGTTAAATAAATAAAGCTGTGACCTTATTTTACTTCTGCCCCAAAACTATATATATCAACCTCATTGGCTGAACCGCTCACGTGACCCGGACGTCACGCGGCCGCGCTTGAAGAGACAACTAGGCACTAGGAGCAGCATCATGGGCATTAGGCAATCTGTGTTTGGCGCACGGTGTATAATCGCGGCCTTAGGTTCAAATATCGCCTTTAGGCTTTCAACCCCTGACCTTACACCTGCTATACAGACCACAATCTCTGAATGTCTCTCCATTGTACTGTAGTATTTCATCCTGGATTGTCCTCCACCGACTTAACGTGTCAAAGACAGACTGTGCCACGATCACAACTTAGTATAAAATGTATGTAATGGTCAAGAAAGTGGTACAATGCCAGAAACTGGTAACCACTTCACTCTCAGGAGGACCTGCTACCCTTCTGTCCGTGAAGGGCATGTCATTGATGCTGAGAGAGATGCTTGCTTTGCGTCTGCTCCCTGTCTCGAGTCTCTATGTTTTGCCTGTATTGCTGCTGTTTCCTCAGGTTTGATCAGAGAAGGGCGGTTGAGGAAAAACACACAGCTCTTGACATTTCCTCTCAACACCAGAAACTGCTGAACAGAGCTTAAAAATGTCAATCTGAGACCAGGTTACTAAACTAAATGATGGCCATATGAGATGTGACCCACACGTACAAAAATATCTTTCATACAGTAAATGTTCCCCCTCGGTCCTGTTCCAAAAAGGGCTTAAGATCCAATACTCTTAGAAACCTCGTGTCGTTTCCGAAAGAACTCTGTTTTTCACTGGAGAATTTCGTCCGACGGATATATAGAATAAGTCTCTCTTCAGGACAGTATGGGGGATCTAGGGTATAGTGAGCGCTATGATAAATGTGCTCCTGGGAGTTCTGGCAAGCAAAGGGTTAACATTGCAGCATTAATAGTGTAATGAGATATTCGCTTAATAGGATGTCATGTGGTAAATTCAGCTTTTAATCCAGTGGTTTCCAATCACTGGCTCCTAAATATTTATTTATTTTTGGTTTATTTCATACGTGTAAATTACCAATCGTATTTGTATTTTTCTGTCTCTTTTTTTTTTTTTAAGGCCCAAAGCCTGCAATAGAGTTTTCACGTGGCACCTTTTGGGTGTTTATTTTAACTGGCTCCATCCCATCAGGAAGCACGGATTGTTTTTTTGATGCTGACTTCAAATGACCTTATCAGTAAAGCTATCTTTTCCTGAACGTCTCTGATAAGGTTCATTTTCCCACATTCACTGTAGAATGCTAAGCTTTAGCACGACCTAATGCCCATTCAAATAAATAGGAGTTAGGACCTGCTAAAGTTTAGCACCCTTCAGGGAATATGGGCAATTGAAGTTTAATAATGTTTATAATAAAACATATATTGCACGCTGTCCTAATATTTTTTCCAAGAATGCATGCCTTTGAGGACCAGAATTTCAGACCCAGACTGGACCCACCTTCGCATCTACGCACGGTATGGGGTGCACGGCGCCGACAATATACGGCCCTCGTCACTGCCTGCACGCGCCTGCAGAAAGCGCGATACGCGCCCACCTTTGCCAAAAGACACGCTCCCGCCAACAATCTTCCGGACCCGCGACCCTGGGACCGCAGATCCGCCGCTTAAACTGGCGCTCCAGCGCGTTCTTGCACGCAGTGACTGGGGCCGTGGCCTTACATGGATTTAAAAACACTCCCCTTCTAATCACTGCACGCGTGTATTGTGAACACCTGGTGGGTTGTGCAGGCTTCCTCCCATTACAGGTGCGCATCACGGTAAAAATATTGTGACGCAGGCGCAGGAAAGAATAATTGGGGAAAACGCAACATTTCAGACAACTTAGGAGGAATAAAAAATACTCATTGATTTGAATGTACACAGATAGAGGATAGAGGTACACGACATGGGAAAGGAACGTTATCATGTGATTAGGATCATGACCATGGGAAAGACTACGTCATTAATCAATAAATACTAATTATATAGAAATTTAACGAACACCGTTTTTGAGTCTTTTGGAGTCGGTCACATTTTTCCCGTTTGAGAAAAGAGCGGTGTCGTTGTATTTGTCACTGGATTGGAAGCACTATCCCCCGGTTTGAATCCCAATGGTTTCCCATTGTGAACTTTGGAAAGTCATGTTACTCCCCGGAAACACTGGCAAGAGCAAGAAGATTGTAAGCTTGCCGGCCAGAGACGTGCCTGTGACTGTGTGTGTACTGCACTACCACGCATTGTCATATAACAAAATATATATCAAATGAGGGGAAATGGTAGGTCGCTTCAGCGCAAACAAGAGCAGAAGTGTAAAGAACAACGTCCCCTTCCACTCCGGACATGGAGGTAGATTTGGGCCTAAGGATCATTCACATGGTCCTAGTGACAAAATGTCCATGGCACTCTGGTGCTGCTTGCATCATGGAACCGGTAAAATATATATATTTATGGTCTGTTTTATGCTAAATAAAGCGAAATAAAAAAGGAACTTGTTGTATTTTACGGTAAAAATAATAATGCAGATGCTGACCGTGTGCACACCCTGTGTATAGCCTCACGCTTGGATGCATCTTCTTTTAAACCTGCTGTTCCCTTGTGGAAGGAGCTACTTGGAAGGAAAAAAAAAAACAACTCATGACTGTTAAACCACATTATACTGACATCTTAATTCCTGTATAAAATTATATTTCCGTGCTCTAAAACAGGGGCGCTCAACTACGGTCCCCTTACCCACTCCCTCCCCCCCTCCTCACCCCCCCCCCCCCCCCCCGAACAGGTCAGGTTTTCAGGATATCCCAGCTTCAGCACAGGTGGCTCAGTCTTTGACTGAGCCTCTGATTGAGCCACCTGTACTGAAGCTGGGACTGATTGAGTTACCTGTGCTGAAGCAGGGACATCCTTGAAACCTGACCTGTTCGTTACATTTAATAACCTTTTTTTGGGGGGGGGGGGGCTGATTTTTGTGGTGGATTTGGTGTTTGCAATTTCTTTCATTTTCTATAATAAAATACACTTTAATATTTTTCTCTTCTGAAATTAGTTTTGAAGCTTTACACATTTTGGTTCTGCCCGAATCCATGATGATATTCTGAATGTAGGCGTCGTAGTTTCCCTGCGCACGATATTCTGGCCTTTGTTCATGAGCAGATGAGCACTGAGGTTTTGCACTATATGTTGTCATTGTGTATGCTGCGCTGGCCTTTCTGTTTTTGTTACTATATTCTGGCATGTCTCAAACAATCTCCACTCTCGTATATTGTTGTACTTCAAGCGCATTCAAAGACCGGTGAAGTTGTTGATACAATCGGCCTGACTTCACTTCCCCAGCCTTTCTGTTCTCCGGTCAGAGACAGGTTATGAGGCTAAGTAAGATGACCTCATCAGATTTTATTGTGTAGCCACCTCACATCATTGTTTAAATGCAGGGTAGCAAATGTTCCATGTCCTTTATGACACAGAATGGTCTGTACAACGATTTTTGCTTGGTTGAAAGAAATCCACGTGTGTACACACATACACACACACATACACACATACACACACACACACATACACACACACAGACACACATACACACACACATACACACACACACACATACACACACATACACATACACACACACACACACACACATACACATACACAGCTTGCGATACCTGGAAGATCATTGGGGAGTAGGATTGCCAGGTGGCCAGTATTGAACCGGACTGTCCTGTATTTGGACACTCTGTCCAGTAAAGAATTAGAGGTAATACTGGGCATGCATGTGTCCTGTGTTATCTCTCTGACCGGCTTGGGGGGCGTGGGATTTCCCCGAGCACAGAGTGAGCAGGGCTGTTGCTAGGGGGATGGGCAGCTTCCTTTATCCTGATTGGCTGTATTACCCAGCTGCAGCAGCCAATCAGGGGAAGGTGTCAGGAGCCTGGGGGTGGGCCCAAGGACAGGAGGAAACAGCATGGAGCAGGGAGAGCTATGTGTGTGTCTTGAGCGCATCGCACCTTTCACCATTGTGTCCAGTATTTTTGAAGCAGCCACCTGGCAACACTAATGTGGAGTCCTTCTTCCAGCAGTAGATCGACAGGGCTGCAGATATATATGCTGTGTCGTGCAGCAGGCATATGCTTATTATAGGGAGTCCATGTTAAAATGGATTTGAAGCAAAACGTGACACTGTGTGCTCATTTGAATATAATTTCCCAGAATCCCTAGCTGCAGTGGAAGCACTGTGTGATCGGACATAATGGTGAAAAGCAACATATTGCAGTAGAGTAGGTGCTTATCCCATATAGACAGTAGGTATAAATGAGCTCCTTACCAGGCAGATCCAGAGTCCCAGGCCCACAAAGCAAGGAAGAGACAGCACACTCAGTAGTATCCAAAAAAGAAGTGTATTAGAAGAAAACAGGCACATTCACCGACGTTTCGGTCCTAGAAACAGGACCTTTCTCAAGGGAGTGCTCACATATATATATATATATATATATATATATATATATATATATATCAAGAATCAGCATTCCTAGTAAAGGTAATAAAGGTAAACGCCTGGTGCTTGCCCCTTAAAAATAAATAGAAAGAATATACATTACCATCCGAGGACTGATAAAGTAGAGACAGCACATAGTATGAAGATGACAAAAAGTTATATTAGCTTAAACAGCATCACAGATAACTTATCTGTGATGCTGTTTAAGCTAATATAACCTTTTGTCATCTTCCTACTGTGTGCTGTCTCTACTTTATCAGTCCTCGAATGGTAACGTATATTCTTTATATATATATATATATATATATATATATATATATATACATATATATATATCTTTATTTATAATGCGCCAAGTTCCACACTGCAGTAAAATTAGGTTAAAAGGCCATAACAAGCATAGCAAACCGATTAACATTCAGTTACGTACAACACACCGTATTAGGTGGAGTTTACACTGAGGTTGAAACGGGAAAAGGGTCACTAGATTAGTGGGGAGAGAGCACTGGTGTTCTAATGGGGATTAACTTCGTCTAACCAGTTTGTTCATGGTGAGGTGGATACGCGGTGAGGCGGATACGCGGTGAGGCGGATACGCGGTGAGGCGGTGAGGCGGATACGCGGTGAGGTGGATACGCGGATGTTTGATGGATCTCTTTGCAGGGAACCTTAAAATGGGTGAAACGTAGGGGAGAGTCTGAGTGTGGGGCAGCAAGTCCAAGGGGTAAAAGGAGAAATCTTGGAGGGGGGAGTTAGGAGAAAAGAGGAGAGGACTTAGTCATGGGCAGAGCGAATGTATCTAGAGGGGAGTCTGAGATGTAAGTGTCCTGAAGAGCTCTTTTTAAGAGAATTGGCCATATGGTGTCTTCCAGCGCTGGAATAGCACCGCTTAGTAAACATGGGCCCTAACTCCTTTCAGTACCCATATGCTCTTCACATGAAGGTCATACTGACCATGGATGCCGTTTGGAACGTGGAGGACCTTGCGCCACAACGCATTGCTGCCACCTCTGGCTGCAAAAGGGTTAAATATTTTATATCTCTTTTTCAAATCTCGGAAGGGGGAGGAAGACATGTATAATGTACTCCCTCCCTTCCTTCCTTCTCCGCCTGCTTCCTGTACCCAGTAAAGTTGGTGAGGTGGGTTTCTAAAAATACTTGATGGCATAATGTAGATTTTGTTCGGTCGGTTACACCTCCACCCGTGTGAAGGGAACGGTGGGCGTTCTTGTAGGGTGTCAGCTGTGCTCACTGAATAGAGGTTTCAGTGTTCTATGAAGGCCTAGGAATGTTCTTTAGGATGTCTAGGTAATGTCCTGTTGTGTCTCATCCTGTCCACATGACATGTAGAAATATGACCGTCTTGCCCGGAAAAACAACCAATTCTACATACTTTATCTATTATGAAAAGTAGTCCTACATTTATTTTTAAGGTGTGTGTGTGTGTGTGTGTGTGTGTGTGTGTGTGTGTGTGTGTGTGTGTGTGTGTGTGTGTGTATTAATAGCCAAACCAGACATGGCTACATATGTATATACATACAGTATAGTAAACAAAAGGAAAATCTTTATCAACACACACACGCCTTTGTAGACTAAATACTTGGCAAAGGCAAAGTGTATAATATTACAGTTACAGAATCTGTTTTCCAAGCACTGACTGTTTCATACAAAATGTATTTACCTCGATTTGTGGTACTATTATTTTGTAACCTGGGTCTGTTTTTTAGCCTGCACAGTACGCGGGCTGCTCTGCCCGGCACACCTGCACTCATTCCATGGCCACGCAGAAGGATTTCCGCTAGATGATTGACAGTTTTATTGGAGTAGATTAGCTCTGGCATTGCCAATGCAAACATGTTCACTGTGCACAGTGTGTAGGTGTGAAGCCGTCTTCTGCCTTCTCTGACATTCCTCACTCATTCATCGGAGCGGCCTTGCTGCTGCTGGAGCCTGTGACCCCCCAACGCCTGTCACCCGTGTGCAGTTTGTGAGTGCGCTGGCTTGTACTTTTCTACATTTATAACGTTTTCCACAGAATGACACTAAGGGCTTATCATCGCTTACTGCATGAAGCCCAATCTCGCCAGTTTTTTGGCAAATATGCCTACTGCGATTCAGTAAGCCCCGAAAAGGTGGCAAAATTAGGAAAATCCGCCATTTTTTTTGTTGGCGGAAAAAAAAAATCTGCCGCACGCTTGGCAATAAGCCCTCTCTCTAGCCACTATTTGCCAGCTTCTCAAACTCTCTGTAGTCTAGTAGTTCCGATCAGCATCTCGCCGCTCTAGAATGGAGACGTTTTCTCCAAATCGCCTCGCCACAAAAAGTTGTCAAGATGCTGGGGCTGAGCAGCGATTCGGGACTTAGAAAAAAATCTGGCTCTTTTCCTGCCTCGGATTGATGCTGGGGTCCCGGAGCTGATACCCATTAATACCAGCACCGGAGCCCCCCTGCACATCTACACTATTAATAAAATGTAAATGTAATAATATTTTTTTATACGCCGAGATTTCCGCTGAGAGAGGCGGAATCTCACTGCTGCAGCAGACAGATCTCAGCGGGGGAGCCCTTCTCGGCAGGGCAGGTCATCTCGCCGTCGGCAGCTCGCCATGGCGAGTTCAAACCCCTGCCGATAGTGCCTTATCGCCGTTAACTGCATAGGCCCCTATGTTGTCATTTTATTTTTCTCGTATGAAGATCTCCTGACCTCTGAGAACAATCTCTTCACGACATCAGTGCCAGCACTTTCGTTTGTCAAACTGCGTCTCACTCGCGTCTCACCCTCTGGTTTCTGCATGCGTCACTTCCGTGGCAGCGTCACAGGTAAGGGCGGAAGCGCGTCCTGCCTCAGAGATCAGCTCCGATTGCCAGTCAACTCCTGACGAAGCACCAGCGAAACGCGTTGAGTTAGCGTTGCTGGAGGGCTGAAGGACTGGCAATCAGAGCTGATCTCTGAGGCAGGACACGCTTCCGCCCTTATCTGTGATGCTGCCACGGAAGTGACGCTGCCACGGAAGTGACGCATGCGGAAACCAGAGGGTGAGACGTGAAGAAGCTGCAACCCGACGGGGTCCTTCTATGTTCGGCGGTTCTCTCCAATGCCTGTTTAATTTATTGGAAATGTGAGTGTAACTGCTCTTGATATATTACACTGAATATATTTGGTCAAACAGTATGCACTATTGTGGCTTTTTTCTTTTTCATGTCGACCTTATACAGAAACTGAGGGGTATCCTGAGACCTATTGCATTTATTCATCACAAGGGCTCCAGTCAGGGAGAGAAGAATCTCTGACATACTTATTATAAGAAGTTTTGTGAGTGCAACTACATAAAGCTTACAGAGTGATATATAACCAGTATCAACCATCTGCACTATATTTGCTTTTATTTTATTTACATATACCACTGAGCACACCTGCGCTCCTCCTCCCCCAGAAGAAAAGAAATCGTACACCTTGGGACTCAGAACAGTTCTATCTGAGGATGTTGAGCAGCTAACTTCACTTTGCATTTTTAATACTAATTTTACCACTGGTTGGTGAAGGGTATTGCTCATTTTTTGAAGTTTATTCACATTTTGTTATTTAATTTATTTCTTAACACTGTTATCACATTCACTTTTAGAAGCGCCCAGTCCACTCCCTTTTCCCCTTTCCTTATATATTCTCACATATTTACTAAACACATATAATACAAAAGAAGCCTAACACGGCCATGCAAGGCAGCACCCGCACAATAACACCTCCCGGGGGGGAACCCCCAAATACTGGAGTGCCTGGGCACTTAACCCCTTAGTATCCACAACCTAGTTCCTCCCAAACAAAAAAAAACCCCAGTGACATATCATCCAATGATATCTCATAAGGGAAAAAATAAATTCCTTCCTGACTCCAAGAATTGGAAATCGGATTACTCCCTTGATCAACATCCTTCCCATGTTTACTTATTTGGTATATCCCTGTATACCTCTCCTTTCTAAAAAGATGTCCAATCTTTTTTTGAACAAATCTATTGTATTTGCCATCACAGTCTCCATGGGTAATGAATTCCACATTTTAACTGCCCTTACTGTAAAGAACCCTTTCCTTTGTTGCTGGTGAAATCTCCTTTCCTCCAACCTTAAGGGATGACCCTGAGTCCTTTGTACTGCCCGTGGGATGAATACTTCTTTTGAAAGCTCCTTGTATTGTCCCCGAATTTATTTCTATATAGTTATCATATCCCCTCTTAGACGCCTCTTTTCTAATGTAAATTAATCTAATTTAGCTAGCCTCTCCTCATAAGTTAGATCTTCCATCCCCTTTATTAATTTGGTGGCACTTCTCTGCACTCTCTCTAGTTCCATAATGTCTTTTCTTAGGATTGGTGCCCAAAATTGTACTCCATATTCAAGGTGTGGTCTTACTAATTATTTATAAAGGGGCATAATTATGTTTACTTTCCTTTAATCCATTGCCCGTTTAATGCAAGATAAGATCTTGTTTGCCTTTGCAGCAACTGCATAACTTTGGGCACTATTGCTAAGCCTGCTGTCTACAAGCACTCCTAAATCCTTCTCCATCAAGGATTCCCCTAATTTATCTCCATTTAATGTGTAAGTCGCCTGTTTATTCTTGTTTCCCAAATGCATAACCGTACATTTATGTGTATTAAACCTCATATGCCATTTACCTGCCCAAGTTTCCAGTCTCTCCAAGTCCTTCTGAAGAGAAATTACATCCTGCTCTGATTCTATTACCTTACACAATTTAGTGTCATCATCAAAGATGGAGACTTTGCTCTCTCTGCAACCTCAAGATCATTAATAAACAAGTTAAAAAGCAGGGGTGCCAGTACCGATCCCTGAGGTACTCCACTCACTACTTTAGCCCAACCTGAAAAAGTTCAGTTTATGACAAACCTCTGTTGTCTGTCCTTCAACCAGTTTTCAATCCAGGTGCCTATATTTTTACTGAGTCAAATTTCCTTTATTTTGTACACCAACCTCTTGTGTGGAACATATCAAAAGCCTTTGCAATATCAACTACATTACCCTGGTCTAATTTCCTACTTAACTCCTCAAAGAAACAAATAAGGTTAGTCTGGCGTGATCTATCAATTCATAAATCAATGCTGACTATTACTAATAATTTTGTTTTCCATTAAGTATTCCTGAATGTTATCCTGTATTAAACCTTCAAGTAGCTTCCCCACTATTGAATTCAGTCTTACAGGTCTGTAAATCCCTGGTTGTGATCTTGCTCCCTTTTTAAATATAGGCACCACATCTGCTTTACGCCAATCTTGTGGTACTGAGCCTCTGTAAATGGAGTCCTTGAATACTAAATATAATGGTTTGGCTATTACTGAACATAACTCCTTGAGAACACTTGGATGTATGCCATCGGGGCCAGATGCCTTATTTACTTTCTTTTTATCAAACCTCCTATGAACTTCTTCCTCAGTTAACCAATTGTTCATTAATATAGAGATTGTGGCTTCCTCCACAATTTTTTTTTTGTTGGTATGACTCTACTTTCCACATGAGTAATAGGTATTTGGTATCTCAATTTCCTTTACATTGTGTTATCATACCAGTTCCTATTCTTACAAAATCCACTGGAAATCTGCCAAACTTCTCCATTAATTATCTTATTTCTTGAAAGTAGAAAAATCTCTGATGGGAAGTCAGTGTTGCAGCATCTGCATATTTGCACAGTGGGACTCAGGAGGAATAATATATAATAAAAATGTATATATATGTATATAGTAAACTTCAAACCCCCTCACCAGTAAAGGAAATGACCCTCCTTTTTGCATAGAAAAAATGTTTGATTCATCTTTCATAATAATGTGGTCATCACCTTGTCACAGTCAGCTGCTAAAGTCTTAGTAGTCATCCCTCTAAATAGATCTTTGTCCACTTTCTGACTAACGTCTCTTTATTCAATGGAAATTATTGGGGGTGGGAAGGGGGGTTTAACGTCTGTTATTTGGGCATATGAAACAGTACAATCTATTGGAATTGTTATGCCTCACAGGGTGTACACAATGGGCATGTTTACATATTTTGTTTTGGCACGTCATTTAACCACGAATGCGGTCTCTTGTTGAATGTTTTCCCAGCTAATAGAGATTCATAGTGTTTCCAGGCTTTTGGAAATCTCCACTCTCAATTCATGTGAACTCTTAAGGAGATACATGAGATTTAGAAAGCTCTGTACTCGTCATTGCATCTACAATAGGGTTGCCACCTTTTCAGTTTTTACAATACCCACTAACATTTTAGGTTTGAAAATCCTAAGGGGTTCACAAACTTTTTTTCGCCACTGTCCACACACACTTTTACCTTGGAACAGGAGGCCTCCAGTCCTGGCGGGTTGTGAGGTTCCGCCGCAGCAGCTGGGGCCCGGCAGCAAACAGAGGCCCGGACCTCTGGCCAGGCCCAACTTCCAGTGCTAGCCATCCAGGGCCCAAGCAGCTGTCCCAGTTCTCTTTCCCCCCACGACCCTTGCATCAAGGCACCGACTGATGTCACTGACACAGAATGCTTTCTCCGTATGTATTTTAATTGAATGTGTCGCTACCTAAATGACTGAGGGTGCGGTTAACAACATGCAGGTATGTGTTGAGTATAGAAAGTTACAAAACCTTTGGTCATGTATTGATTGGAAGTGACTCCAAATAACGGTTTGAGAAGATGACTTCTGAGTTGATCACTCTGTTATCGGTCAGAGACACTCTCTGCCCCAGACGTCACACATCCTGGTGGGTGGAAACTGGGAAGACCATGATTAATATTGCCAGGAATCTAATGAAAAAGCAGAAAGCACTCGTGGGAGTATTTCTGGCAGTCAATAACCCTATTATTTCCTAAGTTTGTGATGAAGATAATACTACCTTATCTTGGCTTGGAATGTAATCATCTTGATCACAAATCTAATAGATAAAGCATGGTGCTGTAATGCAAGATGGTATACTGAATTTATGTAAAGCTCCCGAGGATGAAAGGAATTAAGGAGAAGTTCTGGTCCAAAAAGAAAATCATTTTGGAATTCCATTGGTGCCGCCAATGATTACACGAAATCAGAAGAATTCCAGAGAGAACATTGTCCGACCACGTAATGTGCTCGTTTCAGCGATAAGGTGCACAATTCCCAACCGATCTTGTGGAACCGGTGTGAAACAGGAGTGCTTTCTTCCCAATTCTGAATGGGTTGTAATTCTCAATGTATTACTTCCGAGTAAAACATTTTATCAATAAATATTAATGCAGACAGGGGTTTTATGGGGACACGGATCTATTGGCAGAAGGGCATCAAACCGATGTAGTGTAAAGATCAACTTTAGTGGTGCATAGCAGGGAAACCTAAATAGGCAATTCATGCAGTTTAAAAAAAATAATCTTGGGAGCTGTTTCCCCACGGAGAGGCAGCTATTTAATACATCACGGAGAGGCAGCTATTTAATACACCACGGAGAGGCAGCTATTTAATACACCACGGAGAGGCAGCTATTTAATACACCACGGAGAGGCAGCTATTTAATACACCACGGAGAGGCAGCTATTTAATACATCACGGAGAGGCAGCTATTTAATACACCACGGAGAGTCAGCTATTTAATACATCACGGAGAGGCAACTATTTAATACACCACGGAGAGGCAGCTATTTAATACATCACGGAGAGGCAACTATTTAATACACCACGGAGAGGCAGCTATTTAATACACCACGGAGAGGCAGCTATTTAATACATCACGGAGAGGCAGCTATTTAATACACCACGGAGAGGCAGCTATTTAATACACCACGGAGAGGCAGCTATTTAATACATCACGGAGAGGCAGCTATTTAATACACCACGGAGAGTCAGCTATTTAATACATCACAGAGAGGCAGCTATTTAATGCACCACGGAGAGGCAGCTATTTAATGCATCACGGAGAGTCAGCTATTTAATACACCACGGAGAGTCAGCTATTTAATGCACCACGGAGAGGCAGCTATTTAATACATCACGGAGAGGCAGCTATTTAATGCACCACGGAGAGGCAGCTATTTAATGCACCACGGAGAGTCAGCTATTTAATACACCACGGAGAGTCAGCTATTTAATGCACCACGGAGAGGCAACTATTTAATACACCACGGAGAGGCAGCTATTTAATACACCACGAAGAGGCAGCTATTTAATACACCACGGAGAGGCAGCTATTTAATACACCACGAAGAGGCAGCTATTTAATACACCACGGAGAGGCAGCTATTTAATACACCACGAAGAGGCAGCTATTTAATACACCACGGAGAGGCAGCTATTTAATACACCACGGAGAGGCAGCTATTTAATACACCACAGAGAGGCAGCTATTTAATACACCACGGAGAGGCAGCTATTTAATACATCACGGAGAGGCAGCTATTTAATACACCACGGAGAGGCAGCTATTTAATACACCACGGAGAGGCAGCTATTTAATACATCACGGAGAGGCAGCTATTTAATACACCACGGAGAGGCAGCTATTTAATACACCACGGAGAGGCAGCTATTTAATACACTACGGAGAGGCAGCTATTTAATACATCACGGAGAGGCAGCTATTTAATGCACCACGGAGAGGCAGCTATATAATACACCACGGCGAGGCAGCTATTTAATACACCACGGAGAGGCAGCTATTTAATACACCACGGAGAGGCAGCTATTTAATGCACCACGGAGAGGCAGCTATTTAATGCACCACGGAGAGGCAGCTATTTAATGCACCACGGAGAGGCAGCTATTTAATACACCACGGAGAGGCAGCTATTTAATACATCACGGAGAGGCAACTATTTAATACACCACGGAGAGGCAGCTATTTAATGCACCACGGAGAGGCAGCTATTTAATACACCACGGAGAGGCAGCTATTTAATACATCATGGAGAGGCAGCTATTTAATACACCACGGAGAGGCAACTATTTAATACACCACGGAGAGGCAGCTATTTAATACATCACGGAGAGGCAGCTATTTAATGCACCACGGAGAGGCAGCTATTTAATACATCACGGAGAGGCAGCTATTTAATGCACCACGGAGAGGCAGCTATTTAATGCATCACGGAGAGGCAGCTATTTAATGCACCACGGAGAGGCAGCTATTTAATACATCACGGAGAGGCAGCTATTTAATACACCACGGAGAGGCAGCTATTTAATACATCACGGAGAGGCAGCTATTTAATACACCACGGAGAGGCAGCTTTTTAATACACCACGGAGAGGCAGCTATTTAATACACCACGGAGAGGCAGCTATTTAATACATCACGGAGAGGCAGCTATTTAATACACCACGGAGAGGCAGCTATTTAATACATCACGGAGAGGCAGCTATTTAATACACCACGGAGAGGCAGCTATTTAATACATCACGGAGAGGCAGCTATTTAATACACCACGGAGAGGCAGCTATTTAATACACCACGGAGAGGCAGCTATTTAATACACCACGGAGAGGCAGCTATTTAATACACCACGGAGAGGCAGCTTTTTAATACACCACGGAGAGGCAGCTATTTAATACACCACGGAGAGGCAGCTATTTAATACATCACGGAGAGGCAGCTATTTAATACACCACGGAGAGGCAGCTATTTAATACATCACGGAGAGGCAGCTATTTAATACACCACGGAGAGGCAGCTATTTAATACACCACGGAGAGGCAGCTATTTAATACATCACGGAGAGGCAGCTATTTAATACACCACGGAGAGGCAGCTATTTAATACATCACGGAGAGGCAGCTATTTAATACACCACGGAGAGGCAGCTATTTAATACACCACGGAGAGGCAGCTATTTAATACACCACGGAGAGGCAGCTATTTAATACACCACGGAGAGGCAGCTATTTAATGCACCACGGAGAGGCAGCTATTTAATACACCACGGAGAGGCAGCTATTTAATGCACCACGGAGAGGCAGCTATTTAATGCACCACGGAGAGGCAGCTATTTAATGCACCACGGAGAGGCAGCTATTTAATACACCACGGAGAGGCAGCTATTTAATACATCACGGAGAGGCAACTATTTAATACACCACGGAGAGGCAGCTATTTAATGCACCACGGAGAGGCAGCTATTTAATACACCACGGAGAGGCAGCTATTTAATACATCATGGAGAGGCAGCTATTTAATACACCACGGAGAGGCAACTATTTAATACACCACGGAGAGGCAGCTATTTAATACATCACGGAGAGGCAGCTATTTAATGCACCACGGAGAGGCAGCTATTTAATACATCACGGAGAGGCAGCTATTTAATGCACCACGGAGAGGCAGCTATTTAATGCATCACGGAGAGGCAGCTATTTAATGCACCACGGAGAGGCAGCTATTTAATACATCACGGAGAGGCAGCTATTTAATACACCACGGAGAGGCAGCTATTTAATACATCACGGAGAGGCAGCTATTTAATACACCACGGAGAGGCAGCTTTTTAATACACCACGGAGAGGCAGCTATTTAATACACCACGGAGAGGCAGCTATTTAATACATCACGGAGAGGCAGCTATTTAATACACCACGGAGAGGCAGCTATTTAATACATCACGGAGAGGCAGCTATTTAATACACCACGGAGAGGCAGCTATTTAATACATCACGGAGAGGCAGCTATTTAATACACCACGGAGAGGCAGCTATTTAATACACCACGGAGAGGCAGCTATTTAATACACCACGGAGAGGCAGCTATTTAATACACCACGGAGAGGCAGCTTTTTAATACACCACGGAGAGGCAGCTATTTAATACACCACGGAGAGGCAGCTATTTAATACATCACGGAGAGGCAGCTATTTAATACACCACGGAGAGGCAGCTATTTAATACATCACGGAGAGGCAGCTATTTAATACACCACGGAGAGGCAGCTATTTAATACACCACGGAGAGGCAGCTATTTAATACATCACGGAGAGGCAGCTATTTAATACACCACGGAGAGGCAGCTATTTAATACATCACGGAGAGGCAGCTATTTAATACACCACGGAGAGGCAGCTATTTAATACACCACGGAGAGGCAGCTATTTAATACACCACGGAGAGGCAGCTATTTAATACACCACGGAGAGGCAGCTATTTAATACACCACGGAGAGGCAGCTATTTAATACACCACGGAGAGGCAGCTATTTAATACACTACGGAGAGGCAGCTATTTAATACACCACGGAGAGGCAGCTATTTAATACATCATGGAGAGGCAGCTATTTAATACACCACGGAGAGGCAGCTATTTAATGCACCACGGAGAGGCAGCTATTTAATACATCACGGAGAGGCAGCTATTTAATACACCACGGAGAGGCAGCTATTTAATGCACCACGGAGAGGCAGCTATTTAATACACCACGGAGAGGCAGCTATTTAATACACCACGGAGAGGCAGCTATTTAATACATCACGGAGAGGCAGCTATTTATTACACCACGGAGAGGCAGCTATTTAATACATCACGGAGAGGCAGCTATTTAATACACCACGGAGAGGCAGCTATTTAATACACCACGGAGAGGCAGCTATTTAATACACCACGGAGAGGCAGCTATTTAATACACCACGGAGAGGCAGCTATTTAATACATCACGGAGAGGCAGCTATTTAATGCACCACGGAGAGGCAGCTATTTAATACATCACGGAGAGGCAGCTATTTAATGCACCACGGAGAGGCAGCTATTTAATGCATCACGGAGAGGCAGCTATTTAATACATCACGGAGAGGCAGCTATTTAATACACCACGGAGAGGCAGCTATTTAATGCACCACGGAGAGGCAGCTATTTAATACACCACGGAGAGGCAGCTATTTAATACACCACGGAGAGGCAGCTATTTAATACATCACGGAGAGGCAGCTATTTAATACACCACGGAGAGGCAGCTATTTAATACATCACGGAGAGGCAGCTATTTAATACACCACGGAGAGGCAGCTATTTAATACACCACGGAGAGGCAGCTATTTAATACACCACGGAGAGGCAGCTATTTAATACACCACGGAGAGGCAGCTTTTTAATACACCACGGAGAGGCAGCTATTTAATACACCACGGAGAGGCAGCTATTTAATACACCACGGAGAGGCAGCTATTTAATACATCACGGAGAGGCAGCTATTTAATACACCACGGAGAGGCAGCTATTTAATACATCACGGAGAGGCAGCTATTTAATACACCACGGAGAGGCAGCTATTTAATACACCACGGAGAGGCAGCTATTTAATGCACCACGGAGAGGCAGCTATTTAATACACCACGGAGAGGCAGCTATTTAATACACCACGGAGAGGCAGCTATTTAATACACTACGGAGAGGCAGCTATTTAATACACCACGGAGAGGCAGCTATTTAATACATCATGGAGAGGCAGCTATTTAATACACCACGGAGAGGCAGCTATTTAATGCACCACGGAGAGGCAGCTATTTAATACATCACGGAGAGGCAGCTATTTAATACACCACGGAGAGGCAGCTATTTAATGCACCACGGAGAGGCAGCTATTTAATACACCACGGAGAGGCAGCTATTTAATACACCACGGAGAGGCAGCTATTTAATACATCACGGAGAGGCAGCTATTTAATACACCACGGAGAGGCAGCTATTTAATACATCACGGAGAGGCAGCTATTTAATACACCACGGAGAGGCAGCTATTTAATACACCACGGAGAGGCAGCTATTTAATACACCACGGAGAGGCAGCTATTTAATACACCACGGAGAGGCAGCTATTTAATACACCACGGAGAGGCAGCTATTTAATACACCACGGAGAGGCAGCTATTTAATACACCACGGAGAGGCAGCTATTTAATACACTACGGAGAGGCAGCTATTTAATACACCACGGAGAGGCAGCTATTTAATACATCATGGAGAGGCAGCTATTTAATACATCATGGAGAGGCAGCTATTTAATACACCACGGAGAGGCAGCTATTTAATGCACCACGGAAAGGCAGCTATTTAATACACCACGGAGAGGCAGCTATTTAATACACCACGGAGAGGCAGCTATTTAATACACCACGGAGAGGCAGCTATTTAATACATCACGGAGAGGCAGCTATTTAATACATCACGGAGAGGCAGCTATTTAATACACCACGGAGAGGCAGCTATTTAATACACCACGGAGAGGCAGCTATTTAATACATCACGGAGAGGCAGCTATTTAATACACCACGGAGAGGCAGCTATTTAATGCACCACGGAGAGGCAGCTATTTAATACATCACGGAGAGGCAGCTATTTAATACACCACGGAGAGGCAGCTATTTAATACACCACGGAGAGGCAGCTATTGAATACATTCAGAGAACCCCTGTTTTGTGTGTTTTTTTGGCTAATATGCCCATTAAATAGTTTTCTTTTTGTACCTGCCTCCAGCCCTCTATTTTTGCTGTGCTCCATCTTCTTTTCTCCATACATCGTTACAAAAATAAAAAAATATATATTTTTGTTGTTTTAATATCTACAGCCTTTGATTACCTTTATTGAAAATTAATTACCTAAGCTGCCAGGCGATTAGTTCTCCTGTGATCCATCAGCAAAATCCTGCTTACCAGGGTTCACTAAATGGCTGCCTTTCAGTTTCAAATCAATCTTTCGGGCAGTGTAACTCGGCAGCTACAACGTACCCTTATATTTCTAAGGTAACGTTATTTATTGTTACAGTTTGCAGCTCAAACTGCTGGGAATATTGGCAACAAATGATCACAAATAGGAAAGCGTTACAAAGATCTTGCACTGCTGGGGACTTGGGCTAAAACCTACTATAGAAATCAAAGGATGCGTAGTATATTAAAAACTCATTAAAATGGCAGTAAGAGTTGAATTGTATGTATGAATGTATCTCTGGAAATTGTAATGCAGCTTGTAGAAGCTGCAGCTTCTGAATTGCACAGAGTTAATGTTGCCTGTTTTGTGTAGCCCGTGCGCAAAGCTATCCCTTCTATCCGAATATAGCACAGAGCTTGTCTGTGTATAGGTATTGAGTCGCCCAACCTTGGATTTCCACATACCAGCTTCTTCACCGGTGAAGGCAGCATATTTATCCCCGGGGTTTATCTTGGCTACCGGCAGATGTTATGATTATCCACTACAGGAGCCCAGTTTCTGAGCATTTGAAAGACATTTTTGTTAGTAAGAGTGTGCTGAGGTATTGCAAGTAAAAAGCCACAAACGAAAAATGTTTGCATGTGTATTTTTCATGGTGTTGTGCAATTTTTTTGGCTCACTTCTAATTTGATTCCTTCAGCACCAAAGGGCCGTCCCTGCATCTCTCTGCAAAGTGTCGCTTTCCCTCTGGCACTGAAGGGGTTTCCTGTTTCGGAGAAAAGTCGACCGATGTACAAAAAGATACTTCAATTCCTGTAAACTGGCATTTTCTAAAATACTGCTTTATAACTCGGCTCATATCATTGCAATTTTGGTACTGCACGTATTATCTTCAATTAGGCATCTGCTTCTAACGAGCAGTGTTTTTCAACAGGGGTTCCTAGAAGTCCTTGGATTCCTTGGGGTATCCCTAAGGGTTCCTTTCAATTTCCATGTCATTTGAAAATTGTACCAAATACAGGAGAATTTACAATTCATCTGATCTCGGTCGCGCTATTAGAGAGGGTTGGGGTTCCTTACAATGCATCTGATCTTAGGCGCGCTATTAGAGAGGGTTGGGGGTCCTTACAATGCATATGATCTCGTCGCACTATTAGAGAGGGTTGGGGTTCCTTACAATGCATCTGATCTCAGACGCGCTATTAGAGAGGGTTGGGTTCTGCAGAATTTCACAATATAGTGATAGGGTTCCTTAACGAAAAAAGGTTAAAATACACTGATAGAGACAAAGGAAAGTAAGGTAGACGTGGTACCTTTTTAATAGCTCATTTGTGTTTTAAAAAAAAGTGCAAGCTTTCAGGACCACAAAGGTCCTTGTTCAGGCAGATTTTTTTACCTAGCCTCTGATGGCTACAGTATGCATTGAATATTCTTGTGCTTATTTTTGCGAAGTTAGGTTTCGAATCTGATTTAAGCTAGGAGATGCCTTAAACATAGCAAGCCACCCTGCTCGTTTTTTTTTTTTTACTCCCCAAATATTTATTTTACAGGGTGGGAAATGGTGGGTGAGGGGGGACGGGGACTCGCAGCTGGATGGCGCTACATTCCGCTCCAAGGACTTTGAGGTTCCCAAGATACTGGTGAAGTTACTGCGTTTAAATCTCCATCAATGGGAATGCCAGTCTAGGGCAAATAGTGTCTTTCTATTGAACAGCCATGTAAATCCCCAGGATCCAATCCTGTCGAAAAAGGGGTTTTAGATTGTGGCTTGTAAATTCTTTGGAAGGTGTGTGTGTGTATATAATTTTGTGTGTGTGTGTGTATATATATATATATATGTATATCAGAAAAAAAGAGAGAAGCGCCCGATCCTCGTGTGTTACCAAAGTAAACAGGTTTAATAAAAACGAACTCGGACAAATGCAAACTCACAATTTTGCCAAAGCATAAAAGTGTCGTATGAGTATAATCTCATGCGCCAACGAAGGAGGGGATGCTGCCGTCCATCTGTTCCATTGTGAAATACAATTTTCCAGGAGTTCACTACCGGTGTAACCGCATTAGGTTCCTCCAGCAACTCGAATGGGTAGATGACAGGCTCCCCGTGCAGTAAGTTCCTAGTACTCAGAGACAATTCCAGCCAGTTCTCTGCACGAACTCCTCCTACGTCAATCCGATGGCTCTCTGTGGTGTGATCAAACTATGGTGGCTGACAGAGAGCCATCGGATTGACGTAGGAGGAGTTCGTGCGGAGTACTGGCTGGAATTGTCTCTGAGTACTAGGAACTTACTGCACGGGGAGCCTGTCATCTACCCATTCGAGTTGCTGGAGGAACCTAATGCGGTTACACCGGTAGTGAACTCCTGGAAAATTGTATTTCACAATGAAACAGATGGACGGCAGCATCCCCTCCTTCGTTGGCGCATGAGATTATACTCATACGACACTTTTATGCTTTGGCAAAATTGTGAGTTTGCATTTGTCCGAGTTCGTTTTTATTAAACCTGTTTACTTTGGTAACACACGAGGATCGGGCGCTTTTCTCTTTTTTTCTGCTAGACACACACCGGGAGGTTGTTGACCCCAGAAGAGAGGCTGCCAGTGTCCAAGAGTTGTATACTAAGGTTTTTTGGTCGTCATATGGAATTAATTTGATTCAATATACGGACTTTTTGACTTTATCTCTCTCACGACATGATTGCCTTCTATTAGTCATTAGATTTTATTGTTTAATTTATTTATAAAGGTCATGTATTATTGTTAGTATATATATTTTTTATTTATTTTATTAGCCATTGCATAATATTAGACAGTTTTCTTTTATAGTAATTAGAGTTTAGGCTATTTTTTAATTATTAGTATTTTTTATATTTTATTCACTTACTGAGGCGCCTGTTTTACCCCATAGGCGCTGTCCACATATTTCTTTTTCTTTTGGTACTATATATATATATATATGTGTATATGTATATATATATATGTATATGCAGTGTTCGACAAATCACCCAAAAATCTTCTCGCCCAACCAAAAAATCTACTCGCCACCTAGTCCCGCCCCCAACCCCGCCCCTAGTCCCGCCCCCAACCCCGCCCCTAGTCCCGCCCCCAACCCCGCTTTAAAATAAAATATATAAATAAAATACATTTAATAAATTCCTAGTCAGAACAACATTCGTTTTTGACATAAATGTATTTATTGTATTACATTATACTACAATTAGTCCTTGTTACATGTGTGTGT